>NW_004443974.1:13274660-13277729 GCF_000243295.1 Trichechus manatus latirostris | reverse complement strand
AGATAAAAAATCAGCCACTCCACAGGGCAATAATTGTCACCAAAAATATGACACCATTCATATCCATTTCTACAGACAATATCATATGCATTATTATCAGTTTCACACAGCTTGCAGAGTTATAAAATAACTCAGAGAATGAAATGTGGAGCTAACCTGGAAAGGAGAGCTAGACAGGACCCCCAGCAATTTTTTTTTTTTTGAGTTCCCATTTCAGTCTTGCAAAATATGTCAATGTTGAGGGTTATAAATCAGGATATATACACTTTCTTCTCCCATCCTTCCCTCCACCCACCCACCCTCTGATATCTGGAACATTCTCAGCAGCTTGTAGGTCACAAGATTTGGCACCCTCACTCCCTCCAGCCCTTGGGTGACTATCTCTGGCCGCAGGACTTCCCATCTCATCTTTCCCCACCTGGAAGGTAGCCGTTGGCCAAAGTAGATAAACTACTTAGAGGAAACTGTCTTTTTGTAACCCTTTATCCAGGTAGTTCAAGTCCCTGTTCTCTGGGATGCAAGGCTTCTGGCCACTGTAATGCCCTCTGTCTCCACCAGATGGGAGGAGTTCCTTGGCGTGAGTGTGCATGAGCCCCTCTGGTGTGTCTGAACCAGTGCTTCTCCTTGGCTGCACTGCCACAAACAGGCTCATCAAGTCAGATCATAGCACAAAGGGTTACAAGAACTCAGTGGGAGAACCCCCTTTGAGTTTCAATGTATCCGTCTCAAACTGGGGGGAAATAAGCAGAGTCTAGTGCCATTGGGGGAGAAGACTTATACAGGTGGGCCCATTAGAATCACTTGGCTCATTCTGGGTCAGCAACCTTACTCTTTGTGGCAGGAGAACTACTGAGGAAGTACAGCAGAAGGATAGTACTTGTATCAGGCAGATCTGGGTTCAAATCCTACCTCTATCAATTACTAACCATGCCGCTTAGGGCAAGGCTTGCCAGCCGGAGCCTCCTTTTCCCCACCTGTCAAATGGGGACAAATAATACCTACCTTATACATTCATGGTGCCTGGCACACGAACACCTCAGACCCCGGTCTGTTATCCGAAAGAGCCTATGGGTCTTGGGGTCTTCCTTTCCAGGCGGGCATTCTGGCTGGGGGCTGAGCACCCCTATCGAAGACCAGATCCAATCTTCGTTTGCCCCTGGCACCTACCTGGCCTTGGAACTGCCCCTCTAACCCAGGGGGAAATACAGTGCGGCAATGCAGAGGGACGTCCATCTTGGCCACTATCTTGCCAATCCTTTCCTGCATGGTCACACACTCGTCTGCAGACAGGAATCCTTCCAGAACCAGGAATCCATCCTCCTGGAACTGTAGGCAGGAATGAGACTCAGATTCCTGCCCTCAAAGCCTCCTTAAGACAACTGGTTTGATCCTTCCCCCAAACCAGCAGCTGTAAATATCTTGTTCATCGCTCTGTCCCCAACACTGGCATGGCATCTGGCACCCAGGGATGATCAATCAATACGGCTGCTTGAATGAAGGAAGCAGGAAAGGGAGGTGTTTCTGCTCTTCCTCTCCAATGGGCTTCAGTCACATGGGAATTCAACCTCAGTTATTTATTGAACTAATGTTGATGGAGCATCAATTTTAGGAGCTGAAGACACAGTAATGAGCAAGACAGCCATGATTCCTGCCCTCACAGAACTTACAGTCCAGTGAAGGAGACAGATAGTAAATAAATCATCATGCAAAAAACATACCATCATAAAATGTGCTGAGTGCACGGAAGGAAAGGGAGGGGGCTTCAAAAACAAAAGGTATATACACAAGAAATAGGGTTAATTTTGGTAAATGCTAGAACACATACAATTTTGTAATAAACAAAACTATATGTGTGGTTATATAGGTAGATATGTATGCATGTATGTGTATAAGAGGCATATGCGAGTAAATGCATGTGCATGTATACGTGTATCTGTAGGCATATGTATATACACATTTGTGTGTGCTCTATGTATCCCCACATATATAACAAAACACATAGGGGGCACAGTTTCGGAGGCTTCCTAGACATATGCAAACAACTCATGGGATTGGTTTATTGGGTTGAAAGGCATAGGACCATAGTCTCCAGGGACAACTTAGTCAATTGGCACAGCATAGTTCACAAAGATAATGTTCTACATCCTAGTTTGGTGAGTAGCATCTGGGGTCTAAAAAACTTGACAGCAACCACCTAAAATACAACTATCGGTTTCTACTCATGTGGAGTAAAAGGGAATGAAGCAAATCAAAGGCTCAAAGAAGAAACTAGCCCATAAGACTAATAGCCCACACGCACCATAGACTCTTCTAACTTGAACTCAGAAGAACTAGGTGGTGCCTGGCTACCACTTCTGACCATTCTGAGCAGGGAAACAATAGAAGGTCGCAAATAGAATGGGAGAAAAATGTAGAACAAAATTCAAATTCCTAAAAAAGGCCAGACCTACTGGACCGATAGAGACTAGAGAAACCCTCGAGACGATCGCCCTGAGATAACCTTTAAAGTTGGAAGTGAAGCTATTCCTGGAGGTCACCTTTTCAGCCAAATAATAAACTAGCTTATAAAATAAACAACATCACCCATGAGTAATCTGCTCCCTTAAATAGTCAACTATATGAGACCAAACAGTCAACATTTACCCAAAAGCAAAACTGAGAAGGCAAGGAGGGGAAGGGAAGCTAGATCAGCAGAAATAGAACAAACAAGAATGGAAATAATGAGAATGCTGACACATTGTAAAAATTGTAATCAATGTCATGGAACCTAATTTGCTATGTAAGCTTTCACCTAAAACACAATAATAAATGATACTGCTTCACACAATGGAATACCACGCAACGATAAGGAACAATGATGAATCCATGAAACATAACACAGAGGAATCTGGAAGGCATTATGCTGAGTGAATTCAGTCAGTCGCAAAAGGACAAATATTGTATAAGACCACTATTATAAGAACTCAAGAAAAGGGTTAAACACAGAAGAAAACATTCTTTGATGGTTATGAGGGTGGGGAGGGAGGGAGAGGGGTATTCACTCACTAGATAGTAGACAAGAATTATCTT
>NW_004443974.1:13264502-13273784 GCF_000243295.1 Trichechus manatus latirostris | reverse complement strand
TCACTTAAAGTACAACAATAAAAATAAATAAATGGTACTCCTTTGCCATGAGACAAGAACTTTATGGTGCCCGGCTACCATTACTGAACATTTTGATGAAAGATTCTAGAGAAGAATCCTCATCAAAAGGGGGGAAATGCACAACAGAATTTCAAATTCTTATGGAATCCAGACTTTCTGGAGCCATGGGGGCTAGATAAACACCTGAAACTCTTGCCCTGAGATAATCTTTAAACTTTAAACCAAAAATATCCCTGAAGTCTTCTGAAAACCAAACAGTAGTTTAGCTAACTAGTAACAAATGTGTGCCTTGAGCATTATGGTCTTTTAAGAATTATCTATATGGGATAAAAGTGACAACAGCAACTTGAAAGATTAGATAGGAAGCTTAGGGGGCAGCGAGTTTCTCAATGGAGGAAGAACAACTCAGAAAAGGAGGGTGGGAATGGTGGCACAACTTGAAGAAAGTAATCAATGTCACCGAATTGTACATGTAGAAATGGTTGAATTGGTGTATGTTTTGCTCTGTATATTCTCAACAACAACAAAAGAACAAATGGTAGAAGGACTTAATGTAAACCAGATGCAGGGAAGGGAGGGATCTCAGCAGCTCTGAGGAGGTGGCATTTAAAAAGGGGAGCTACAGGATAATGGGTGTCAGCAGGTGAAGAGATGGGGCAGAGCATTCCAGACAGCGGGAACAGACTGCGTGAAGCCCGAGTGAAGACAGAACATGAGGAGGGAGCTCGGAGTGAGGGCAGGGGCAGGAGAGGAGGCAGGAGGGTGGCAGAGGCCTTTGTAGGTGCAGACAAGGCATTGGGCATTATCCTGAGTGCAGTGGACAGTGAGTAGGGGAGATAAAGCTGAATGGCTTATTCTGCTTTGTCTCTAGTCCTCATATGCTGAGGCTACTAAGAGAGAGATAAGAAGAGAAAGAGTATCTGCATGTTTTCTTGCAGAGAATTATAAAGTCATAGCCTTAACAGAGATATTAGAAGTCACCTCTTGAGCCCACCGCGAAGTGTCTGATTTCCAATCACAACACCTGCCCCAATGCACCCCTACATAGATGCCCAGGTCTGGCTTCCACGCACCAAGTATTAGAACATTCACCACCATCCACTACAGCCCTCCTGTCTCTGGGCAGGTTTGCAAGTTGGGAACGTAATCCTCATATCAATATGAAGCCGAAAATTGCCTCCTTGGGAATTGGGCCATCCGTAGCAAAGTGTGCATACCTTTGATCCAGTAAACACACTGCTAGGAACTCTTCCTTTGTGGAGTAGCAAATAGGGAAGCAAAGATGTAAATATGAGGGTGATTGAGCATTGCTTAATGAGAGCAATAAATTGAAAACAACCTAAATGCTCAACATGAGTGGATTAAACAAATTATGCTTTATCTACACTGGAACACAACTTGGCTGATAGGAATCATGTTGTAGAAAAAATGTTCACTGGCATGGAGATATGTTCCTGATATACTGTGAAATGAAAATGAGCCGGCTACAAACTGATGTATTACTTGCTGCGGGAACTTGGGCAAGTTGCTCCCCCTCTCTGACTCTCAGGCTGTCAAATGGGGATAACATAAACCAAAAAACAAAACAAAACCAATAAACAGTTGCCATTGACTCAGTTCTGACTCATGGTAACCCCACGTGCTGCAGAGTAGAACTGCCCCATAGGGTTTTCTTGACTATAATCTTTACAGAACCAGATAACCAGGCCTTTCGTCTGCGATGCTGCTGCATGGGTTCAAGTTGTCAAGTGCAAACTGCTTGCACCACCCAGGCACCTTGCTAGTGCTGTTGATGTTAATTGCTGTCGAGTTGATTCCAACTCATAGTGACCCCGTGTGTGTCAGAGTAGAACTGTGCTCCACAGGGTTTTCAAGGCTGTCACCTTTCGGAAGCAGATCACCAGGTACCTCTAAAAACAAAAAACCCCCAAATCCATTGCTACCGAGTTGATTGACTCATAGCGACCCTATAGGATAGAGTAGAGCTGCCCCATAGGGTTTCCAAGGAGTAGCTGGTGGATTCTAACTGCTGACCTTTTAGTTAGCAGCCAAACGCTTAACCACTGCACCACCAGGCCCCCAGTCACCTCTAGGTGGATCTGAACCGCCAACCTTTCCGTTAGTAGTGGAGTGCTTAACCATTTGCACCACTCAGGAATTCTGGGGTAATATAGTACCCGCTTTATAAGACATATGGCAAGCACTCACTAAATGGCAAATACTATGATTTACTTTAACAAGAGTACAGGACTGAATACCAAAACATTAACAAGTCTCCTGGCATAGGAATTTATGGGTGATTTTCATTTTCTTCTGTGAGCTTTTCTGTATTTTTATGTATCTTTCTCTTGTAATCAGGAACAAACTAACAAGGGTCTTATTTTTTAAGTCTATATGGCTCTAACTCCCATGGGTTAAACTGTGGTGTTTGTCAGAAGGGTGACCTGAGAGGGCGCCCTAACTTGGCTCCAGGAGGTGGTGGGCTCCTCGCAGGCCCTGCCCCCTGTTTGCGTGGCCAGGGCCAGGCTGGATACATGCACACACACACCATGCTTTATTCTCGTTTAGGTCACACACACACACGCACACACATGCACACACACACAGGTACACACCATGCTTTATTCAAGTTTTGGTCACAAACACACACACACAGCATTCCACCCAGGCTCCTGTGATCTGGATGCCTAGGACTGTGTGTGCAGAAGCTAGGGGTGGTGGTTGGGATTGATCCCTCTGGGCCCCATTTTTCTCTGCCTTAAAATGGCAGGAGGTGGAACTGAGTTCCTGGGATGACTCAAGGTCCAGACCCCTCTATCCTTACCTGACTCAGTCCCCCACTTTGTAGACCCCTACCTTCTGGAGCTGTGAGGGGCTCAGGCAGGCCATGGGGACAACGCAGGGCCCACGGATGGCTCTGGATGGTTCTGGGTGTTGTGTGCCCAATTGCTGGAAAGGAGAAAGTTCAGGAGGGGAAGCTGGATGAAGCCTGGAAGGCCCAGGAGGACTTAAACCTTCACTATTCAGAGAAAACCCAATCCCATCACCCGTGTATCGCAAACACACACGGACCTCCCTGGGATCTCTCTAGGCTGAGCCCCAGCCCTGTCACTCTCTCTTACTTCTCTGTCCCTGGATGAAGCAGTGACCTTTGCCTTTGCTGCAGCTTCATACCCTGGGCCCTTCCCCCACAGGTAATCCAGGACGAGCCCTCTCCAACCTCTGCGGTTTTTAATGGCTCCCTCCAAGCTTTTTTCCAGAAACCACTCCTGGCTACTTACCAGGTGCCCAGAAATTGTGTTCTGAGAGCGTTGGAGCAGTGAAGCTGGGCTGGCAGGGGTACACCTGAGTCTCAATCCCAGAGCCACCACTGCCTGCGACTTTGAGGAGCCTCACCTCAAAGGAGGAACCAACATGTAGGTGGGGAGACAGGGTGGGTCTAAGGAGACTAGGCCCTGAGTGGGTCTCAGACTAGCTAGCGACAGAAAAGGTCTTAAACGACAAGTTATGTCCGTTAAAAATTTTGTCCAGAAGAATGGTGTGAATGCTGTTTGCTTCTGCCTAATCTGTCCCAGAAGCTGGCCTTCAGATCAGCCAATTATTAACTAAAATCCTGGGCATGCGTGTTAAGAGACCAGGTCAACAGGCAGATGACCTCATCCCATAAGTGTTGCCTAGAAACCAAAATCACAGGACACACGTCCTCGACTTGTGACTGGGCCCATTTCTAAAGCGGAGAAGTCTGTCAGCCACTTCTGTGCCAGAATTCTACTGTGATCCCTTTTTGAACATACATGAAGTTAATGGATATGTATGACTTCCCCTTTCCCATGTGGTATAAAAGGGCACTCCCAGCCCTTTGTTCAGAGAGAGAGTGCTTCCGGGGAGGATCCCCCCTCCTCTCCCTACTTGCCTTAAGTAATAAACTATGCCTTGCTTTAATTCCGCTTGACTCTTAGTTATTCTTAACTAGAGTACTAGTGGAGAACCCATTGTGTTCCGTAACAGCTCGTCATTCCAAAGGTGAGGAGGTCCTCCAGAGAACTGTCCAGGCCCCTCCCAGCTCTGATATCCTGAAACTCTCAGCCCTGGGAGGATTAGAGAGGAATTTACAGATCAGTCTGCAGCTCAGAGGACAGGGTAGAAGACGAGGGGTATCTCACTCAGAAAGAGGAAGGGGCTAGAGAGTGGGGGCCTGGGACTTCAGAATGAGTGAGAAACCCGTGGCTCTTGCTCCCCACCCCCAGGCCCAAGATGTTTCGTGTCTCAAGTGGGCTGGCACAGGCGAGCATGGAGGGCAGAACAGCTCAAACATGCCCACCCTCCCCCAGCCAGTCCTGCTGGGCAGCTGATAAGGCCACTGTCTGGCTGCTGCAGCTTCTGGAAAACAGCCACTGGCCTTCCACGAAATGATGGCAAAGGGACAGACTGTTTTGGGAATGACTTGGCCCCAAATCAAGTCACGTGTTCTCTGGGCCACAGCACTGGGAGTTGCTGCTTTGTCCAGGCTGTCCAGGCTTCCGGATGGCTGGGAGGGGTGCCTTCCCCCCACTCTTCCTGGCCTCTGTGGATGGTGAAGAGTCTCAGTCGGGTTAGGCTAGGTGAGGGGGGCAGGCTGAAGAGGAATCATGATGGAAATACAGTTGAGACAAGGCTCACATGAGTCAGGGTGCATTCCCGGCTGTCACACTCCCTTTTGATGAAATTACCCAACAAAGAGACAAACACCTGTCACATGCCTGGCTACAGTGAGTGTCCCCTCAGGCTGGGCCAGCCAGGCATAGAGGGCAACTCCCCTCAGAATGCCCTTCCCTACTCAGAGAAAGGCTCACAGAAGAGGGTTAGTAAGGCATTACCGTGAAACCTTGAGCACATCTGGGCCTTACTTTCCCCATCTGTAATTTGGGATAACAGAGGTACCTCCTATGAGGGTTGAATACAACCAGTGTTTTACTGTAGATGAAAAGCTTGGCAAAGCGCCTAGTACAGCGCCTACTAATGTTAATTGTTAACTGAATGATATCAGGAAGTCTTCCAGGTGGTGGAAAATGAGGACATTTTGATTTTCTGAGCTTTCCCAAGTTTTCAAAATTGCTGTTGTAATCAGAGAAAGGACTACCACTGTGTTTTAAGTGGAGTGCAGTACCCTCAGCTTAAGGAGAGGGATATGGGAGGCATGTATCTGCTTCCCACTATTTGTTCATTCTGCTCAGGCTTTGGGAAGTAGGTGAGCAGTGATTTCCACATTGCTGTTTTTTCCAAAGGCTAACCAGCTCCAGATCCAACCCTTGTGCTCTGGGCATTGGGTGACTCCAAGCCTGAGGGGGTGGTGGGGTGAGGTGGTGGGGACTGGTGGGGAGGTTAAGAGACCAAACAGAATGGGAAGACCTCCACTGAGGAGACACAAGACGGGGTTTCAAGGGGGGCCACAGCTCAGCTGCTCAGCCTCACTATCAGAAGTCCCACGAAAGAGAAAGAAGAGGGAGGGAGTTTCAGCTCAGCCCTGAGGCCACTTGCGGTCAGAGTCCCCAGGGAGAGAGGAAGAACAGACTCTAGTCTGTTCCAGAGGATGTACCCAAGACCAACTCAGGTTTCATCACTAAGACCAAGGTCAAGATCAGACACAATGCCTTTCCTCCTCACCCAAAACTCCTGCCCCAGGGCCCTCATGTCAGTCTAGCGCAAGCCTCCCTGGTCCAGAAGGAAGATATGAGAGCGTTTACTGGGTACTAGAAGCCAGGTCCTCTGCTAAAAACTCTACCAACCTGTATAACTGGCACCACCAATGTGATTTACATATGAGGAAAATGAGACCCCACATCAAATAAATGGCAGAGCCGGGATCTGAAGGCAGCTCTCTGAACCTCCCTGAGCTTCTGTCCTTGACCCCACCGCCTTCAGTAGGCCCCCAAAGGGGCCGAAAGCCCAGTCAAACCCTCCCACTGGGACTCTCAGACCTACATCTGCAGAGCTGCGGGGACTTGCTGTTGGAATTGCAAAGGACCTATGAGAGCACTAAGTGGAATGCCTATTGTAGATGGAGATACTGAGGAAACGGGAGGGAAGAGATCTACTCAGCTTTATACAGGGGATGACTGAGCTGGGATAGGAACCCCGGACAGCTGGATCCCATTTCAGTGCCCTCTTCTCCCTGCACCCACCCATCAAAGCTCCTCAGAGCACAAACCACAGGCAACTGGAAAGGCTGACAACGTGCTGGCTGTGGGATTCCCAGCCAGGGCCTTGTGTCTGGCACACAACAGACACTCCGTCCAGCACAAACCTCTAGTGCCTGCCTCCAAGGAGTTACAGTTTAGCAGAGATGAGCACAGTTAACTATCCTGTAGGTGTCCAATAAATGGTCACTCAACAAACTAACTGACAAGGCCCGGCAGGCCTCAGAGAGGCGATGGACGGGTCCCTCCATGACATGGAGACTTCCAAAGGTTACTTTCTGTTATAGGTTCATTTGATATTTGAACCATGTCTACAAGTTCAGACCCAAAAGTAATGGATTGCTTCATGGTCGTCAGAGGCTAGTGTGCATTATTTCTCAGGGTTACATCTGATGACACAACACAGAGAACACAAATGGATAGACAGACAGACATACTCATTCAGACAAGAGAAAAGTAAAATCTGCCTTAGCGTCCAAGTGATTGCTCTAAGGCAGGGACCCTTCTAAGGCGGGGACCCGAGTGACTGATCTAAAGCAAGGTGGCTTCCCATCACCAGGCACTGACTGTGCTGTGTGTGTGCCAGGTGCCCTGGACAGAAGCTGGCTTGAAACAAAAAACTGGGGAGGTTGCCCTCCCAGCAGTGACCTCCCCACCCAACCCTTCCTCTAAGAGGCTGTTCTGAAGGACTGGGTGGTGACAGGGTTGATGTAAGCAGCTGAGGCTAGTGGTGGCACTGGGCAAACCATGATACATGAGGTGGGAAAACAGAGTCCAGGTGAAGTAGCTCCTCTTAGCTCCTTAACACTGTGTGTGGAGGGCAGGGTGGGTGCATCAGGGAAGGGGAAGATGGAGCACCATCACCTGGGGGTTAGCCAACCTGATTTTACTCCCTTGTTGGCAGTTCCAGAAACATTCTCTTTGGCCAACAGCCACGAAAATGAGTGTCTGCCAAGACACATGGAGAAGGAAGAAAACAAGACACCAAGAAAATTAAAAAAAAAAAAAAAAAGAAAAAACAAAACAAAAAACCCCTGCCCCAGGCAAGGAGAGGAACAAACAGAACTAGACCAAGGTCACACCAGATTCGGAACACATCCTGCGCCCCACACCCCAGGGAAAGGAAATAAAATTCAATGTCTTGCTTCTTTCCTCAAGGGAAACTGCCACCCCACCCTGAGACTCCAACTCACTGGCCTTTAATGTCCTTTTTTTTTTTTTCATTTTAATACCCAAACCATCCATTGTCAAAGCTTTAAAAAAGAAACAAAATTTGTTTTACTTAAAAAAAAAAAAATTGAAATTGCCACAAAAACTAATGAGGCAGGCCCCAGGCCTGGCCTCTCCACCTGGCAGCCTGCTCTCCCATGGGCTGAGCTGCCAGAGCCCAGCCTGGCACCAGTGGAGGGGACCATCCCACAGCTGGTTCACCCAGGACGCCTCTGCTCAAATGTGGGTGGGCACTAAATGCCAACTGCATCACTAAATAAAAAGGGCAAAGCAGAGACACAGCCCACCCTTCCATAAGCACCCTCCATCTGAGCCAAACTTCCTTGGGAATGTGTAAGTTATCGGGACGGAGGAGGTGGGATGTAGAGAAAAATAAATACCAAGAGCTATGTAGGTGTCCCTGGACCTCTGGCGTCGGCTCAGCCACGGGGCAGAAATGGCCTCCAGTGAGGAGGTCCTGATTGTCCAAATACAGCACAATCCTTCGATCTCCCCCAACAGGCGCCTGCCCTGGAGGGGGTGGTGGGGGCGGGGAGGGGCATGAGTATCAGAGGGAGAAAAGGGGCCAGCCCCTCTGGTTCTGTCCACTCGCCCTGGCCCAGCTCACATCCTCCCCAGGCTCCTGCCCGGCCACGAGGCTGAGCTAGCCGTCCCTGGACTTCTGGGAAGAGGGAAGCCTGACCCTCCTGGGCCTGAGGACTCCTCGCTGGTCCCATGCCAGCTGCTCTGGACCAGCCCCGTGCTCCAGCTGCCTGCCAGCACTCAGGCCTGCTCCTTGTCGGCCCTCCAGAGCCGTTCCTTCACCTCGGGTGGCAACGTGTTGAACAGGTCCTCTTCCACCACCAGGCCACTGCGCTTGAGCAGTGGGCACTCGCCCAGCTCCACGGGCAGGCACTCCAGCCGGTTGCCTCGAAGTTCAATCTGGGTCAGGTTGGTCAGCTCGCCCACGCGCGAGGGCAGTGACTGCAGCACGTTGTTGCCCAGGTGCAGGGCCCGCAGCTTCCGGCACTGGAAGAGCTCTGGTGGCAGGGCCTCAATCTGGATGGGAAGGAGCAGAGGGTGAAAGTAAGGTGCATGTGGCTCATGTCAGGGGCCTCCGGGCCCAGGGCTTCCCTTCCCTCCCTCCACCAAGCACCAGCACCTTCTCTGACGCCCATTCCAGCTCCCCAGGACGTCTGGTACCAGCACCATCTGCCTATCTTCTACCTGCCCATTTGGTCTCAGCTCAGCATTCACTCCCTCCAGGAAGCCTTCCCTGACATTCTCCTGGGTAGCCTATGGTACCCATGATCCCTCCATGGTGAAACTGCCTGGTTATCTGTCTGTCACCCCCTGGGCTTTGGGCTCTAAGAGGGCAGGACTGGATCTGCCTGTTCCCTGAAGTCTCCCAGCACCTGGCACAGTTAGAAGCACAAAATACTAGCTAGCCATTACAAACTCCACCCCCACACTCCAGGGCTCACCATGAACCAGGAGAGACTATTGGTCATAGCTGCTGAGATTTAAGAACAATTTAGGCAAGCAGAGCAGCACATGGAGAAAATTCCGCATCCTAAACTGTTTCTGAGAGCTAGGGATAGCTTACCAATAGGGACAAGAATCCCAGCTGTGTCACTTCCTCTCCCTGGACCTCAGTTTCCTCATCTGCCACATCACAGGCTGATCACGAGTGCAGGGGGCCCAGTATTGGCCATTCAAAACCCCTATTCTGATTTTCCCAAGTTTCCTGGTGGCACAGTAGGTAAGTGCCTGCCTGCTAACTGAAAGGCCAGCGGTCAAACCCACCGGCCACTCCACAGGATAAGGATGTGGCAGTTTGCTTCCATTACAGCCTTGGAAACCCTATGGGGCAGTT
>NW_004443974.1:13261398-13262826 GCF_000243295.1 Trichechus manatus latirostris | reverse complement strand
CAGTTTCACCCATGAGTTGTGGGATGATGACTCCTTGAGCTTTAAGCCTAGTCAACACGGTCTCAATGTCCCAGGGGCCACCAACATCCAGCATAGGATACACTCTCTCCCCTCCACAGACCTGTGCTTCTTCCTCCATCCTGTATCACTGATCTTCCATGTACCTGGGCAGCCAACTGAGAAAATCACAAGTCACCCCAGACCTCTCCCTCTCCCCACATCCAACCCATCCCCATGTCTATGCATTCTACCTCCACAATCTCTCCCAAGTCCATCCATGTCTCTCCATCCGTAGCAGTCATTCTCAGGTCAAACCACCTCCCCCCTCACCAATGGCTACACAGGGTCTCCTAATAGAGCTCTTGACCTCTCATCCTGCCCCCTCAAATCCACCTTCCTCACTGCAGCAATAGTAATTCCTCAAAATGCAAGTCTACTCACTCCTTTACCAACCCAATCAACAGCAATTTGGTAAACATTTGTTACAAGTCGGGCACTGAACAGTCAAGGTCCCTGTCCTCAGAGCTCACAGCCTGGCAAGTAGAAATGGTCTTTGAACAAATAAAGATGCAATTGAAATTTAAGTGGAAAAGAACAGGATCCTACCATTCCCCTGCCGACAACTCTATCCTATCCCCAAAGGTGCAGTTCATCTCTCTGCTCCTTCTCCCACCAGCCTGCCCATACCCATGAACTCCCAGTCATCTTTCAGTTCCTCACAGGCAGAATGTACTAGACTCTCCCTTCCTCCTTACCTGGCTAATTGCTTCTCATCCTTCAGGGTCAGGTAAAATGTCTGTTTCTTCAGGATGTCACCCTGCCCTGAATTAAGTCTGAGTTGGGGTCATCCCTCAATGCTCCAAAGAGTAGTTCTAGTCACACTGTGTGCTGTCTTGTTACTTGTCTTTCCCCACAAGACAGTGAGCTCAGTATGAGTAGGGAGTGGGTGTTCTTCCTTCCCAAGTCTCCAGCACCTTGCTTCATACCTGGACTAAAGGAGTGCTCAAAAATTAGACATGAGACCAGAAGAACTGAATGGTGCCCGGCTACCACTACTCAATATTTTGTAAAAAGATTCTATAAAAGAATTTTGATCAAAAGGAGGAAAATGCACAACAGAATTTCAAATTCTCATGGAATCCAAACTTTTCGGAGCCACTGAGGCTGGATGAACCCCCAAAACTACTGGTCTGAGATAAATCTTTGAACCTTAAACCAGAAACATCCCCTGCAGTCTTCTTAAAACCAAACAAGCAGTTTAGCTTAACTAGTAAACAGTGTCCGACTTGAGCACTGTGTTCCTTTAAGAACTACCTATATGGGATCAAATGGACAACAGCAACTCAAAAGATTAGATAGGAAACTTAGAGGGCAGTGAATTTGTGTTAATGAAGGAAGAACAATTCAGAAAAGGAGGGTGAGAATGGT
>NW_004443974.1:13219821-13246059 GCF_000243295.1 Trichechus manatus latirostris | reverse complement strand
CTGGTCTCCGATAGGAGTCCAAGATGGCAGATCCATGCTGTGTTAGCTGGTAGGGGACCTCTGCATGAATCTCTCCTCGCTCTCCATTCTCTGTCAGTTTTCTGACTCCATTTGGTGCTTGGCTGAGTTCTTTCTCTCTTCATTTGATGTTTTAGGGTTTCAGGATTGTTGGATTCTCTGTTAGGCTTAGTTTTTCGGATCTTAGCTGTGGAGGGACAGCATCATGCTTCTGCCTAGAGCGCCACTTTGCAGAACTCCGGCAAAATTTTTTAAAGCAAGAATAACTCCTGTAAAGGGAATAATTATCTAACTTATTTGTCTGATAAATCTGGATTAGCCAAAACGAAAAGGCTTTATTTACAATGAAATACATTTTTACTTTACCAAGGATAGCTTCCAGTTGCACAAAACTGATTAGACACTAATACTGTGGCTAACAGTACATCAAAATTAATGGAAAGAGATTTATCACCGATTGAAGGTTTTGTATGCCTAAGCTAAGTCACTCTCTCTCTTGATCATCCATCTTCCAATTTCAAAAAGCCTGGGAATTGATAAGCTTTAATTTACCAGCATTTGCTTTCAGAACTTAGACCTGTAACTAGATAGCTAGTAGTGATTCCCAGAAAAAACTGAGAAGATGCTGAGAAGACCACTACCCACATTCAAGAACCAGCTGCCAGGATCCAGAATTCCTTGTCTTCTCAAATTCAAGCTGTGGGTATTTGTTACACCAACATTTGTACAATATAAAAGCATAATTAATAATAATAATACAACAAGAGTGCTTCTCAAAATATACTTCTCAGACCACCTACAAAAAATCAGGAGGTGGACAATGCATGAACACTGCAGAACCATGGTCACCACCTAGAGCTACTCTTTCTTGAAGGTGGGGGCACTGGAATCTACATCCCAAATGAGTTCCTATAGCACCACTGCTCCAGGTCATCAATCAGCCTCAGAGGAGCAAACAAAAGACTTAGTCTATAGACTCTCTCTGCCTTTTATCTGTTTGATATATTAGTTTGGGGTTTTATTTTGAGAAAAAGATTCTGCTACTAAATAAGACTCTAAACCACTATCCTGGAGTAAAGCAGCAACTTTATATTTAATAGTCAAAAGAAAAAAAAAGAAACTAAATTCTTATTGGTGAAACTATGTCATGTGATGGTCTTTTTGTTTCAAGGTATCTAAAAATAATGCTTATGGAAAATGAGTTTTTAGTAACAATAATAGTAAATATTTATTGTGCAATTATGTCACTTGTTGTTAGCTGCCGTCGAGTTGGCGCCCAATTTGTGGTGGCCACACATACAACAGAACAACACGCTGCCTGGTCTTGCACCATCCCCATGATCAACTGTCGGATCAGACCAATGTGATCCACAGGATTTTCACTGGCTCATTTTCAGAAGTAGATCACCAGGCTTTCTTCCTAGTCCATCTTAGTCTAGAAGTTCTGCTGAAACAGGTTCATCGTCATAGCAACACACAAGCCTCCACTAACAGAGGGTGGTGGTTGCATAAGAGGTGCACTGGCAAGGAACGGAACCCATGTCTCTCGCACGGAAGGCGAGAATTATACCAATGAACAAACAATAGCTCATAATATGTCAGATACACTGTCTTACTGAATACTGACAGCTCATTTATGAGGCAAATATTGTTGTTATCCCATTAGCTTATCAAGAAACTAAGGCTTAAAAGTGGTTACTTGTCTGTCACACAGTTAATATACTATAATGGAGCCAAGGCTTGAATCCAGGTGGTTTGCATGACTCCAGAGCTTAACTATTACATTTCACTGCTTCAGGCTGCACCCAAGAATTCATCCTGCCAGCAAGCAAAGATGCCAACTGAGGTGAAGCGGTCTGTTCGACAATGGCAGACCATACCCTTAACACAGTGGCTGGCACAGATATTTGTTTTTTTTTTTTTTTTCGCACAGATATTTGAATGAATAAATGTGAAAGAAAAGGAATGAAATGGGTCCCTTTTAGGCTTGCAATCTAATTGGAACAGAAAAATTAAGAAAAACAACATATGCAGAAGTGCCAAGAGAAGGCAGAATAAAGGAGAAAATGGTAGAATTTATCAGGAAGGGAATCTATGGAAATAAGTCTTACTAGTTCCTCGATTCCTGCATACTCATTGGCCTAGGAATAATGGGGATACAAATAAATCTAAGACCTTTATGATGCTCATAAGCTTAAGTGATGAGAATGGCAAAGGACATTACATTCACATTACATAATCAGCAAAAAGGAAGAAAGTACTCAAGGGCATGATACTAACAGACTACAAAGAAACATAACCACAGAGAACAGAAAAGTCAGAGAAGAAAGGGATCACTGGGAAAGGGATCAATGGGAACCGATTCAGTGACTGACAAAAGTCCTCATACTGAATCGGGACCTAAAGGTTTGACTGAAACTTAGAACTGTAATGTCCATCCAAAGACTCAGGGAAGTATCTTCTAGATATATTATCAAGAAAATAAATATGTGCTAATGTCTCTCATTTAGTTACACAATACTCCTTCGAGCTAAGTATCTGGGGGAGAAACTAAGGCACAGAAATTAAATAACTTGCCTCAAATTCAAATGTAAAGTTTTAAAAACTTTACTATTTCCAGTCCAATGTTCCAGCAAACAACGTGTAACTCCATTCCTGCAAGAGCTGAAGTTAATGTAGACTGAAAATTATCTTCTTTAGCGATCCATCTGGTTGGAAGGCTTTGAGTGAAAGCTACTGGGAGTTAGAAATAATAGCTTCTACAATTCAGTCCTTTTAACAGGAAGCTGAGACACAGGAAGCTACCCTGATGAGATAGGTCTTTTGAGAAATAGTTATATTCCACACAGAGATAATAAATAAAAGCTGCCACTTCCCATGGACGCTCTAACTCTAACTCTCTTGTGTGAACTGAGATTTAAGCTTAGCAGCAAAAGCTTTTCAAATTGGAGTTCTATTTTTTTTAGCACACCCACACTATTCAGACTTATACAAACACATTAACTGAAGAACACAAGAGTTATAAGAAAAATCCCAATATTCAAAGTGACTTCCTGCCAATCCCTGAGTGACCGTCCCAAAAGACTGATTTAAGAGTAGTATTCCATTTTTTTTACTAGTGCCAGCTTCTATTAACATGCACAATGATTTTTCCTACTTAAAAAAAAAAAAATGACTCTGGAAAGGATTTGCACTTGGAGAGACAGGCTCAAAATGCTAAGGTGACTGAGGTCATCTGCAAATCTGAGGCATCAGGAATAGACTTTTCTCTTAGTCCAGACCTCCAGGCATTTCAAACATGGGACTGCTGCTCAGTATAATCCCAACTGCTACTTTATACGACTTCTGGCACAAGAAGAAAAATCACTCTCCTAATACAAGCCATGAGCAAAGCAGTGTCTAGGAATTCTAATGTCCTTTCCTCCTTCTTAGGATATGTTTGGTAGGATTCCCAGGATGATCAAAGCATCTTTCAGGTAAACCAATGCTTTCTTCTTCATGATCCCTTTCATTAAAGAACATGTTTTACCCTACAGAGGTCAAACATTTACCCAAACTCCACAATGACTATGAAATAGGCCTAAGAAAAGGAGGGCACAGTGGCCACAATGCTGTCCTGTACAATGGTTGGCCTGAAACGACAGGGCAGAAAAAAGCAAACTGGTCCTCACAAGGCATAGATGTAGTCCAGTGGAAATTCCAGAGGTCAAAATCTCACTTCCAGCTGGCAGGTGAAGGAAGTGATGTGAGAGAAAATGGACAATATTTGTAATTAATACTAACGGCTTATTACATGCTATTCCTGAGTACTGGCGATAGAACGGTCAACACGACAAAAAAGTGGGGAAAACATTGTTGGCACAGGGAATAATAAATGACATAATTAATTTTACCAAGGAAGGTGGTAGGGAGTAGAATGGAAGATACCACTTCAAGGTGTAATGTGGAAGATAGGGGTGTGATGGTTTCCTTACAGCTTTGGAGTCGAACAGACTCGGATTTCAATGCTCACTTTACCACTTAGCTAGCTGAGTTGGACTTCTGACTCATCTGTAAAATAAAAGGTGCCTCACAAAGTTATGAGAATTCAACAGCGCCTCACCAGTGTCTGGCGCTAGCAAGCCCTCTATACTGAGAGCTGTTATCATTCATTTTATTATTTCATCTTCTTGTCCCCAGAGCCTAGCACTGTGCCTGGAATCTCTGGGAAGATTTGAACGTACCGGTTGACTGAATCCATGCATTTAAAAAAAAAAAAAAACAACAACGAATAGATGCGTGAATTAAAGGCTGAGCGGTGACAGAGAGCAGAAACTACAAGGACGAGGCTCCGTGCAACAAGAGAGCACATGGGGAGAAGCAGGGAAGGCCCGGGACAGGTGACTGGGAGGCTGCGGCGAGGATGTCGGACCGGAGGGAGAGGATTCTCCAGGTGACCGTGAAGCGCCCCATCGCGCCACAAGGTAGCGTCACGACCAGACGAGAAAGGGCGAGTGGGGCGCCAAGGGACACACCGGTGGGGACAGGGGAAGAAGAGAAAGGGACTTGGATGAGGAGACGGGAGGCCCACCACTGAAGGATGAGGTGAGGAACCTGCCAGCCTCTCGCAGAAGTCCCTTCAGATCCCCGCGCGCAGGAACCGTTTGGACGTAAACGCCTCCCGTCTCGCCGCCATGTACCCAACCAGGCTTCACTCTGTCACCGCCGCCACATCCTGCTTCAATTCTCGCCTCGCCTCTGCCTCCTTTCGAGCCCGAGCCTCAGAGCGAACCACGATAACTCGGCCAGCTCAGCACCTCACACACGGCTCGCCGGCGGCTACCGCCATCCTCCCGGGCGCGCGCCCCAGCCGCACCCACAAACCCGTCGCCTATGTGTCCGCTCACCTAGTAGGAGACGCGTGGGGGCGTTGCTTCCGTCACGTGACCTCGGTATGAGGCGGGGCCAAGATGGCGATGCCGAGGAAGCGAGGAACCTCCGCAAGAGTGGTTGCACCGTGAGGAAGGCGCCCCAGTGACGAAGTCTATGCCGTAAATTAGAGGCAGTGGAGGGTGAGGGGCTCCAGCTTTCAGGCCGCAGACAGTGAACTGCAGTGGAGCTTCCCTCGCAGCTGCAGAACGGAGGGAGAAGGTTCCTGGCTGGGTGAAGCTGTTGACCTCTGCTTGGCGGTGCTGAGGAGTCAAGAGTCCAAGTCGCCCCTAGTCACCCCGGCTTTCCCGGGGCTTCAAGCATAGAGACGTGACCCGAGATAGCGCTTCTCCGACCATGGGGGCGGGAGCTCCGCTGAGCGGGTTGGTGCTGGCAGAGGCGGCAGGGGTGTTCGCCATGGTGCTGAGCATTCACTCGACCATGTGGGTCTAATACTCCTGGTGCGCAGCGCAGGCGTTATTCGTCCAGTACAAATGGGACTGGCAGCTCCAGCAGGGAAGCGCCGTCTTCCAGTTCCGAATGTCCGCTAACAGTGTACTACAGCCTGCCTCCATGGTCATGCCTTTGCTGGGACTGGTCATGAAGGAAGTGCCAGGCTGCAGGGAACCCCCACTTTGAACGCTTTGCCATTGTCGCGGCAGCCACTGGAATGGCAGTGGCCCTCTTATCAGTGTTGGCACTGGGCATCACACTTGTGTCATCTCGGGCTTGGCTGGAGGAGGCATCATTTACAGCATGAAGCACTCGCTGAGTGTGGGTGAGGTGATCGAGGTCCTTGAGGTCCTGCTGATCTTCGTGTACCTCAACATGATCCTGCTGTACCTGCTGCCCCACTGCTTCACCCTTGGAGAGGCGGTGCTGGTATTAGGTGGCATCAGCTTCGTGCTCAACCAGCTCATCAAGCGCTCTCTGACTGTGGTGGAAAGCCAGGGGGACCCGGTGGACTTCTTAGTGGTGGTGGTGGTAGGGATGGTGCTCATGGTCATCTTCTTCAGCACCCTCTTTGTCTTCATGGACTCAGGTACCTGGGCCTCCTCCATCTTCTTCCACCTCATGACCTGTGTGCTGGGCCTGGGTGTGGTCCTGCTCTGGCTGCACCAACTTATCCACAGAAACCCCTTGCTCTGGCTCCTTCAGTTCCTCTTCCAGACTGACACCCGCATCTACCTCCTAGCCTGCTGGTCTTTGCTGGCCACCTTGGCCTGCCTGGTAGTGCTGTACCAGAATGCTAAGCGGTCATCTTCTGAGTCCAAGAAGCACCAGGCCCCCACCATCACCCGGAAGTATTTCCACTTCATTGTGGTAGACCTACATCCTAGGTATCATCTTTGACCGGCCACTGCTCTACGTGGCTGCCACCGTGTGCCTGGTAGTCTTCATCTTCCTGGAGTATGTGCGCTACTTCCACATAAAGACCCTGGGCCACACTCTGCGGAGCCTCCTGTCCCTTTTCGTGGATGAGCGAGACAGCAGGGCAGTCATCTGCCTCCTCCTGGGCTTGTCTCTTCCCGTTTGGCTGGTCCGCAGACCCTGTATGCAGAAGTGTAGCGTTGCGGGAGCTAGGGCCCTAGTCCCATATGCTGGTGTGCTTGCCATGGGTGTAGGCGATACTGTGGCCTCCGTCTTTGGCAGCATCATGGGAGAGATCCGCTGGCCTGGAACTAAAAATACTTTTGACGGGACCATGACGTCTATATTTGCCCAGATCATTTCTGTAGTTCTGATCTTAATCTTTCACAGTGAAGTGGACCTAAACTACAGTTATGCTTGGATTTTGGGGTCCTCCTAGAAGCGTACACTATGCAGATAGACAATCTCCTTTTGCCTAACTCCTGATATTGCTGATGGCCTAGTCGCTGTGCAGCAGCAGTGATGGAGGAAACAGGAACATGGGGAGGGCGAATGACCCCCACAGCAGCCAGCCACTTGGGTATGAAGAGCCAAGGGGTGAAAAGAAAATTTGATTTTTAGGTTGGTTCAGATTTAAAAGAAAAATCAAAGCTCTCTTGGTTTTAGTTTTGCTAATTTTTTTTTTTTTTTTTAAAAAAGCTTAAAGGATAGTGCAATAACTCAAAGAACTTGAGTGTGCTGTGGAGCCCCTGCACCCCTGCACCTTCCCATCCTCAGAGGGGACCGGAGTGGACACTGGAGGGAGGCAGTAGAGCATAGTGGTTAATGCTTCAGGTTCTGGTATCAAACTAACCTGGTTAGAATCTTTGGCTGCACCACTTACTAACTGTGGCCCCAATTCTCCCGTCTGCAAGATGGGAATAATTAATAACAGCATGCGCCTCATAGGGGTGTTGTGAGGATCCAGTGAGATGAGGTGTGTCAAGTGTCTAGGGCACAATGAGCAGTCAGTAAGGGAAAGGGTCGTTATTACCTAAACCAGTCTCATCATAGCAAAAAAGCCATGCAAGCCAAGGGGGTTTTATCAGTTGTACTTGGAGGCCGGAGTGACCTTTACTCCCATTGCATTTGGAGGAGGAAAACTCAAGTGGGAAATAGCTGAGTGCATGTGGTTTCTCCCATTTGGGATAGGAAGAAGGGAAAGGGAGAGGTAGGATGGGCTTGTTGCATGCATGAAGAAGAGGATCAGGTCCCGGGCTGATGTCCTGTTTCAGCCAACCTCCTCCCCGACGCCCGCCTCCAAGGCCTCTGCTGCCTGGCTGAGTGGTGCTGCTGGGCTGGACAGCACAGGATCTTGTCAAGGGGTCCCTCCTGAGACCCTCTCACACTCTATTCACGTCAAACTTGTCTTTGTGTCTACCTTTGGCAACACATTAGAGCCCAGGACAGGTCCCCAGGGGCTGGAGGAGTTTCCTGGGAGTTCAAAATGGCTCTACTCTGGAACTCTGCCTGAGCAAGAGGCCTACGCTGCAGCCTTGTTGTGTCCCACCGCATACCCCAATGCCAGCACAGAGCCTGGCATGTAGCAGGAACTCAGTCGACGTTTGCTGAATGGATGAAAGTTTCCTGTCAGCGGAAAGACAGCACAGCACATTTCATAAAGCTGAACATCCAATATGGCATGGGAAGGCATAGCAGAAAGAGGTGAGAACTTTGGTCCAACGAGGCCAAAAGACAGGAGCACAGCCAGGACCGGCTCTGGGGAAGCTTGCACTTCTGCCTGAGAATAACTGCCAAGTCCTTTCCCCCAGAGGAGAGTACTGAGACATTCCTTTGGGGCACAAAGGAAACTTACGAAATCTGTCACTTCCTTCAGGCTACCCTCCGACTGCTTGCCAAAGGAAGCAGCATCAGCTTTGCCCCCACTGACTCCCTGGGTGGTCTTGGGAAAGGGCTTTCTCCTCTGGGCCTTGGTTAGTCCATGTATAGAGTGTGGGGTACACTAAATCAGGGTCACATACTCACCCACTAAGGTCAGGCAGGTAACAGATGAATAAGGATGGGGAAGTGGGAACCATGCTGGACCCGAAAGCACATGTGCCTCTAAAGAGGCAGCTCCAGCCAGCAGTAGCCATGCTAGAATGTGGGCCCTGTGTTGTCGACCTTCTGCTCATTCAAGGGAAGCTTAAAAGCCTAGATTTTTATGTGACATCTCCCAATTTTAAAAAGTATTTTTAAAACACTGAAGCCGAAACAAAACACATCCGCAGTGGATCCAGCCTGTGGCCCCAGTGTACGACCTGTGGGGCAGACCTAGGTTTTAGGGACCTCCCAGCTAAGCAGGGTTTGGATTTGGCAGTTGTTCCCACATCTGGATACCTGCTAAGCATTCATTCCCAAGCTCATCTTGAGATCAGGGCTGATTGGGACAAAAGGACCAAGAAGCTACATGTGGAAGTTGTTTTCATTCGGTGTCTCATACGGTACAAATCAGAGTTGCACCTCAGAGGACAGAAGAGGAGAAGCCAGCAGAGAGGTTGCCAGAGTACTTCCATGCCACCAGACTACCTCAAGGAGGAGGGTATGCTGGGGCAGGGAGGAGGTAGGGAGTGAAAATCTTGGGAACGCCTCCCATCCAGCTCCTGCTGCTGCCTCCTGGGCTCCAGGCACAGACACTAGCAGAGGAAAGCGCAGGAGAGAGGCAACTTCGCCATTGCAGCCGGGAGGTCAGGTGAGGCAGCTTGCCTGCTCTCAGTGTTTGCAAGCTCCCTGGGAGGGGCAGTGTCCCAGTCCTGCTGAGGACCATCAGGTGTACAGTGGAGGAAAGGGCAGCTCAGCTGTTGGCTGGAGCCTGCAGAGGACAAAGGAGATGACCTCGAGAGGTGGGTCTTACTGCTCCCAGCCTCTTGTACCTCCTCAGGGAACCATCAGGGCACCCACACGCACCCTTCCCTACCAGTTCTCCGGGCTCCAGATGGTGCCAGAAGCCTCCATGAGGTGGAAAGTGTAGGTGTGGCGTGAGCGGTCAGAAAGGTTCTGCTCACTCTTGTGCACCACTTGTCCATGGAGTAGGACGAGGGCCCCTGGAGAGAACCAAGCAGGTCATGTCCCTTCCCTGGGCCTGGGAGAACACCAGCTCGCACTCTCCCTTCCCTGGGCAGGAAGGGACACGGGCCCTCCTCCCTCAAGCAGTTCTGCTTCCCTCCCATCTATCCCCATTCCTGTCCCTAATTGATCAGCCTCTGCAGCCTGCTCCAGGGTCAGATGTTCTGCTGTTTAGAGGTGGGTTCCCCTGGGATCAAGTCCCTTCAGCTGTGGCCTGTGCCCCTGCCAAGCCTTAAGAAGAGCATCCCCTTCTGTGGTGTTTGCAGAACGGGGCAGAAGCTCTCCATACTGTGCCGATCAGCTATGACCTCAGCCAGTGAATGCTGAGTTGGACCTCAGTTTTCTTTCTTCTAAAAGGAAAAGCGTGGACGAATAGCCTGCATTTGTTGAGTGCTTGCTGTGTGCCACGCAAGTTTGGTGTAAACACCTTGTACACCGCATCTCACTTGCTTACCCACTCTGTTGTTGTTGTGTGCCATCGAGTCGATTCCAACTCATAGCAACCTTATAGGACAATAGAACTGCCCCATAGGGTTTCATAGGTTGTAATCTTTACAGGAGCAGATTACCATGTCTTTTCTCCCACGGAGCCGCTGGTGGGTTTGAACCGCCAACCTTTCAGTTAGCAGCTGAGCACCACCCGTGCTCCTTCTCTACTCTGCACTGGTGGAAACTGAGGCTCAGAGAGGTTCAGTCATTTGCCCAAAGAGTCAGCCCGTAAGTAGCAGAGTCTGAATTTGAGCCCCATCCGGAGACCTTGCTATTAACCACACTGCTAAATGCCGATACAGCCCCAACCTTCTTCATTCTGTAACTTCACAGGCCTCAGATGATCCTGTGGGGAGCCTCTTCAGTGCTGGTGGTCAGAACGACTAGGGACCCATGTGCATGGCCCCAGCCCCCTCCTTCGCTGCCCTCTGAAGCCTGCCTACCTCTCTGCACAGGTGTGGGCACAAAGAGGCTGTTCTCCCAGGCTGGATTTGACACAATGCAGCCGGTGCCAAGCGCCGAGCCAGCAGGATCCTGGACCATCCTTCTTGACACTCCACCTAAGGGCCAAGTTGGAGCCGTTAGCCCTTCTTTTCTCGAGGTCCCTCTCCATGGGGCCAAGGAGGATATAGGTGGGCAGGCAGAGACAGGTATCCTCACTGGTATGGGAGGCAGGGATGAACCACAGGTAGCCGTTCTCCAGCGTGGCAACCTCTAGCGGGATCCACACACCCAGCAGCAGGCCCAGGGGCTCCATGTACAAGTAGGTGGCATCCTGATGAGGGGTGACTGTGGCAAGCTGGCCTGGGGGTGAGACCCTACCCCTTTGGCCGGCCCCACCTTACCTTGGTCCCATTCCTTCCCCACCCTCAGTCCTCCTGGAGCCCTCCAGGAGCCCTCCAAATCCGACCCTCCCATGAGGAGTTAGAATCTTGCCCCTCCTGGTCTGAGACTTTTGGGCAAGCGATTTCACGTCTGAAAGCTTTGATCTCCCAAACTGTGAAGTGGCTGAAGCAATAACCTAAGTCTTGCAGTTGCTGCAAGACTCCATGAAATGATTTATGAAGGATGCATAGTACAGGGCCTGACTTTGCTTGCTAAAAAGTAGCTACGATCTGTTAATTTCAGCCAAGTAGCTAAAGCTATTGTTCTTAACCAGGGACAAGCAGCCTCCAGCCACCAGATGGTCACCAGGTGGGATAAGATTGGGAAGTTGGGTGCAAAGTGGGGATGACTATGAATAACCATCCGTATTTTTAAATATCTGCCCCAGTGATGCTGGGGCCAGGCAGCATGGAGAACCTCTGAACAAAGACAGCAAAGTCGGCAGGAACAAAGTAACGGAGGTGCGAGCCTCACCTCCTTCCTGCCTGGGAAATTGTGTGTCTTTCTGAGCACTAGACTTTAAGAGGGACTTTGACAATCTGGATGGCATCCACAGGAAGGCATCTAATAGTGGGGACTCCACAGCCTTTACGGAGGAATGGCTGAAGGAATTGGGGTTACTGGTCTTGGACAGAGAAGGCTCAGGGAGGGGGTGGTCATTTCTCCAGAGGACTGCCCTTGGGCTGAATGGCAGGGAGGAGGGGGTGGTCACAAGGAGGTAGACTTGGGCTCATGCAAGGGAAGAAAGGGCTTCCTATGAGGAAGCGAGCTCCCTGTCACCAGAGGTACTTAAACAGAAGTATAGGCTGTAAAGGGCATCTGTGCATCTGGTGGGAGTTGGACCTAGATCAGTAACTGCTATGCTGAATCAGTTCCCAGGAAATTTGCTAAAAATACAGATTTCCAGGCCTGTGTAGCTCTACTGAATCAAAATCTCAGGAGACAGGTGTCAGGAATCTGCATTTTTAACAAACAAGGGTTGCTACCAGGGTCAGGAAC
Source organism: Trichechus manatus latirostris (assembly GCF_000243295.1). Lineage (NCBI taxonomy): Eukaryota > Metazoa > Chordata > Mammalia > Sirenia > Trichechidae > Trichechus > Trichechus manatus. The sequence continues at coordinate 13,234,284 of NW_004443974.1, read as the reverse complement.
AACTGTGCCAAGGGCTCCAAGGCTCCCTCCCAATCCACTTTCTAGGAAGGAATAGAAGGTGGCTCCAACTCCTCCTGCCCTAGTCCAGCCTCCTGCCTACATTCAGCAGTAGCTCTCCTTTCCTCCCAAGAGCTGACAACCACTGATGTCCCAGATCTCCCACCTGTGGCCTTTGCTGGGCCCCACAGCCTGCTCTCAGCTTACCTTCACCACCAAAGTGAGGTTGCTGAAAGAAAGAAGCAGAGCCTGGTGAGGATAGGAGACAGCGGGAGTGTGGGAAGTGCAGGCGCTGGCTGAGTCTTGTAGGATGTTCCGGCCCTGACTCCAGGTGTTAACCTCCAAGGATTCCACCCCAACACCCAGATATTGAGCACTTAGCATGTGCCAGGCTTTGGGGGAAGCAAAGAGAAAAGCACCCTGTGCGACAGGGAGCTCCCAGTCTAAGCAGGAGTCAGCATGCGCAAGCCTAAGAGCACAGCGCAGAATGAAACGAGGGCTAGAAGGAGAGGCGCAGATGAGGCCAGCGATTATGCTTTTCACCCCCAGGCTAAGACGCCTTTTCTTCTCAGGGAATCTGGAAAGCTTCTTGGGGGTGGCACTGAGCTGGGCCTTAAAAGCTGGGAGCAGAGCATTTTGATAGGCAAATAAGCAAAGAAAGAGTTCTGGGGAGCCCCTTCCCTCCTACCACCAAGTCTTAACTGAGCACCAACTAAATGCCAGAGGAGATCAATTTTATATGGGCTGTGCTGAGTAAATAATAATTCCTCAGTTCCTCAGGGAAGCAGCTTTTGGCCCATTGTAAGGAGGGGCTTGGTGTGAGCAAGGGCTAAGGTGTGGGGAGACAGAGAGCTCACCTTGAAGATATACATACTTTGTACCACTACAGGCATCTGGAGGCCAAGACTCCTGCCCAAGGCCTGGAAGGGGGCAGACGTCACGCTGCTGGCCTGCCCACATGCCCATCTGGCCCACCCACCTGGCCTTTGCCCCATCCTCTGCTCACCTGTATCTTGGGGGAGTATGTAACAGACTTGAAGACCGGGTCAAGGGCGTGCAGAGCTGCATGGACAGAAGAGGATTATGTGGCCAGACCCCAGCTCCCGTGCCTTGTTTGGGGCACCCAGACTCAGGCCTCATTTTGACATTCTCACCTATTTGGTGTGCGTTAAACTTTCTGTTTGTTTATAACCAAGTTTAACAGGTCCCACAGATGCCTCATCCCACCCCAGGCCTCATCTCACCCATGACCTTACTCTTGACCTTCCTGCCATTTGGGAACCTCCCTCCAGGCCTGACTCCCCATTCCTCATGGAGGACAAAGGGCTCCAAGGGGCCCATCACTTGGTAACAATCTCCATTCCCCTTTTGTAAGCCTCAGTCTCCTCGTCTGTAAAATGGGGACCAGCAGAATAGCCCTGCCTCCCAGGGCTGCTGGGAGGACTCTCAGTGGGCTAACACATGTACCGCTATAGCCCAGGGCCTGGCACAGAACAGTCACTCATTATCACTATTTGCCATCATTATTGTTATTTCACAAAGTGAGGGTTTCCTGGCTTGGTTTTGAGCATAATTGAATGGAACCATGTCAGTATGCCAGGTGCCCCCTGAGGAGGCTCCAGGAAGCAGTTGTACCAAGGACCTAGGAGGCCCCCATTCGTGGAGTGTGGATCATCCCCGGACTGGGCAGCAGAGAGTTGAAGGGCTTGCATGTGCCCATCTGCACTGGGGAGGAACTTGATGAGACCCCTTTTCCCAGTGGTGTGGTGACAGCACCTTGACCAGCCATCAAATGATTGGCATCAAAAGATGAAGAGCAGGGCCAGGGGGAGTCTGCAACCAGGAATACCAGTTGCCCGGCCACTAGCTTACTGTGGTTTTTGGGCAAGACCCCTAATCTCTTCAGGCTTCAATTTCCTCATTTTTTTCCTGCCCTCCCACACCCTGCTTACCATGGCCAATTTTGTTGATGGACTTCTCTGGAGGGACCAGGAAATTGCCTGTGGCATAAGGAACAGGTCAAGGCAGAAGAAGATCCAGAGTCCATCCTCCCGTGGGCAGCTGACTTCAGCGCCCTTCCAGCCCTGGGGGACAGATACCTAAGTCCAGCCCGCCCTCACCCTGGCTCTCCCACACCACTAGGGCCCCAGCTCCGAACATTCCTTGTCAAAAACATCTTTCTTAAAGAAGAATCAAATCTTGTTGCCGCTGCTCAAGAAATAGTCTGTGCCACCCTGTGGAGAGGAGGCATCAGAGGGGCTGAGAGAACACCAGGTGTCAGAGCTGGGCCTGGTAAAGAGGGAGGGAGGATTCAGACACTTCCCACCCCACCGGGCTACAGAACCCCTTCCGTGCTTCCCAAAATTGGCCACTGAAGGACAGGACAGTGAATTGGAACCCCAAATGCCTGGAAGTACAGCCTGACGCTACAAGCATGGAATTTCTTGCAAACCTTTTAATAAGTCATGCGACTCTTATGCTCTACTTGATAGTGTTGAGATTAAGAAAACAGGTGCTAGAATCAAACAGGCCTGGTTCCTGGGTAGCCTTGGGCTACTCACTTTACCTCTCCAGGCCTTGGTTTTCTCATCTGTAAAATGGGAATAATAATAGAACTCACCTCCCCCAAACTGTTGAGGGCTTCAGCCAGAGGCTGAATCTCACAGCAGTTGGAGCAGACTCTGGAGCTAGAATTGTTGTTGTGAGGTGCTGTGGAGTCGATTTCGACTGATAGTGACAACCACGGAGCAGCTGGGTGGGTTTGAACCACTAACCTCTCAGTCAGCAGCCAAGCACTCAACCATTGCACCACCAGGGCTCCGTAATAGTTGGGCTTAAATCCCAGCTCTGACACTGACTAGCTGTGTGACCATAACCACATTACTGGACTTCTCTGGGCTTAGTTTCATCCATAAAATACAGATGGTATTAATGGTACTGATCTTATAGGGTGTTGTTAACAAATACATATAAATCTCTAGCGTAGTCCTAGGAATGTGATAAATACCATGTGAGTATTGGCTTCCATTATCATTATTATGTACAAAACATTTAGTGAGGGCATGGCTAAATGCTCAATAAATATAAACTATTACTAATCCTTTCCTGTTTTCTTAATAACCTATCCTTGAAATGATTGCACATGGAGAACATTATCAATGTCACTGAATTCTACATGGAGAAACTTGAATTGGCAAATGTTTTGTTTGCATATTTTTACCACAATAAAAAAAATTTTTAAAACAATGTATCCTTGTTAATTTTTAAAATTGATTTTGTTGTTGTTGAGAATATACACAGCAAAATATACACCAATTCAACCATTTCTACATGAACAGTTCAGTGACATTGATTACATTCTTCTAGTTGTGCAACCACTCTCACCCTCCTTTTGAGTTGTTCCTCCTCCATTAACATTAACTCATTGCCCCTTAAGCTTCCTATCTAATCTTTCAAGTTGCTGTTGTCACTTTGATCCCATATAGATAATTCTTAAAAGAGCATAATGCTCAAGGGAGACATTTGTTACTAGTTAAGCTAAACTATTTTTTGGTCTTAAGAACACTATAGGGGATATTTCTGGTTTAAAGTTTAAAGATTATCTCAGGGCAATAGTTTCAGGGGTTCATCTAGCCTCATGGCTCCAGAAAGCCTTCAGTCCATGAGAAATTGAAATTCTGTTGGCATTTCACCCCTTTTGATCAGGATTCTTCTACAGAATCACTGATCAAAGTGTTCAGTAATAGTAGCCAGGAACCATCCAATTCTTCTGGTCTCATGACAAAGGGGGCAATTGTTCATGGAGGCAATTAGCTACACATTCTATATCCTCCTCCTGTTTCTGGCTCTCCTCTTCCTCTGTTGCTCCGGGAGAATAGAGACTATTGTACCTTGTGGAGCCCTGGTTGCACAGTGGTTAAGAGCTTGACTACTAACCAAAAGGTCATTAGTTCGAATCTACTAGCTGCTCCTTGGAAACCCTATGGGGCAGTTCTACTCTGTCCTATAGGGTCACTATGAGTTGGAATCGACTCGACAGCAATAGGTTTTTCTTTTAGTGTACCTTGGTTGGCTGCTTGCAAGGTTTTATGATCCCAGGTACTACACAAGAAGCTAGGAAGTAGAACAGAAGCACTAAACACGTTATTAGGTCAATTAACTGCAAAGTCCTGTGAAATCATGATCCTAAACCTCTAACTAAGATATCCTTGTTATTTTAATATAATGTTTTAAATTTCTTAACATCACATGCAAATGATGTTCCAGGAAGATGTCCCATATTTTCCTTGACCACCCTTGACCTCTTATCATATATCCTCCTCCTCAGTGGGAAGCATTTTACAAATGCAGACTGTGCGTACACTCCGATGTGGTGATGTAACTGGAGCTGAGTAGTACCAGCCCCCCTACCTGGGTTCCCCAGGTGGCCACAGGCCCACCACTCCCTCATGTGTGCATCTGCTTTCAGACTCAGCCTACATGACTCAACTCGATTTCCTGCCTGGCCCCTTTCAAAGCCTTTCCACTGAAAGCTAAAAGCTATTTTCAATATTCTTAGCTCCTCTGCACCAGAGGAGGGTGAGGAAGATAAGTCTGGAGAGCATAATTGATAATAATATTAAAGATGATGATGCTATACATGTGTCAAAGATTTCATTTAACTTGTTAATTAACTTGCAGTTAGCAAGGGAACCAGTGAGATGTTACAGCTGCTTCAAAGAAGAATTCCAAGATCACATGTATATAGGCAATAAGGAATGCTAAAATGAATTTACAATTAGATAAAAAATCAGCCACTCCACAGGGCAATACTTGTCACCAAAAATATGACACCATTCATATCCATTTCCACGGACAATATCATATGCATTATTATCAGTTTCACACATCTTGCAGAGTTATAAATAACTCAAAGAGTGAAATGTGGAGCTAACCTGGAAAGGAGAGCTAGACTGGACCCCTAGCAATTATTATTTTTTTAGTACCCATTTCAGTCTTGCACAATATGTCAGTGTTGAGCGTTATAAATTAAGATATACACACTTTCCTCTCCTATCCTTCATCCACCTACCCACCCTCTGATTTCTGGAATATTCTCAGCAGGGTGGAGGGCACAAGATTCGGCCCCCTCACTTCCTTGAGCCCTTGGGTGACTGTCTCTTGCCGCAGGACCTCCCATCTCATCTTTCCCCACCTGGAAGGTAGGCATTGGCTAAATTAGATGAGCTACTTAGAGGAAACTGTCTTTTTGTAACTCTTTATCCATGTAGTTCAAGTCCCTGTTCTCTGGGATGCAAGGCTTCTGGCCACTGTAATACCCTCCATGCCCACCAGAGGGCAGGAATTCTGTGGCTTGAGTGTGCGTGAGCCCCACTGGTGTGCCTGCACCAGTGCTTCTCCTTGGCTGCACTGCCACAATCAGGCTCATCAAGTCAGATCATAGCACAAAGGGTTACAAGAACTCAGTGGGAGATCCCCCGTTGAGTTTCAATGTATTCATCTCAAACTGGAGGGAAATAAGCAGAGTCTAGTGCCATTGGGGGAGAAGACTTACACAGGTGGGCCCATTAGAATCACTTGGCTCATTCTGGTTCAGCAACCTGACTCTTTGTGGTAGGAGAACTAATGAGGAAGTACAGCAGAAGTACAGTACTTGTATCAGGCAGATCTGGGTTCAAATCCTACCTCTATCAATTACTAACCGTGCCGCTTAGGGCAAGGCTCACCAACCTGAGCCTCCTTTTCCCCACCTGTCAAATGGGGACAAATAATACCTACGTTATACATTCATGGTGCCTGGCACACAGACACCTCAGACCCCAGTCTGTTATCCGAAAGAGCCTGTGGGTCTTGGGGTCTTCCTTTCCAGGAGGGTATTCTGGCTGGGGGCTGAGAACCCCCATCGAACACCAGATCCTGTCTTCGTTTGCCCCGGCACCTACCTGGCCTCAGAACTGCCCCTCTTTCCTTGGGGGGAAATACTGTGCGGCAGTGGAGAGGGACGTCCATCTTGGCGGCTATCTTGCCAATCCTTTCCTGCATGGTCACACACTCGTCTGCAGACAGGAATCCTTCCAGAACCAGGAATCCATCCTCCTGGAACTGTAGGCAGGAATGAGACTCAGATTCCTGCCCTCAAAGCCTCCTTAAGACAACTGGTTTGACCCCTCCCCCAAACCAGCAGCTGTAAATATCTTGTTCATCGCTCTGTCCCCAACACTGGCATGGCATCTGGCACCCAAGAATGATCAATCAATATGGCTGCTTGAATGAAGGAAGCAGGAAAGAGAGGTATTTCTGCTCTTCCTCTCCCATGGGCTTCAGTCACACGGGAATTCAACCTCAGTTATTTATTCAACTAATGTTGATGGAGCATCAGTTTTAGGAGCTGAAGACACAGTAATGAGCAAGACAGCCATGATCCCTGCCCTCACAGAACTTACAGTCTAGTGAAGGAGACAGATATTAAATAAGTCATCATGCAAAAATCATACCATCATAAAATGTGCTGAGTGCACGGTAGGGAAGGGAGGGGGCTTCAAGAACAGATGGTATATACACAAGAAATAGGGTCAGTTTTGGTAAATGCTAGAGCAGATACAATTTTGTAATAACAAACAAAAATATCTGTGTGGTTATGTAGGTAGATATGTATGCATGTATGTGTATAAGAAGGCATATGCGAGTAAATGCATGTGCATGTATATGTGTGTCTGTAGCCATATGTATATACACATTTGTGTGTGCTCTATGTATACCCACATATATAACAAAACACATCGGGGGCACAGTTTCGGAGGCTTCCTAGACATATCCAACCAACTCATGGGATTGGTTTACTGGGTTAAAAGGCATAGGACCATAATCTCCAGGGACAACTTAGTCAATTGGCACAACAGAGTTCACACAGATAATGTTCTACATCCTAGTTTGGTGAGTAGCATCTGGGGTCTAAAAAACTTGCGAGCAGCCCCTTAAGATACAACTATTTGTTTCTACTCACGTAGAGTAAAAGAGAATGAAGCAAATCAAAGGCTCAAAGAAGAAACTAGTCCATAAGACTAACAGCCCACACGCACCACAGGCTCTTCTAACTTGAGCCCAGAAGAACTAGATGGTGCCTGACTACCACATCTGACCATTCTGACCAGGGACACAATAGCAGGTCCCAGATAGAATGGGAGAAAAATGTAGAACGAAATTCAAATTCCTAAAAAAAGCCAGACCTACTCGACCGATAGAGACCAGAGGAATGCCCGAGATGATTGCCCTGAGAAAACCTTTAAACTTGGAACTGAAGCTATTTCTGGAGGTCACCTTTCAGCCAAATAATAAACTGGCTTATAAAATAAATAGTATCACCCATGAGTAATGTGCTCCCTTAAACAGTCAACTATATGAGACCAAATGGTCAACATTTACCCAGAAGCAAAACTGAGAAGGCAAGGAGGGGAAGGGAAGCTAGATCAACAAGCTAGAACAAACAAGAATGGAAATAATGAGAATGCTGACACATTGTAAAAATTGTAATCAATGTCATGGAACCTAATTTGCTATGTAAACTTTCACCTAAAACACAATAATCATAATAATAATAAATGGTACTCCTTCACACAATGGAATACCATGCAACGATAAAGAACAATGATGAATCCGTGAAACATAACACAGAGGAATGTGGAAGGCATTATGCTGAGTGAATTTAGTCAGTCGCAAAACGACAAATATTGTATACGACCACTATTATAAGAACTCAAGAAAGGTGTTAAACACAGAAGAAAACATTCTTTGATGGTTATGAGGGTAGGGAGGGAGGGAGAGGGGTATTCACTAACTAGCCAGTACACAAGAATTATCTTAGGTGAAGGGAAGGACAGCACACACTACAGGGGAAGTCAGCACAACTGGACTAAACCAAAGATAAGAAGTTTCCTGAATACAACCAAACACTTTGAGGGACAGAGTAGCAGGGGCAGGGCTCTAGGGACCATGGTTTCAGGGGACATCTAGGTCAGCTGGCTTAACAAAGTTTATTAAGAAAGTGTTCCTCATCCCACTTTGGTGAGTGGCATCTGGAGTCTTAAAGCTAGTGAGTGGCCATCTAAGATGCATCAATTGGTCCCAACCCACCTGGAGCAAAGCAGAATGAAAAACACCAAAGACACAGGGGAACTCTTAGCCCAAGAGACAGAAAGGGCCACATAAAACAGAGACTCCATCAGCCTGGGACCAGAAGATGGTGCGTAGCTACCACCAATGACTGCCCTGACATGGAACACAACAGAGAGTCCCTGATGGAGCAGGAAAAAAGTAGGGTGCAAAACTCAAATTCTAGTAAAAAGACCAGAATTAATGGTCTTACACAGACTGGAAGAACGCCAGAAAGCATGGCCCCCGGACTCTCTGTCAACCCAGCACTAAACCCATTCTGGAGGCCAATTCTTCAGACAAAGATTAGACTGGACTAGGGGATATAAAATGATACTCGTGAAGAGTGTGCCCTCTTAGCTCAAGTAGATTCATGAGACTAAATGGGCAGCTCCTGTCCGGACATGTGATGAGAAGGCAGAGAGGGTCAGGACCTGGTTGAATGGAGATGGGAAATCAGGGGTGGAAAAGAGGAGTGTGTTGTCACAGTATAGGGAGAGCAACTAAGGTCACATAACAATGTATGTATAAATTTTTGTATGAGAGACTAACTTGAATTGTAAACTTTCACTTAAAGTACAACAATAAAAATAAATAAATAAATGGTACTCCTTTGCCATGAGACAAGAAGAACTTTATGGTGCCTGACTACCATTACTGAACATTTTGATGAAAGATTCTAGAGAATAATCCTGATCAAAAGAGGGGAAATACACAACAGAATTTCAAATTCTTATGGAATCCAGACTTTCTGGAGCCATGGAGGCTAGATGAACCCCTGAAACCTTTGCCCAGAGATAATCTTTAAACTTTAAACCAAAATTATCCCTGATGTCTTCTAAAAACCAAACAGTAGTTTAGCTTAACTAGTAACAGATGTCTGCCTTGAGCATTATGGTCTTTTAAGAATTATCTATATGGGATAAAAGTGACAACAGCAACTTGAAAGATTAGATAGGAAGCTTAGGGGGCAGCGAGTTTCTGAATGGAGGAAGAACAACTCAGAAAAGGAGGGTGGGAATGGTGGCACAACTTGAAGAAAGTAATCAATGTCACCGAATTGTACATGTAGAAATGGTTGAATTGGTGTATGTTTTGCTCTGTATATTCTCAACAACAACAAAAGAACAAATGGTAGAAGGACTTAATGTAAACCAGATGTGGGGAAGGGAGGGATCTCAGCAGCTCTGAGGAAGTGGCATTTAAAAAGGGGAGCTGCAGGATAATGGGTGTCAGCAGGTGAAGAGATGGGGCAGAGCATTGCAGACAGTGGGAACAGAGTGCGTGAAGCCCCTGAGTGGAGACAGAACATGAGGAGGGAGCTCGGAGTGAGGGCAGGGGCAGGAGAGGAGGCAGGAGGGTGGCAGAGGTCTTTGTAGGTGCAGACAAGGCATTGGGCTTTATCCCGAGTGCAGTGGACAGTGAGTAGGGGAGTTAAAGCTGAATGGCTTATTCTGCTTTGTCTCTAGTCCTCATATGCTGAGGCTACTAAGAGAGAGATAAGAAGAGAAAGAGTATCTGCATGTTTTCTTGCAGAGAATTATAAAGTCATAGCCTTAACAGGGATATTAGAAGTCACCTCTTGAGCCCACCGCGAAGTGTCTGATTTCCAATCACAACCCCTGCCCCAATGCACCCCTACATGGATGCCCAGGTCTGGCTTCCACGCACCAAGTATTAGAACATTCACCACCATCCACTACAGCCCTCCTGTCTCTGGGCAGGTTTGCAAGTTGGGAACGTAATCCTCATATCAATATGAAGCCGAAAATTGCCTCCTTGGGAATTGGGCCATCCGTAGCAAAGTGTGCATACCTTTGATCCAGTAAACACACTGCTAGGAATTCTTCCTTTGGGGGTTAGCAAATAGGGAAGCAAAGATATAACTATAAGGGTGACTGAGCGTTGTTTAATGAGAGCAATAAATTGAAAACAACCTAAATGCTCAACACGAGGGGATTAAACAAATTATCCTTTATTTACAATGGAACACAACTTGGCTGATAGGAATCATGCTGTAGAAAAAATATTCACTGGCATAGAGTTATGTTCCTGATATACTGTGAAATGAAAATTAGCCGGCTACAAACTGATATATTTACTCCCTGTGGGAACTTGGGCAATTGCTTCCCCTCTCTGACTCTCAGGCTGTCAAATGGGGATAACATAAACCAAAAAACAAAACAAAACCAATAAACAGTTGCCATTGACTCAATTCTGACTCATGGTAACCCCACGTGCTGCAGAGTAGAACTGCCCCCTAGGGTTTTCTTGACTATAATCTTTACAGAACCAGATCACCAGGCCTTTTTCCGCGATGCTGCTGGATGGGTTCAAGTTGTCAAGTGCAAACTGCTTGCACCACCCAGGCACCTTGCTAGTGCTGTTGATGTTAATTGCTGTCGAGTTGATTCCAACTCATAGTGACCCTGTGTGTGTCAGAGTAGAACTGTGCTCCACAGGGTTTTCAAGGCTGTCACCTTTCGGAAGCAGATCACCAGGTACCTCTAAAAACAAAAAACCCCCAAATCCATTGCCACCGAGTTGATTCTGACTCATAGCGACCCTATAGGATAGAGTAGAGCTGCCCCATAGGGTTTCCAAGGAGTAGCTGGTGGATTCTAACTGCTGACCTTTTGGTTAGCAGCCAAACGCTTAACCACTGCACCACCAGGCCTCCAGTCACCTCTAGGTGGATCTGAACCGCCAACCTTTCCGTTAGTAGTGGAGTGCTTAACCATTTGCACCACTCAGGAATTCTGGGGATAATATAGTACCTCCTTTATAAGACATATGGGAAGCACTCACTAAACGGTAAATACTGTGATTTACTTTAACAAGAGTACAGGACTGAATACCAAAACATTAACAAGTCTCCCGGCATAGGAATTTATGGGTGATTTTCACTTTCTTCTCTGAGCTTTTCTGTATTTTTATGTATTTTTCTCTTGTAATCAGGAACAAACTAACAAGGGTCTTATTTTTTAAGTCTATATGGCTCTAACTCCCATGGGTTAAACCGTGGTGTTTGTCGGAAGGGGGACCTGAGAGGGCGCCCTAACTTGGCTCCAGGAGGTGGTGGGCTCCTCACAGGCCCTGCCCCGTTTGCGTGGCCAGGGCCAGGCTGGGTACACGCACACACACACCATGCTTTATTCTCGTTTTGGTCACACACACACTATGCTTCATTCTCGTTTAGGTCACAGACACACACACACACACAGACACACACACACAGACACACACACACACACACACACACAGATACACACCACGCTTTATTCAAGTTTTGGTCACACACACACACACACACCATCCCACCCAGGCTCCTGTGATCTGGATGCCTAGGACTGTGTGTGCAGAAGCTAGGGGTGGTGGTTTGGATTGACCCCTCTGGGCCCCATTTTTCTCTGCCTTAAAATGACAGGAGGTGGAACTGAGTTCCTGGGATGACTCAAGGTCCAGACCCCCCCACACTTACCTGACCCAGTCTCCCACTTTGCAGACCCCTACGTTCTGGAGCTGTGAAGGCTCAGGCAGGCCATGGGGATAACACAGGGTCTAGGAATGGCTCTGGATGGTTCTGGGCGATGTGTGCCCAATTGCTGGAAAGGAGAACTTTCAGGAGGAGAGGCTGGATGAAGTCTGGAAGGCCCAGGAGGACTTAACCCTTCCCTATCCTGAGAAAACCCAATCCCACCACCTGTGTCTCTCGAACACACACAGACCTCCCTGGGATCTCTCTAGGCTGAGCCCCAGCCCTCCCACTCTCTCTCACTTAGCTCTTGGATGAGGCAGTGACCTTTGCCTTGACTCCAGCTCCATACCCTGGGCCCTTCCCCTACAGCTAATCGAGGATTAGCCCTCTCCAACCTCCATGGTTTTTAATGGCTCCCTCCCAGCTTCTTTCCAGAAACCACTCCTTGCTACTTACCAGGTGCCCAGAAATTGTGTTCTGAGAGCGTTGGGGCAGTGAAGCTGGGCTGGCAGAAGTACACCTGAGTCCCAATCCCAGAGCCACCACTGCCTGAGACCTTTGATGAGCCTCACCTCAAAGGAGGTACCAACATGTAGGTGGGGACACAGGGTGGGTCTAAGGAGACCAGGCCCTGAGTGGCTCTGAGACCAGTTAGAGACAGAAAAGGCCTTAAACGACAAGTTATGTCCATTAAAAATTTTGTCGAGAAGAATGGTGTGAATGCCATTTGCTTCTGCCTAATCTGTCCCTGTAACTGGCCTTCATACTAGCCAATTAGAACTAAAATCCTGGGCATGCGTGGTAAGAGACCAAGTTGACAGGCAGATGACCTCATCCCATAAGTGCTGCCTAGAAACCAAAATCATGGGACATTCATCATCAAGAGGTGACTGAGCCGATTTCTGAAGCGAGAAGTCCATCAGCCACTTCTGTGCCAGAATTCCACTGTGATACCTTTTTGAATATACATGAAGTTAATGGATATGTATGACATCCCCTTTCCCGTGTGGTATAAAAGGGCACTCCCAGCCCTTTGTTCAGAGAGAGTGCTTCCAGGGAGGATCCTCCCTCCTCTCCTTACTTGCCATGACTAATAAGCTATGCCTTGCTTTAATGCCGCTTGACTCTTAGTTATTCTTAACTAGAGTACTAGCAGCGAACCCATTGCTTTTGGTAACAGCTCTTCATTCCAAAGGTGAGGAGGTCCTCCAGAGAACTGTCCAGGCCCCTCCCAGCTCTGATATCCTGAAACTCTCAGCCCTGGGAGGAGGGGAACTTAGGGATCAGTGTGCAGCTCAGAGGACAGGGTAGAAGACGAGGGGTATCTCACCCAGAAAGAGAAAGGGGCTAGAAAGTGGGGGCCTGGGACTTAAGAATGAGTGAGAAGCTCCCCACGCCGAGGCCCGAGATGTTTGGTGTCTCAAGTGGGCTGGCACAGGCGAGTCTGGAGGGCAGAACAGCACAAGCATGCCCACCCTCCCCCCAGCCAGTCTTCCTGGGCAGCTGACAGGGCCACGCTCTGCCTGCTGCAGTTTCTGGAAAATAGCCACTGGCCTTCCCCAAAATGATGGCAAAGGGACAGACTGTCTGCAGAATGACTTGGCCCCAAATCAGGTAGTGTTTTCTGGGCCACAGCACTGGGAGTTGCTGCTTTGTCCAGGCTGTCCAGGCTTCCGGAGGGCTGGGAGGGGTGCCCTCCTCGTGCTCTTCCTGGCTCCTGTGGATGGTGGAGAAGAGGCTCAGCTGGGTTAGGCTAGGTGAGAGGGGCAGGCTGAAGAGGAATCATGATAGAAATACAGTTGAGACAAGGGCCACCTGAGGCAGGGTGCATTCCTGGCTGTCACACTCCCTTCTGATAAAATCACCCAACAAATAGGCACCTGTCACATGCTTGGCTACAGTGTCACTTCAGGCTGCGCCAGCCAGGCATAGAGGGCAACTCCCCTCAGAATGCCCTTCCCTACCCAGAGAAAGGCTCACAGAGGAGGGTAAGTCAGGCATTATGTGAAACCTTGAGCACATCTAGGCCTTACTTCCCCCATCTGTAATTTGGGATAACAGAGGTACCTCCTATGAGGGTTGAATAAAACCAATGCTTTACTGTAGATAAACAGCTTGGCATAGAGCATGGTACAGTGCCTACTATGTTAATTGTTCACCAAATGATAGCAGGAAGTCTTCCGGGTGGTGGAAAGTGAGAACATTTTCATTTTATTTTCTGAGCTTTCCCACGTTTCAAAATTGCTGTTGTAATCAGAGAAAGGACTACCATTGTGTTTTAAGGGGAGTGCAGCTTAAGAAGAGGGATATGGGAGGCATGTATCTGCTTCCCACTATTTGTTCATTCTGCTCAGGCTTTGGGAAGTAGGTGGGCGGTGATTTCCACATTGCTGTTTTTTCCAAAGGCTAACCAGATCCAGATCCAACCCTTGTGCTCTGGGCATTGGGTGGCTCCAAGGCTGAGGTGGTGGTAGGGTGAGGTGGTGGGGATTGGTGGGGAGGTTAAGAGACCAAACAGGAGGGGAAGATCTCCACTAAGGAGACACAAAGGGGGGTTACAAAGGGGGTTACAAAGCTCAGCTGCTCAGCCTCCCTATCAGAAATCCCATGAAAGAGAAAGAGGAGGGAGGGAGTCTCAGCTCAGCCCGGAGGCCACTTGAGGTCAGAGTCCCCAGGGAGAGAGGAAGGACAGACTCTGGTCTGTTCCAGAGGAGGTACCCAAGACCAACTCAGGTTTCATCACTAAGACCAAGGTCAAGATCAGACACAATGCCTTTCCTCCTCACCCAAAACTCCTGCCCCAGGGCCCTCATGTCAGTCTAGCGCAAGCCTCCCTGGTC
>NW_004443974.1:13216175-13219321 GCF_000243295.1 Trichechus manatus latirostris | reverse complement strand
GGACAGCTGGATCCCATTTCAGTGCCCTCTTCTCCCTGCACCCACCCATCAAAGCTCCTCAGAGCACAAACCACAGGCAACTGGAAAGGCTGACAATGTGCTGGTTGTGGGATTCCCAGCCAGGGCCCTGGGCTGGCACAAAACAAGATACCCCGTCCAGCACAAACCTCTAGTGCCTGCCTCCAAGGAGCTTACAGTTTAGCAGAGATGAGCACAGTTAACTATCCTGCAGGTAGCCCAAAAAATGGTCACTCAACAAACTAACCCACAAGGCCCAGCAGGCCTCAGAGAGGCGATGGACGGGTCCCTCCATGACATGGAGACTTCCAAAGGTTACCTTCTGTTATAGGTTTATTTGATATTTGAAACGAGTCTACAAGTTCAGACCAAAAGTAACGGACTGCTTCATGGTCGTCAGAGGCTAGAGTGCATTATTTCTGAGGGTTACATCTGATGACACCACACAGAGAACACAAATGGATAGACAGACAGACATACTCATTAAGACGAGAGACGTGACAATGTGCCTTAGTGTCCAAGTGATTGCTCTAAGGCAGGGACCCTTCTAAGGCGGGGACCCGAGTGACTGATCTAAAGCAAGGTGGCTTCCCATCACCAGGCACTGACTGTGCTGTGTGTGTGCCAGGTGCCCTGGACAGAAGCTGGCTTGAAACAAAAAACTGGGGAGGTTGCCCTCCCAGCAGTGACCTCCCCACCCAACCCTTCCTCTAAGAGGCTGTTCTGAAGGACTGGGTGGTGACAGGGTTGATGTAAGCAGCTGAGGCTAGTGGTGGCACTGGGCAAACCATGATACATGAGGTGGGAAAACAGAGTCCAGGTGAAGTAGCTCCTCTTAGCTCCTTAACACTGTGTGTGGAGGGCAGGGTGGGTGCATCAGGGAAGGGGAAGATGGAGCACCATCACCTGGGGGTTAGCCAACCTGATTTTACTCCCTTGTTGGCAGTTCCAGAAACATTCTCTTTGGCCAACAGCCACGAAAATGAGTGTCTGCCAAGACACATGGAGAAGGAAGAAAACAAGACACCAAGAAAATTAAAAAAAAAAAAAAAAAGAAAAAACAAAACAAAAAACCCCTGCCCCAGGCAAGGAGAGGAACAAACAGAACTAGACCAAGGTCACACCAGATTCGGAACACATCCTGCGCCCCACACCCCAGGGAAAGGAAATAAAATTCAATGTCTTGCTTCTTTCCTCAAGGGAAACTGCCACCCCACCCTGAGACTCCAACTCACTGGCCTTTAATGTCCTTTTTTTTTTTTTCATTTTAATACCCAAACCATCCATTGTCAAAGCTTTAAAAAAAAACAAAATTTGTTTTACTTAAAAAAAAAAAAAAATTGAAATTGCCACAAAAACTAATGAGGCAGGCCCCAGGCCTGGCCTCTCCACCTGGTAGCCTGCTCTCCCGTGGGCTGAGCTGCCAGAGCCCAGCCTGGCACCAGTGGAGGGGACCGTCCCACAGCTGGTTCACCCAGGACCCCTCTGCTCAAATATGAGTGGGCACTAAATGCCAGCTGCATCACTAAATAAAAAGGGCAAAGCAGAGACACAGCCCACCCTTCCATAAGCACCCTCCATCTGAGCCAAACTTCCTTGGGAATGTGTAAGTTATCGGGACGGAGGAGGTGGGATGTAGAGAAAAATAAATACCAAGAGCTATGTAGGTGTCCCTGGACCTCTGGCGTCGGCTCAGCCACGGGGCAGAAATGGCCTCCAGTGAGGAGGTCCTGATTGTCCAAATACAGCACAATCCTTCGATCTCCCCCAACAGGCGCCTGCCCTGGAGGGGGTGGTGGGGGCGGGGAGGGGCATGAGTATCAGAGGGAGAAAAGGGGCCAGCCCCTCTGGTTCTGTCCACTCGCCCTGGCCCAGCTCACATCCTCCCCAGGCTCCTGCCCGGCCACGAGGCTGAGCTAGCCGTCCCTGGACTTCTGGGAAGAGGGAAGCCTGACCCTCCTGGGCCTGAGGACTCCTCGCTGGTCCCATGCCAGCTGCTCTGGACCAGCCCCGTGCTCCAGCTGCCTGCCAGCACTCAGGCCTGCTCCTTGTCGGCCCTCCAGAGCCGTTCCTTCACCTCGGGTGGCAACGTGTTGAACAGGTCCTCTTCCACCACCAGGCCACTGCGCTTGAGCAGTGGGCACTCGCCCAGCTCCACGGGCAGGCACTCCAGCCGGTTGCCTCGAAGTTCAATCTGGGTCAGGTTGGTCAGCTCGCCCACGCGCGAGGGCAGTGACTGCAGCACGTTGTTGCCCAGGTGCAGGGCCCGCAGCTTCCGGCACTGGAAGAGCTCTGGTGGCAGGGCCTCAATCTGGATGGGAAGGAGCAGAGGGTGAAAGTAAGGTGCATGTGGCTCATGTCAGGGGCCTCCGGGCCCAGGGCTTCCCTTCCCTCCCTCCACCAAGCACCAGCACCTTCTCTGACGCCCATTCCAGCTCCCCAGGACGTCTGGTACCAGCACCATCTGCCTATCTTCTACCTGCCCATTTGGTCTCAGCTCAGCATTCACTCCCTCCAGGAAGCCTTCCCTGACATTCTCCTGGGTAGCCTATGGTACCCATGATCCCTCCATGGTGAAACTGCCTGGTTATCTGTCTGTCACCCCCTGGGCTTTGGGCTCTAAGAGGGCAGGACTGGATCTGCCTGTTCCCTGAAGTCTCCCAGCACCTGGCACAGTTAGAAGCACAAAATACTAGCTAGCCACTACAAACTCCACCCCCACACCCCAGGGCTCACCACAAACCAGGCGAGAGTACTGGTTATAGCTGCTGAGATTTAAGAACAATTTAGGCAAGTAGAGCAGCACACGGAGAAAATTCCACATCCTAAACTGTTTCTGAGAGCTAGGGAGAGCTTACCAATAGGGACAAGAATCCCAGCTGTGTCACTTCCTCTCCCTGGGCCTCAGTTTCCTCATTTGCCACATCACAGGCTGATCACGAGTGCAGGGGGCCCAGTATTGGCCATTCAAAACCCCTATTCTGATTTTCCCAAGTTTCCTGGTGGCACAGTAGGTAAGTGCCTGCCTGCTAACTGAAAGGCCAGCGGTCAAACCCACCGGCCACTCCACAGGATAAGGATGTGGCAGTTTGCTTCCATTACAGCCTTGGAAACCCTATGGGGCAGTT
>NW_004443974.1:13213414-13214762 GCF_000243295.1 Trichechus manatus latirostris | reverse complement strand
GTCTGTCCTTCAAACTATCCAGCCAAGGTCACCAACTGTTGTTCCTAATCCACCAGACCTCAATCCATTCTCCGCTTACCTGACTCCTCCCCCATCCTGAGACCCTGCACGCTCCTGCCTGGCCTTCCTCTTCTACAGTCCACCCCTCAGGCTCTAGCCAGACTCCCTTCCTTCCTCCCTCCACCTTTCCTCAGTGATCTCATCCAGGATCCCAGTTTCACCCATGAGTTGTGGGATGATGACTCCTTGAGCTTTAAGCCTAGTCAACACGGTCTCAATGTCCCAGGGGCCACCAACATCCAGCATAGGATACACTCTCTCCCCTCCACAGACCTGTGCTTCTTCCTCCATCCTGTATCACTGATCCTCCATCTACCTGGGCAGCCAACTGAGAAAATCACAAGTCACCCCAGACCTCTCCCTCTCCCCACATCCAGCCCATCCCCATGTCTATGCATTCTACCTTCACAATCTCTCCCAAGTCCATCCATGTCTCTCCATCCCTAGCAGTCATTCCCAGGTCAAGCTGCCTCCCCCCTCACCAATGGCTACACAAGGTCCCCTAATCGACCTCTCGACCTCTCATCCTGCCCCCTCATATCTACCTTCCTCACTGCAGCAATAGTGATTCCTCAAAATGCAAGTCTACTCACTCCTTTACCAACCCAATCAACAAAAATTTGGTAAACATTTGCTACAAGTCAGGCACTGAACAATCAAGGTCCGTGTCTTCAGAGCTCACAGCCTGGCAAGTAGAAATGGTCTTTGAACAAATAAAGATGCAATTGAAATTTAAGTGGAAAAGAACAGGATCCTACCGTTCCCCTGCAGACAACTCTATCCTATCCCCAAAGGTGCAGTTCATCTCTCTGCTCCTTCTCCCACCAGCCTGCCCCTACCCATGGCCTCCCAGTCATCTTTCAGTTCCTCACAGGCAGAATGTACTAGACTCTCCCTTCCTCCTTACCTGGCTAATTCATTCTAATCCTTCAGGGTCAGGTAAAATGTCTGTTTCTTCAGGATGTCACCCTGCCCTGGATTTAGTTTGCATCATCCCTCTATGCTCCCAAGAGTAGTTCTTGTCACACTGTTGCTGTCTTGTTACTTGTCTTACCCCACAAGACAGTGAGCTCAGTATGGGTAGGGAGTGGGCGTTCTTCCTTCCCAAGTCTCCAGCACCTTGCTTCATACCTGGACTATAGGAGTGCTCAAAAATTAGACATGAGACCAGAAGAACTGAATGGTGCCCAGCTACCACTACTCAATGTTTTGTTCAAAGATTCTATAAAAGAATTTTGACCAAAAGGAGGGAAATGCACAACAGAATTTCAAATTCTCATGGAATCCA
>NW_004443974.1:13149142-13212792 GCF_000243295.1 Trichechus manatus latirostris | reverse complement strand
AAGAGCCATCAAGCCCTGAGAATGATGAAGGAGAGAGGTTCAGGCCTCAAGCTCAAAAGGAGGTGCCTGGTTAGGATGGGCCCATGTGAACTTTTTTCCTATAAAGGCCTCTGGCATTCCACAGGGCGGGGACAGGACGTGATTAATCACTATGCTAAAGGGGGTGTCCAGAGGGTCTCCTTCCTCTGGGACAGTGTCCCTGTAGCCAGTGCCTTGCCTGAGAGGTCACCTCAGCCAACAGGCATGCTTGGTGTGAGGAGATGGGAGTGAGGACAGGATGGGGAGCTAGGCTGAAGGCTGTCCTACAGCCTCCTCTACCCAGTAGGGGAGCAAGTCAGCCCTGGTGCAGTACCTGGGACAGGGCAATCATTACAAAGGGTCACGAGATGACAGAGAAAAGTCAGAAGCCACTCAAGGGGCAATGTGACTCAGCTCCAACACTGTGCTCTGGGTGAGCTGCTTAGTCTTCCCTCTGTATATGAAAGAAGGGGCTAGATTTTTCCAGTGATTCCCAAACTTGGCTTCTCTCCCAAGGGATTCTACGGAATAAAGCAATCTGAGATGTAACCCTTGCCTTTCTGCACATATGTGTGCGTTAGTCATAATTGGAAGGAGGGAGATAAGAATGTGTCAGGATCCCTAATTCATGGAGAAGGCCAGTCATTTGCAGAAAGAGGGGAGGAAGGGCTTCTAAGTGGTCTGAGGAGCACCGGAAACCTCCAGTCTTGAGTGATGCTCGAAAAGGTTTGTCCTTCCCTGGCGTCAGGGAGGACGGTGTGTGTGTGTGTTTGCTTTTTCCGGGGCTCTCCTCCCTCAGTGCCTAGACTGCTGGAGAGAGTCCCCCGTGGGGAGGACTCAGCAGGATGATGGGAGTATTGTACCCGGCACAGGGGTGACACTAAGCAAGTGCTCAATAAACCAACTGGGGCTGCTTTAGTGACACTGTCTGTGATGGGAGTGCAGAGGTGGGGCTGAATAAGGTTTCCCCCTCATCTCCCAGGCCTTGGCCTCAGACTTCCACCACCATCCCCTAACAGAGAGAATCTCCACCCTGAAAGTAATAACCAGGAAGACTTGTTCTTTCAACCGTCAACCTTTCTGCAGGTTCCCAATAAGGGATGGGTGGGGTAGGCCACCTTTCTAGCTGCTATGGCTTTCTTTCCACTGCAGAAGCCCAGACCACAAAGCCACAGGAGAATCCTGCCCTTAACTCCACCCGCCTATCTCTGGGGAGGGGCTTTAGGTAAGGGGCTTCCCCAGCCCAGTTTACTTCAGGTGGATCACACTCAGCTGGGTAGAAGCCAGAAGGGGGGCTGGCACATGAGGCTCCCATTGCCACAAATGGTTTCGAGGGCGTGGCCTCCCACACTGCCTGCCCAAACCAACCACGGTGATTTGCAGTTTCCTCTCCAGCAAGGCAGGTAGTAACAAGCCAGCCCCTACACCAATTGTCCTTCATCGGCCCCCAAAACACAGGGGATAGGGATGTGAGTAACATCAGGAACTGCAGAGACTATTTGGTTTCACTTCAGCAAGCATCAGCTGCCTACACAGTTTCCATCCCTGGTGGCCTCAGATTGGCCGGTCGCCTCCAAATCCAGGCTGGGACAAGCTGAGGAAGATACCACAAGCTCCAGGCTGTCCTACCTTTCACAACTCAGCCCCAGAGAGAACCACAGGCCCTGCACATGCAGATCCCTGCCTACGAGGAAACTGGCTCAAAGTGCACTTTGGTGAAAGGCCCCACCTGACTGCACCATCCCTGCTGGCAGCCCTACCCTGGTTAGAAAACTCGGCAGCATCATGTGGCAAAGACACAAACTAGGCTCCCACCCCCAGGATTCTGATTCAGCAGGTCTGGCATGGGACCCGAGAGTCTATATTTTTAACAAGTTCCCTCCTGAGTGGTTCTCAGAACCACAGGTGGACAGTCCAAACCCAGGCGCATCAGACGGTCCCGAGACACCAGGGTTCCTGAGCCGCCCACCATGGCCAGTCCACCTGTCAACCCATATGCAGGGCGGTGGCCGGGCCACTCACCCGATTGGCCGTGACAGCCAGATTCTGGAGGTTCTGCAGGAGGCCAATGTCAGCAGGGAGGAAGGTCAGGTTGTTGTGGCTGAGGTCCAGGTAGCGCAGCTTACGGCAGTAAAAGAGCTGGGTGGGGATCTTCTCAATCTTGTTGCGGTTCAGGTAGAGGCGCTCGAGGTTGGTGAGGTTGCCGATCTGGATGGGGATGTAGGCGATGTGGTTGTACCACAGCTTAAGGCAGGTGAGGCGGTGTAGGTGCTGGAAGCTGATGATCTCCTCAATGGTCTTGAGGTTGTTGTCCTTGAGGTCGATCTCCTGCAGGTTGTGGAGGCTGAAGATGGAGTGGGGGATGCGCTCCAGGTCACAGCGGATCAGCTCCAGCTCCGTGAGGTTCACCATCTTCTTGAGGCTGTTGAGGACGATAAGCTTGGTGCCCTCGTTGTTGATGGACAGCTTCTGCAGGTGCACACCCACGTCCGTGACCACCTGTGGCAGCTTGCTCAGGTTGCTCTTGAGCCGTAGCACCTTCAGGCGCTTGAGTTCCCGCAGCCCGTCGATGACAATGTAGCGGTTGTTCTCTGCGCTCAGGTTGTCTGTCAGGTGCAGCTCCTCCAGCGTCTTCAGACTGTAGATCCACAGTGGGATCTCCTTGATGTCAGTGAACTTGATGTGCAGCGCCCTCAGGTTCTCACGCAGGAAGGCCAGGGCTGGAGCCTCGATCTTGGCCGCCGTGTGGTATAGCCACAGCTCCTTGAGGCCAGTGAGCTGGGCGATGCTGGGTGGGATAGTCACATCAGGTATCAGCTCCAGCTTCAGCACCTCCAGCTCCACCAGGTCAAACACAGTGTCAGGGATGCCACTGAGCATGAATAGGTGCAGCTCCAGCTTGTCCTGTGCGTTCTTGGTGAGCCGCTGCCGCAGTTTGTCCAGTGTCCACTCATTATTGAGGTTCAGCTGCCGCAGCTTGTTCTCACTCACTTCTGAAAGGAAGACGGCAAAGCGCTTCGAGTAGAGTGGGTCATACTGGTCGATGAGGTGAAGCATGAAGGCAAAGTCATTCTTGACGTCCGGGATGTCACTGTAGCTGCTCTCCTCACGAATCGACTCGAACGAGTACTTTTTGAGGGAACGCCGCAACATCCACCACAGTGTGTACATGCAGATGAGGCCATAGAAGATGACCAGGCTGATGTAGAAGGAGGCCAGGATCTTGAACAGTGTGGCCAGAGGGTGGGCACAACGGTAGGTACGGTAGCCTGTCAGGCTCTCAATGTCCACAGTGCAGTCCACATCAAACTTGATGTTGTGCACATAGTAGATGGTGTAGCATATGATGAGGATGAACTTGATCACCTTGATGATGGTCTGCCGCATGTAGAGGCGGTACACGATGTCTCCCTCCTCCACATGGGTCCGAAACTTCTTCACCTTCTCAAACAGTGCCTTGGCTTGCTCCCCCTCCTTTTTGTCCAGTACACCTGTCTCTGAGCGGTCCACGATGCCCTGCTCGATGCGCGACTTAGTCCGCTGCAGCATGGGCACGGTGGCCTCCACGTCCTCGCTGACTGTGGATGACTTCTTGTCCATGGAGCCATTCATCTTGCTGAAGGCTGGTTTGGGGTCACTCTCCTCCACCACTGTCTCCGACAAGGCCCGTGTGGTCCAAGGCGAGTCAAAGCACTTGAGCAGGATAGACACAAAGTGTTCCAGCTTCGAGCTGGTGCGAGGGAACTTGAACCAGAAGTTGCTGCAGGCCAGGAAGATGAGGGTATGCAGGAGCACCAGGTAGGGGAAGTACTTGGCGAACCAGTGCAGCCGATTCTCATAGCACACGGCATCCACATAGTTGTACTGGTGCCGGTCCAGGTCGTACTTGATGCCTGTGGGGCCTGTGTCAGGGGTCGGCAGGAGCGTCGTGTTGGCGTAGGTGGGCTCCGGGCTGGGGGCCACCCAGCCCCGGAACGAGTCATTGCAGGAGTCCTTGGTGACCCACTTACAAGGCAGGCAGATCATCTTGTCCTGGGTGACCTGCAGCGTCCCGCCGAAGACAGCGATCATCAGCATGACAATGGAGATGTAGTCGGTGAACACGTCCCACCACGGCTTCAGAATCCGGTACGCTGGCTGTGTGTCCGCAAAGTAGCGGAGCTCAGTCACTGGAATCATGGTTCAACCTGAAAGAGACCCACAGGCAGAGGTTACCACAGAGTGGCCTGGCTTTCCTGGGAACCAGTGGTCAAAGTCAAGGAGACAAGAGACTCCGTCCAAAACTCCACCTCGAGTCTAGATGTGAGTCCTAGCCTTGCCACCCCCTGAGACAGCCCATGGATCAGCCCTTCTCCACCAACCACGTTGTCACCTGTTGGCTGGGATACCACTACAGGGGAAGGCACGAGGTATCCCCATTGAACAGACAGGAAGACTGTGCACTGTGAAG
Organism: Trichechus manatus latirostris; assembly: GCF_000243295.1. Lineage (NCBI taxonomy): Eukaryota > Metazoa > Chordata > Mammalia > Sirenia > Trichechidae > Trichechus > Trichechus manatus. Next base: position 13,208,324 of record NW_004443974.1, on the reverse strand, counting down.
GTGGGCCCATGCGGACAGATCACTAATGTGGCCTCACCTTCTCCCACCCCACGTGCCCCTCACAATAGAATCTCGCTCTGCATTCCAGTAAGACCGCTTGGGAATTCCTGTCTTTATATTCCAACCTATTTATGATCAGGTTGACTTGAGGGCCGTGGTTATAACTCTGGGTCCACCCAGGAACAGGATGCAGCCATCATGAAGCTGCACCAGGAACCTGAAGTGATTTCCACAACGTGTAAGAAAAGCAAACTGCAGTCGAGTGGGTGCAATGATAATCCATTTTGAAAAAATAATGAAGTTTTAGAAAAAGTCCACCTGTGTGCATATGGTTATGTCTATATAGGATTCTGGGAGCATCAAGGGAAAACACACAAAGGGTTGCAAGGACAGGATCCTGGTAGAGAGAGCCAAACAGAAAGAAGATAAGAAAATAAGACCATTCTCCACCCCAAACCTGGATGAGCCGATTACACTTAAGCACTGATGTGAAATTATCTGTCTGTGTGCACATGTGCGTGTATGTGTATAAAGAAATTGAAAACTACAGTTGAAATTGAATCAGCAGCAGCAGATTCTCCCCCGCACTCCCCAGGGTCTAATTCAGGAGGTCCTGGGTAGAGCTTGGGAATCTGATTTTTAACACGTGACTTCAGGGATTCTAATGATTGGCCAAGTTGGAGAAACACTGAATAAGAAGCCACATTCAGGAAATAAATCCAGCCAGTGACACACAGAAAGTGTGTAGCAAAATAAACGTGGAGGAAGGAATCATGTCCACCTCCAGGAGGCCTTCTCTTGGGCCATCCACGGTTACCCTGTGAAGGGCAGTTGTCCTTAAGGCGTCCTGTGAGACTGTAAGAAGATTATAAAGGTAGCATATGTTCACGGCAGAACACTTAGAAAAGTATTAAAAAGCATAAGGACAATAAAAGAAAGCCCCTGTACAAACACCACCCAGAGTTACCCATTGTTAACTTTCCAATGAGTAACAGCCTTCCAGTACTTTTCCTGTATATTTTAAAACATAAAGTGATTTTATTGGACACCCTATTTTGTAACCTAGATCTAGATTTTAAAGCAAATACCTGTGTTTTGTCATATGGGTCTGTTTCTCTGAGGGAGAAGAACAGGAGTACCTGGGTTATGGGACTGAGTCCCCTTATTTTGATTACTGGTAATATAAATAATGATGATGGTAATAAATCCTTCATGAAACAGGACCTCCCTGCAAATGTTAAATGCTTCCTGTCCCCAGCCTTTCTAACTATACTGGAACAGGTGCAGGGGGTGGGGGGACAGTATCTCCCTATCTCAGGGAGGTGGAAACCGGTACTTAACAGAGGTGATGGTGGGTGGCTACTCTGTTTGCTGAGGGCCTGGTCTGTGCTAGTTAATGAGATAAGTGCTTCCCACACAAACTCTCATGGAATCCTTTCAACGGCCTGGGAGGCAGAGCTTGTCTTTAGCCCCATTCCACAGATGGGGGAACTAAGGCTGAGAGGTGAAGTCACCACCCAACGTCATTGTGCTAGTCAGTGGCAGAGCCCACACTGAACCCAGGCCTGTCCCTCTACTGCTGAGTTCACGTCCTTACCACCATGAGGGGCTTGTTCTCCACCTGCTCAAGGTCTCACACACAGGCGGTGTCAAGAGAAACTGGGCCCAGGAGTCCAGCCTCCGTGCTCCCCAAGGGTTACCAGAGCTCAGGTCACTGCAGAGCCAGCAGACACTACCACCCACCCTGAGCCGGTGGCTCCAGGGGACAGCCCTCCTGGTGAGGACAGGCCTCCAGCCCACCCCATTGGAAGGCCCCAGGCCCTCTAATGACCAGCTGGCTCCTCACACCACCCACACTCCTGCAAAAGTGGCACTCTGGGGGAGGGCCTGCTGAATCATGAAGCCTGCCTCCAGCTGGAGACACCCTTCCCTCACTTCCTGACTCCCCGTGTCCACATCCGGGTGGGCCCTGCGGATTGGGGACCAGAAGAGAGGAGGAGCCAAGATGAGTGGCCTAAGGCATGTAACAACCTGCCCAGGAGTCCCATTTGAGACTGCCATGCCACCCATGGGGAGGGTGCCAAACATTTGGGGTAGTAGTTTATGACCAGGCAGGATGTGGTCACAACTTCACCATATTTCTGAGGGGGAGTGGGGTGTGCGTCAACATAAAGGAGAACACCCAGTCTCCTAACAGTGAGGAATCACCTCTGGGCCCTCTGTTGCTTTCCTGACCCCTCCGGCTCTGATGTGGGAAGTGATCACAGCTCTGTTTTACAGGTGAGGGAACCTGAGGCTCAGAGAGGTAAAACTCACCCAAGGTAAGAAACAGTCCACCCTGTTCAGTATGTCTGACTCTTACTGACACCCCTCCCTGCCACACCCAGTCTCCAAGTACAACCTCAACTCTCTGCTCAGCCCTTGGCTAGGTCCCGTGGGAGCAACAGAAATGCCCAAGCTGTGTCGTTGCCTCGGTGTCTTCTCGGTTGAGTGTGAGTGTGTGGGAGGATGCCGGAGAGACAGAGGAGTGTCTAAATAGCTGGGCCGCTGTCTGGTGAGGGGGTAGCCATGGCTACAGTAGGACAGGCTTATGCAGAAGAGGTGGATGCCCGCTCCCCACTGGGAAAGGCTTCACAGGGGAGACAGTCCCTTTCACTGGGGCAGGGGCGGTGGGGGGATGGATAGCACCGGACCAGAGGTAAGGAAGGACAGACCGATGCAAGGCGACACTATTCCCCCAAAACCCAGGAAATGGCCTCCACAGGAGGAGGGGCCTCTACCCTTCTAGTTACCAGTTGGGGGGATAAAGTGCCCAGTCCTGTGCCAACCCTTGACATGGAGGACCCCGTGCCTCCTCAGTGCAGGGCTGTTACCATTCCCACTGGGCAGAGGAGGACACAAAGAGGCAGAGTCACAGGCCCAGGTCACAAAGCTAAGAAGGCACAGGACTCGGATGCCAGTGCAGGACAATCCTTGTGCCGGTGACCTGTCCCGAGGGGTCACCTCTAGCTACACCCGTGTTCCTGTCTCACTGTCCCTCCTGGATGGGGTGTTGGGAGAAAGCAGGAGACAGGGTGCAGATGCCAAATCCAAGGCTTTAGTCCCCAGGGGTGTCAGGGAAGAGGGGACGTACCACACAGCCAGGCCCCCAACGGGAGATGGCCAGGCACCTGCTCGCAGCACAAAGCAGCTCCCGCTCTTGCTGGGAAGAGGGAGGGAAGGCAGCAGAGGTGACAAGCATGGATGAGCCCAGGCTCTGCTGCAGCCTCACTGTGTGACCTTGAGCAAGTTCTTCACTGGCTCTCAGCCTCAGATTCCTCACATATAAAATGGTGACTACCTCAGAGGGCCACTGGGAAGTCACTGAAATGTAATGCTTTTAAAGCGGGGCAGCAAAACTAAAACCATTCCCGAGGCCAACTCTTCAAAGATTAAACTGGACTATGGGACGTAAAGTGATACTTGTGAAGAGCGTGCTTCTTAGCTCAAGTAGATACATGAGACTAAATGGGCAGCTCCTGTCCAGAGGTGAGATGAGAAGGCAGAGAGGGCCAGGAGCTAGGTGAATGGACACGGGAAATCTGAGGTGGAAAGGAGGAGTGTGCTGTCACAGTATAGGGACAGCAACTAGGGTCACATAACAATGTATGTATAAATTTTTCTATGAGAGACTAACTTGAATTGTAAACTTTCACTTCAAGCCCAACAATTAAAAAAAAAAAGATGAGGAGGAGATAAAATAAAGACAGTCAGTTTTAGCTGGTATCATCATTTATACTGAAACTTCTCATCACCTGGGGAGACCAGATGCTCCTTGAGGACAGCAATCTTCTGCACACAGTAGGCAGTCAATAAACTCAGAGCACGTGAAGGGGGACAGAGCAGGCGTGGGGCACAGTGCAGGGCTTGGGCATCAGTGTGTGGTGGGGGGAGGGGGCAGAGTCAAGTTTCAAGTGGATGTTGGGCGGGGTGGGGTCTTCAGGGGTAGAGGGAGGAAGCTGAAGCCAGTGAGGCTCTAGGCCCCTCTTTGTTCCTGCGCAACCCTGGGTGCCCTAAAGAAGGAAATGAATTCCCCACAGGTGGGGAGCTCCAGTAGAGCTCTTTGTTGCAGCCCCAGTCACTAGTGCAGGGACCCACCCAGAAGCTCAGTGACCTGAGGTGACTAAACACCCACAGTGCAAACAGCTCGCCATTTAGCCTGACAACTGATCTGGTAAGCCCAGAATCCTCCCAACAAACTCAGGAGGTATCCATTGTTTCATGCCCATTTCATAAATGGGGAAACTGAGGCTCAGAGGGAGAGTAATATGCCCAACCTCACACAGTCTGACAGAGACAGCCTTCCAACTCAGGTCTGCTGTGGAGCCTAGACAAACAGCAACTCCAAAGGGGGCCATTCAGATGGCACAGACTCACTGGGGCCACTATCCCTGAGGTATACCTGGGTGTGGTCAGGAAAGCACAGGAAGGAGAGTGGGAGAGGTTCAAGGGAGTGGGGGGACCTTTTCTCTCAGTTATGGAAAATGCCTTTTTCAGGAAGCTTCCTGCCAGGCAGTTCATTTGACCTCTCCCTGGAAAGCCTTCCATGGTCAGCACTGCCTCTTAGTAGAGGTGTAGACCTGCTTTCCACCTAGGGCTTCAGTCTCCCCATCTGGACAAGAGCAGAGAATCTACCATAGATGTGCCCACATTTTGCAGAAGGTAGGCCAAGGTACCAAGGGGTGGGTCTGCCCAACCTGGGCTCCTTCCTCCCCAATAATTTGCAGCTCACGTGCAGGAGAGACAGCAGGGCTCTGGCCCCAAAGCCCCCCGCTACCACCACAGACACCCTTTGTCCTGATCGTTCCTGTATACAGTGCAGTGGAGAGACCAAGGCACTGTTCAGGAGCCAGGCCACGCTTCCCCTCTTGGCACCTTGGCTTCCCCATCCATAAAACACGGATGGTATCAGATGCCCTTCTACCTCTCAGGATATGAAGATCATAGAAATGGGGTTTCCCAAACCACTTTTATGTAGGACCTTGGGTAGGTGGGGAGCAAGGCCCATACAGCAGTGAAAACGTGAGTCGGTGGTGGAGGGACAGGCCTGAGTTCAGTGTGGGCTCTGCCACTCACTAGCAGAGTGATGCTGGGTGGGTGACTTTATCTCTCTGAGTCTTAGTTCCCCCATGTGTGGACTAGGGCTAAAGATAGGTCCTGCCTCTCAGAGAGTTCAAAGGCCAGGGCCTGAAATACTCAGCATAGCCATGTGCCAGGCTCAGTGCCAGAGCCTGAGGTGGGAATGAGTGAGTGGAGGAGAGCAAAATCTAAGTGGCCAAGCCCTCCTCCAGCTTTCTGGTCGTCAGTAGGTACTTGATTAGTGAATGAAAAGTGTGCACCATCAGAGCAGTAAGAACTCCAGAAAAAAGAAAAACCCAGAGAGTCACAGACACCTAGGGAAGACACAGAGTTAGGAGGCACACAAGACGTGGGCAACAAGCACATCTCAGCACCGTAAAGAAGTCACTAGAATGTGACAGAGCCTTTTGGGGGGAATGACATAACTCTGTATGTACTGCCATTTTGGAAAAAAGCAAGATCCAGGATAATAATAAATATAATACAATCCCATTTTGATAACCCCTGACCTCCCTACACTATGAGGGGCTATCTCTTGGAGTGGGAGTTGGAGGCAGAAGTCTAAAAATGAAACTTTGAAATTGTTGCCAGCATGCATTACCTTTATGATTAAAAAATACTATATAATTTAATAGGCGCCGTGGTGGCACAATGGTTAAGTGCTTGGTTGCTAACCAAAAGGTCAGCAGTTCACCCCCCAGCGGCTCTGCAGGAGAAAAGACCTGGCGATCAGTTCCCATAAAGATTACAGCCTGAGAAACCCTATGGGGTGGTTCTACTCTGTCACATAAGGGTCGCTATGCATCAGAATTAACTCGATGGCACAGGACAACAATAGAATTTAAAACAAATAAGCTTCAAAGAAAGAAAGAAACAGCAAGCAGCCCTCAGATGTGGGGATCAGGCATTCTTTCCAGCTTTGAAAGGGCAGTTTGAGGAGGATGCTAAGAAGTCGGGTCACGTCAGGTCTCTGCCCCAGGAGACAGAGAATCTGGAGAGGATCCCGAATAAAGGACAAAGATAAAAGAATTTGAAACCAAGGTAGATGAAAAAGGATAAAAAGCTAATGTGCCTTACATTTTTCTGGGCTCTGATCTAGCTATTTCTCCTCCTTCCAGAACTCTTGCGTCCATTTCACCTGGGCCCGGTACCATCCTAGAGGTCGGGAATTAACACCTACCTTCGAGGTAGACCTCTGGCTACACCCAGGTAAAGTTCAGGAGGCAGTGGGCAAGAGACCACAGAGCGGTGAGGATAGAGGCGGGGAGCTCTTTCAGGACATAGACCATTTCAGATTCATCCCGGGTCCCTGTGCAAAGCCCTGAATACAGAAGGCTGAAGGCTAAAGTCTTGCTGAACTGAGCTGAGTCCAAAAGAGAGAGGTGGTGGGAGGGAGGAGGGTAATCGTTTGGGAAATACTCTAGGACAAAGAACCCATTATAGGAATGTTCATCACAGTGTTGTTTATACCCCAGGAAAACTGGAAACCACCCAGCTGCCCATTATTGGGTGATTAGTTACATACTTATTAAATGATCATATGATGGAATACTATGCAGTGATAAAAACACGCTAGAGCAAAACACTTGATGGCATGAAAAAATGGGCAAAGCATATTAACTGCAAAAAGTAGGTAACAAAACTGTAGTAGAGTAACCCTTTTGCCATAACACACACACACACACACACACACACACACACAGAGAAAAATCTTGGATTTTTTCTTTTTTTTTTAATGATCAGGCTGTTTTTTTATAGTTCTTCTCACCCCAAACTTACCTCTATTTTCTATTATGAGCGTTATGTTATCCAGGTAATTAAGAAAAAAGATTTTTTTTTTTTTGAAATTTAAAAAACATACATTTTATTATGTTTTTGGTGAAGGTTTACATGGCAGTTTAGGCTCCCATTCAACAATTTCTACACAAATTGTTCAGTGACATTGGTTACATTCTTCACAATGTGTGAACATTCTTAGTATTTCCATTCTGGTTGTTCTGTTTCCATTAATCTAGTTTCCCTGCCTCCTTACATTTCCATCTTTGTTTTAAAATTGTTGACCATTTGGTCTCATATAGATGATTTAGAAAAAAAAGACTTTTTAAAAATCATTTCAAAGGCTCAAGAATAACTAACACATTTGGAAGAATAAGGAGGAAGTACGAGATATTGCGAATTATTATAAAGCTATAGGAATTCAGACAATGTGGTATTGACATAGGGATAGGTAGACCGACTGACAATGAGTCAAGAAGAGATGGCCCATCAAGGAACATCTAGCTCAACTGGCATAACACAGTTTATAAAGAAAATGTTCTACATTCTAATTTGGTGAGTAGCGTCTGGGGTCTTAAAAGCTTGTGAGTGGACATCTAAGATACTCCACTGGTCTCACCTCATCAGGAGCAAGGGAGAACGAAGAAAACTAAAGACACAAGGGAAAGATTAGTCCAACGGACTAATGGACCACAACTACCACAGCCTCCACCAGACTGAGTCCAGGAAAACTAGATGGTGCCTGGCTACCACCACTAACTGCTCTGACTGGGATCACAATAGAGGGTCCTGGACAGAGCTGGAGAAAAATGGAGAACAAAATTCTAACTCACAAAAAAAGACCAGACTTACTGGCCTGACAGAGACTGCAGAAATCCCGAGAGTATGGCCTGAGATACCCTTTTAGCTCAGTAATGAAGTCACTCCTGAGGTTCACCCTTCTGCCAAAGATTAGACAAGCCCATATAACAAAATGAGACTAAAGGGGTACACCAGCCCAGGGGCAAGGACAAGAAGGCAGGAGGGTACAGGAAAGCTGGTAATAGGGAACCCAACGTTGAGAAGAGAGAGTGTTGACATTCATAGGGTTAGTAACAATGTCACAAAACAATATGTGTACTAACTGTTTAATGAGAAGCTAGTTTGTTCTGTAAACCTTCATCTAAAGTACAATTAAAAAAAAAAAGAAAAAGAAGAAGAGATAGCCCAGAAAGAGACCTTCACATTTCTGGAAACTTAATACATGACACTGCTGGCTTTGCAGGTCACGGGAAAAGAAGGGGCTTCCGTAAACGGTGCTCGTTCCTGGTTATTCACATGAAAAGAAGTGTAGCCCCTAGCTCCCTCTTGCATGAAAATAATTCCAGTGAATTAAAGACTAAGGTAAAATCTGAAACCATTTAAAGGGAAATCTAAGAAACTATTTTAATGTCTCTAAAATGGGGAAGGGTTTCTTATCTCAAAAAGTACAAACCCTTATAGAAAAAGATTGATACACTGATCACATTAAAGTTAAAAAGTATGTACATCAAGGAACATGATAAACAAGGGAAAAGAACTCACAGACGGGGAGGAGATACTTGCAATGGGCATAACCAGCAAGGAATTAATATCCAGGATAAATAAAGAACTCCTAAAAATATAAGAAAGGACAATCTAATAAAAAAATGGCAAAATACAGGAATAGGTAATTCACAGGAAAAAAACACAAATGGAAATTAATGTATGAAACAATTCTTAGCCTCATTAGTAATCCAGGAATGCAAATTTAAAAATCAGATACAATCTCATTCCCTAAGATTGAGAAAAATGTTGGATTCCTGGATGAGGAGTTGAGATGCACAAACCCGATGACCCAGTAAGCTCTCTCCTAGGTACAGAACTTAGAGAGTCTCTTCACACTTGCATGAGAAGACACAGACAACAATGATGCTCACTGAAGAGCTGTTCATACTAACAAAACATTAGAAATCCATCACAGGAGCAAAGATAAATAAACTGTTCTATTCATACAATGACACTCGAAAGCAATTAAAGTTAATGAACTTTAGCTAAAAGTATCAACACGGATAAACCTCAAAAATAATGTTGAATCCTCCCCTCAAAAAAGCTATAGAATGATACACGTTACATAAGGTTTTCTATACGGTAATGAAGGTATTAAAAACACACACGGATATCACCAAAATCAAAGTAGTAATTTCCTCTAGGAAGGGAAGAAAATGGGATTGGGGAGAGGGCTTCAACTATACCTGAAATGTTTTATTTAAAAAATATGTGTGTGTGTGTGTGTGCGTGTGTGTGTGCGCGCGTGTGCGTATTTAATAAAACACACACACACAAACCCTTGATGCAATTACTGCAAAACATTAAGGTCCAACAAAGCTGAGTCCTGGCTACAAAGATATCTGTTCTAGTCTTCTTCATACTTTTCTGTATGCTTAAACTATTTCATCATGAAAAATTTACCAAAAGCAATCACCCATTTCTACCCTCCTGGCTGGCCCTCTCCCTGTACCTTTGCTGCAGGCCTGTGGTCGCAGCAGCCACTGTACTGGTTATTACCAGGGCAGCAAACCCAGCTCCTTCCACCCTGCCTGCTCCTCACCAGGCAGCAGCACTGGTGGACTGCACATCTCCGAGGGCACTGCAGAATGTGGAGCCCCACCTCTGCCTGGCCCTGTCCTGCCCCAGGGAGACGCAGAAAAGGATGAGATGCAGGCCTGTTGTTTCCTACGAGGCACAGGCAGGCGGAGAGAAGTGGGACCAGGCCCCCAGGCAGGGCTGGAGCATCCCTGTCCAAGAGGGGCTAAATGAGCAACCCAGAAAGCTCCCATTCTCCCCTCAGTGACAGGCAGATCTAGGGGTGCAGAAAGCAAGAGCTTTGGAGTTGGGGAGACCTGGGATCAAATCCAGTCCTAGCATGAAATAATTCCATGACCTCAGGCAAATTATTTAGCCCAAGCCTCTGTTTTTTGAAATTTAAAATAGAAATAAATGATCCTTACCTCACAGATTTGTATATAGTGACCCAAAAGATGTTCAAGAGATATTAAGTAAAAAAAGATGCTGAGCAGTATATAAAATGTATGATCCCATTCTTGTTTAAAAAATTATATTAGTAGTAAACTTATCCATGTATACACATAATTCTGGAAGGCTATTGTTGTTGCCAGTTGCCACTGAATTGATTCGAACTCATGGCAACCTGTGTGTGCAGAGTAGAACTGCTCCATACTTAGAACTGTATGTGGTTAGGTCTGAAAATAGGTAAGTCTGTAGAAGGCTGTCTACATTATACATTCTTCTATTATTTAAATTTACTTTTATGAGTAGAAAAAATACTTGGAAAAAATCAAAAGGCCTTCCTTAGAGTGTGGCTTCTGCGGATTGTAAAAAGTAAGAAAAAGCTTACTCTGTCCCTCCCAGAACCACCCAAATAACACACACACTTTAACAGGGCTATAATGGAAGAAGAGTCGGTAAGAGTTCAGGCTTCAGAGTGAAGCAACTCAAATACCAGCTTCAGCACTTCCTCACTGTGGCCTTGGGAGAATGATCTTCCCTTTCTGAGCCTCAGTTTCCTCAACTCTAAATTGAAAATGTTATAGTACCTATCTCAAAGGGTTATTGTGAGGTTATTGACCGTGTGTCAAATACAACACCTGGCATAGAGTTTGTGCACTATAGTTCCCACAACCCCACCTGCTATCACAGAAACCCTCCACGCCCCAGAATTCAGGAGGAAAATAGAGCTAGGTGAGAACTAAGCCACAAGCACAAATGCCTCCAAGCCCAGAGCAGACCACCCAGAGGCTCCCCGGACCTCCTGGGACTCCGCAGACTACACCTGGAGAGACTCGGACTTCTAGGGACCTCCCCAAGCTCAGAATCCGAGCAAGGACACAGGTTGGAGAGTTGGCAGTCTGCTCTCACAACCACACCTTAGGTGTCAATCGCAACCACATTACTGATTGATGCTTCTTACTAACAGGGAAGGGAGTGAGAGAAATGACTCCAAGAGGGAGGCCACCTGAGTGTGCCCTAGAACTCAAGTTGGCCTGCAGAGATTTGCTGTGGCTCCCACACCTGACTGGTGGCGGGCAGGTGCGGGGCGCCAGGTAAGCGGGGCACAGAAGGCCTTTTGTTAAAGCACGAACAGACCAATGAGAAAACTTCCCAGGCAGGAGGCGCCGGGAAGGCTGGCACCCTCCTCCTTGCCCCACAGTTGGGAATGCTGTCCTTCCATCACTCTCCCAGCAAAGGGGTAAGGTCCTTTCCTAAGAAGCCTGAGGAAGACACTACGTCACTGACCCCTCCAGGGTCAGCACCCCAGGCCACGTGCTTCCGCTGGTCCCAGAGCCAGGAAAGGGATAGAAGGTTTCACCGATCATCGGGCACACAGAAGGTCCCTTCCCTATAGTGAGGCACTGCCCTCTAAGCCCTCACACCCATACCGAGCTGGGGTGAGTCTGAGGCCAGGGCTGGGGGTGCTGCCTGGCTTGGCATTCCTCTGCGAAGAAGGGCACATCCTCTATGCAGGAAGGAAGAGGGGAAGCAGTCTGGGGCTGGGGGGAGGGGAAAGTTTCCAAACTGCTCTCATGTCTGGGCTGGGCTTCCCAAACAGCTTCATCCTCAGGCAAACTGGCAAGGGTGTGGTTGGTCGGCCCTCCACGCAGGTGAGGGAGAACAGTGACAAGCAAGAGACACACACATCTGGCTCTCCCCCAGCCAAGCACACATAGACAGCAGGCCAAGCTGCAGGCTCAGGCTCGAGGCCTCCCTGCACCCACCAGGCTGAGCTCCCAGGTACTGAGCACTGTCGCAGGGCTCCCAACCTCCACGCCAACCAGGAAAGTGCTGCCCTGCTCTACCAGTGTGACCTTGGGAGAGCCACTTAGCTTCCCTAGGCTTCAGTTTCCTCATCTGTAAAATGGAATGATGAGTCTATTCCTTGGAGGGTTGTGGTGAGGACTGAATAAGATAGTCCATATAAAGCTTTTGGAAGAGTGCCTGCTACATAGTAAGACTCTACAATGTCAGCTGCTGTTATTATGGTAGGTTTTATCAGTCCCTTTAACGGTGTGAAATCTGAGGCCCAGAGAACTTAAGTGACCTGCCCAAGGGCACACAGCTAGAGAATGGTGGGGAAGATCCACCCCAGGTTCAACTTTCTACTGTGCCATTGCCTTGAAGGCAACCGGGTCTCCTGGGCTTACCTGGGCACCCAGATCCCCAGAGATGCTTCTCAGAACAAGACCCCCCTTTCCTTGGAAGTGCATGGAAACAAGGTCTCCTCAGGGGACCCTGGGAGGCCATATTCAGATGCCTCTGGTCTCTCAGGTACAGCTTTAAGGACACTTGGGAAGGGAGCCCAGTTATGGGTTTGGGGCCAAGAAGGCAGGTGTTGGGTCTGGGCCAGTGGGGGTCAGGACGTGAGGGGGCCTTGGAGACAGGTCTTGACCTGCTCTGAACTCCAGTGCTGTCTTCCCAGACAGATTATGAAATGTGGGCACAAACAGCCAGCTGGGGATGCAACAGTCAAGAGAGGCTGCAGACACATCCTCAGCTGAGATCCCAGGGGACTGACTGGGCACTGGCCAGGACCAGCCAGGCAAGGGGAAGGGTTGAGGGGGCCTTGCCATGGGTGAGCCACCTACTGCCCGACTCTGGGCTGGAGGGGGGCTACCGCTAGGGGCCCTGACACAGGGATCCAGCTGGAGGATACAACAGCCCACTCCCGAAATCAGGATTCTCGCACCCCCACCCCCACCGCCAGTCAGCGCATTCGTCATGCCGACTCCGTCAGAGGGCATGGGTTTGGCAGCAGTGCCTCTGAGGGTGTCCAGGTGGCATGTGAAAGCCGTGGAATTTTACAGCCACTTTTACTCTGGCAGAACATCGCTCTAGGCGTGAGGCTATATTGCAGCAGTCTATTTAATTTTGAGGTTTGAAACTCTCAAGAGACATTTAAACCCAGATGAACTTGCTACGAGACAAGAGATGCAGCAGAAACAGATAAGGAAAGACATCCAAGAGGAGCATGGAACAGTTGTGGCTGGGAGTAAAAGCCCTTCTAGAAACCTCAGTCCCACACATCCTTGAGAAGGAAAGGTTAAGTGCCCCCTTCCCCTGCCCCCAACACATACACACAGGGAGGTCACTAAAAAGCAGACATGCAATCCCTGGTCCTGGGGGTAGGGAGTGGGGGCTCTGCCCGACTTCAGACCAAGGGTGCCAGTTCTGGAGGCTATAAAATTCTTCGTCAGCGGTGAGGACCAGGGCTGAAACAATCATCCCTGGGCAGTGGCTCTCAGTGCGGTCTGCAGACCACCAGTCTTAGGACCGCCTGGGGGCTTCTTCAAAGTGCAGATTCTAGGGCCCAGCCCCTAAGAGGCGGTGGACCCAGGAGAAACAGCATTTTAAACAAGCTCCCTAGGTGACTCTGATGCCCCCCAACCCTGAGAATCTTGAGAAAAAGCAGCAGGCAATGGAAGGTGGGGTAGGAAGAACCCAGGCTGTCAAGGCAAACGGACTTGAGCTGAGTCCTGGCTCTGCCACCTAGCAGTTGTACAACTTTGGGCAAAAGACTTGGTTCCTCTGAGTCTTGACCTCCTTGTCTGTAAAATAACAAACCTCACTCTGTTCAAAGCTGTGGTGAGGGAGAGATGAGTGAATGCACACGGGGACCCAGCGCACCCCCTACGACGCGGAGCACGGCCACTCTAGGAGACCATGGGACGTGAAGACTCTGCTTCCAGGGCTGGGGAGAAGGCAGAAGCTTGAGACGCAGAGCATTATCTAAAGACGCAACTCCTGGGGCTCCCCGACAGGAAGTGTCTCCTGTGAGAAGGAAAAGGGACTCCAGGAGAGGAATAGGAGGAAGAAAAGTGGGAGAAGGAGGAGAGTGAGCCTGAGAAAAACTGCCAGGTGAGGCGCAACGGCAGGAGCTCCGGCACAGACCTCGTTCCCAGCCTGGATCCTGCCACACAATGCTCTCCAGGCTCCACAAAATGATGCTGCTCAGGCCAGAAATCTCTCCTTGCTGAAACCCATCCCAAGATCATTATCTGCATGTCCCCAAAGAGCAACTTCAGACCCAGGTCACAGGGTGGGCCCTTTGCCTTTGCCCTACCTGCCCTCCCGCAAGAAAAATACCCGAGAGGAGCATTCCAAGGGGATTAAGACTAAGGCTTCCTCTGGGTACTGCAAGGGTAAACCAAGTCAGTGTCATCCTGTTCCTTAAGGGCCAGGAAGCACCAGACCCAGGCAAACCCAACACTTGGTGTGTGCATTTGCGTGCGCGTGTGCGTGTGTGGCCTATGCTGCTCCCTCCAAGCGTCCCTGGCACAGAGGAGGAATTCTGATCTCAGATAAGCAGGATCTGCTGCTTCCTGCTCATCACTGCCTAGCAAGAGTGACAGGGCTTAGGCCTCCCCTCTTGGGAGGCGGGGCAGAGTTCCTCAAAACCAACAGGAAACTGCTACAGGGCAGGGCCCGGGTTTGCTGACCTCCCAATAAACAAGAGTAGACAAAATCAAACAGGCGTTTCCCACCTCCCTCTGCTGCTGCACATGCCCAGACAGCTCGAAAACCCCACGACAGTGAGAGAGGGGAGCGTGGGGGACAGGAGGAAGCGGGAGAAGTGTCAGGATGTTCTGATGGGACTCACACAGACCTAACTCTTGCCTGGGAAAGATGTCCAGGGTGCCATTAAATGAAACAAAAGCAAGCTGCAAAACGACAGCTCTAACGTGACCCAATTTGTGTAAAAATAAGCAAACGGTAACAGCAGATGTGGAAGAATATGCCCCTTCCCATTCGCAGTGATCATGTCTGGAGATAGGATTGTGGGAGACTTTTACTTTCCATGTTATATTAAAACTGCAAACGTTATAAAAACATATAACGAGCATGCAACTATGTTGGCAACCACCCTAAAAAATAAGATTACTATTTCTTTAAAAGTCCAGTCTGGGAAGGCTCAGCCCTTCTTTCACAAAAAGCTGAGGTGGGAGGGGGTGCAGGAAGGCGTCAAGCAAGAGCAACGGGTCCTGATTCAGGATTGCAGGAATTTGGGTTCAAGTCCCATGTCCCTCTTTCCCTTCCTGATGACTCTGGGCAAGTTGCTTCCTTACTGAGCCGTAGTTTCCACATCTGTAAATGTGGGTAATGGCCACTGCCCAAGCTTCCTCAAACGATATCACTGATGTGGATGTGTCTGCAAATTATAAAGCAGTCTATATAAACAACAGCTATGATTAGGGAATACTTTCAAGGACACACATTCTGCTAAGTACCTTACCTATGTCACTGTATTTAATCCTCAAAACACTCTAAAGGGAGGCATATACTAATACCATCCCTTTTTTATAAATGAGGAAACTGAGTCTCACAGAGGTACAATGACTGGCCCAGTCACTTAGTGAGTACCTAACAGCTGGGAATCCAACCCAGCACTGCCTACAGACTCTGGATCATAACCAGTGCACTCTCCTGCCTTTGGAACCATTTTCCAAAGATGGGCCAAGGAACCCCAGTCTCCAAACATGTCTATGTGATCAAATAAATGTGAGGAAACTTGATCTGCTAGCTCCCTGTTAAAGACTCACTATGCTCATCTCAACACATTCAAGGCTCTGAAAAGTCCTGCAGCAAGGAAAACAACAAGATGCTGTTTCCCAGAGTTAGGCGACCACTGTGGCCAAAGAAACTGGTGTTCCACGGAACACACCTTGGGAAACGTGATCACAAGGTAGCAGGTTAGCAACTCGCCTGATAAGATCTGGAGTGAGGGAGAAAAAACAGAGATTCACAATGAAACTTAACACTGGTATTCAAAGAGCATTACTCAGCTGGCCAGAGTTGGGAGACAGAGGAAGAACTCTGTCTTTTGCCACCTCTGTCCTGGATCCCTGGCCTAGAGTGAGAAGAGCAAAGGACTGTGAAGCGAAGATGTTGCCCTTTGCTCCCTAGGCTGGGGAAGGCACCTGAACAGAGGCCATAGCTAGTCTGGTGGGGAAGGGCCCAGTCCTTACCCAGTGGACGGCTCTGCTATCTTCGCGTTGGCTGTCGGTGCTGAGGGTGGCCCACGTCTTTCTGGGCAGGGTCCTGGCATTCCCTTTGATCCATGGAAACTGCCTCCCTACAAGGAAGTAAAAGCCACTGTCAGCTGGGATGTGTGTGATGACTGCAGATTTACCTGCTGTGCTGCCAAGGTTTTCTGAGTGCCTGCTCAGTACCAGGCCCTGGGCTGGCGTCTGGGGTGACAGGAGAGAATCAGGCAGGGTGCCTGCCTCCCAGACCTCGGTCTACTGGGGAGATGCCAAGTCAACAATTACAATCTTGAGTGCCCAGGGGTCTGGTGGGGGAAATCCAGGAGCTATGGAAACACGGAAGCATAAGACTCAGACTAGTAGGGTCAGGGAAGGCTTCCTGGAGGAGGTGTTGCCTGAATTGACGCCTGAGGGAGAATAAGGGTTGGAGAAGAGCATTCCAGGCAAAAGAAACAGCACAGGCTTGCCTGGAGGGGAGAGAACATGACATCCAGAGAATGCTGAGTGGTTCAGACTGGCTAGGTCTAGGGCCAGAGGTGGTAAGTGGCTGGGTCTAGCGCCAGAGGTGGGGTGGACTGGGTCTAGGCAAAGACACGGTCTCTGCCCAGACACACAACCTCAACTAAAACACAAAATCCATTCACCATCTATTAGCCAAAAAGCATTTAGTGAGCACGTACTATAGGCCAGGCCGTCCACTCAGAACTGGGGATACAAGAGTGAACAAGGTAAATCAGCAGGGTGGGGAGAGAAGTGTGATTGGACTACAGTAGGGGTAACTTAGGGAGCTGTGGGAGCAGAGAAGGAGCATCTAAACGAGCCAGGAGCTGGGAGTGTGGCACAGACATTAGGGAAAGCCAAGGGATAAGCAGGAGTTAGCCAGGAAAAGGCGGGGGGTGGGGGGGTGCCTCCAAGACAAAGGGACCTAAACAGATCCAGGAGGGACTGTGGAGTTTTTCAATCATTTATGCCAGCGAACATTTATTCCACCTATTCATTCCAGGCACCGGGCTGGGAGGACAGAAGTGGAAGACAGACTCTACTCTCATGGGGAGACAGGTCAATAACCCAGCACTTCCACATGGGGTGATGACAACTAGTCAGTGAAGCACCTAGAGCTTTAAAGGCACAGAGGCCATCCAAGCCAACCTCTAACCTTGCCCTGCCCTCCTCAGTAAGGATGGGGACACTTATATGGGCAGTCCAGTTACTTGTCCATGGCAGAGCCAGTACCAGATTTAACTCTGTCACTGAATCTTCTACTCCTTCCTCTTCCAGGAAGCCTACCCTGACCACTCTCTGCGAATTCACCCCAGAACTATTCCCTCTGTAACTCTGGGCTACATCTGTAATGTTTCTATTACTATACTGGCCACACTGTATCCGAACTTATGTATGTTCCTGTCTGCCTCTCCTCCCAGACTGCATCTCTGAGGAGGCCAGGGACTGTAGTTTATTCATCTCTGTTTTCACAGCACCATTCCTGGCCTGGGACAGGTACTTAACTAAAAGATAGTTGAATGAATTAATGAATGAATCAATCAATCAGGGGATAAAGAGATGGTATGCTGGGATCTAGGGCCCCACATCCATCCCACCTAACTCTCCACAAAGTTTCCGTCCATCATCTTGTGCCTCAGTGTCCCTATGTGAAAACCTGGAATCATCTACACTCTCAGGTGATAAGTCAGGAACCAGGCTGATTCCTTCCCTCTAACTCCTGCAGGTGTGGTTTAGACCAGGCCAGACAGCAACTCGAAGCCCAACCAGCTCCCCAAGTTCTGACCCACTAGGACAATCCTCAGGAGCCCCTACTACCTAGAAAGCCAATCAAAGTTTAAAGAGGAAACTGCTTCCTGGTGGGTGTGCCCAAGGGATGGAGAACAAATACACCTGGTTGAGTTCCGGGGCACGGAGTCGCAAACATTTCCTGGGCCCCAGCTCTGTGCTCCATAGCCTCTGGGAGGCAGAGGGGCATTAGACCCCACTCCAAACAATTTCTAAGACTGGGAAGACAGGGAGGCAGAGGACAGTCCCTCATGTCCCAGCATCTCCCCAACAGCCTGTCCTCCAGCACAAGCCATCTGTCCTTGCCTCCCCTTATGAGCCAGAAGATTTGACCTTTATGGAGGCAACACCAGTATGACTGAGCCACTGGCACTGCTCTGCCCAGCCCAGCCCCTCTGAACAAACTCCCACTCTCCCATCCCCTCCACAGGAAGTATCTCCAACAGCTGATCTCCCCCGCGGGCCTACAGTCTGTCTGTCTGCCAGTTTGTCTGCTCCAGAGGGCAATATACAGTTTGGCAGGGGCTAAGGGTCGCCTAATGGAAAAGGTGGGAAAAGTCCTTGGGAGGCTTTCAATCCCCCAGCCACCTCCTCCTCAATTTAGGCCCAAATTCACTTTCCCTCACCAAGCTCTCTCTCCACACTTTATCCTCGAAAGGCTTCCTGAGGTAGGGCAGGGGAAGAACAGTTAGTGGAAGTATGGCTCACCAAGGAGCCACCCCACCCT
Organism: Trichechus manatus latirostris; assembly: GCF_000243295.1. Classification (NCBI taxonomy): domain Eukaryota; kingdom Metazoa; phylum Chordata; class Mammalia; order Sirenia; family Trichechidae; genus Trichechus; species Trichechus manatus. Next base: position 13,189,859 of record NW_004443974.1, on the reverse strand, counting down.
TCCAGCCAAGTCCCCAGCAGGACAAAGCTGCCAGACAACCCCCCACCCATCTATCTCCTTCCCAAAAAAGGCAGCAATTGCATCAGCTAAGAACCAGCCTGATCCTGGTTCACTCTAGCCCAGACCAAGGGGAGGGGCAGAACAGTCTTGAACCCCAAGGCCCCCAAGCTATGTTTTTTCAGCCTGGGAGCCAACTCTGCTGGATATCAAGCTCACCAATAGCTGGACCAGGCTAGTCTGGCTCTCAGGCCCATCTGGATGCTCAGGACGTGGGCAGGGTTGGGGGCCTGTCATCCCTGGAACTTTAGCCCAGGCAGACCCCAAGAGCCTAGCCACAGATCCTACTCCCAAGTCAGGGCACTGCCCTAGCCTGGTCAAGAGAAGGCAGGGGTCTACGGAAAGAGAAGGGGGCCAGGAGCCCAGAAGAAGAAAGCAAGGTATATATTTGAAGACGAAAAAGAACCTGGCAAGGAGACAGTCCAGAGGTGGAAGCTTTAAGAACGTGGGTACGTGTGGAGGGGTGAGGATCTGGAGAGAACCCAGGGAGGTGACAAGGGGGCATGAGAGAGCCGAGGCGGAAACTCCAGTATGTGAAAGGCAAGGGGCAATAGGTTGCCAGGGTGGGGCCACGGAGACCCGGGGGATGACCGAGCCCTGAGGTAGGCCGGGCTGAGCGGCCGCGGGGAGGCCACTAGGAAGGAGATGACTCCAGCTGGCAGAGCGGGCGGTGTCCGGGGCGCCTGGAGCTGGACCTCTGGCTGGGGGCCTTTATGAGCAAGTTTTGAGAGCTGACAGCCCGTGCCCCTTTCCCCACTCCACCCACTCACCTGGGCTCGCCGCGCCCGGCCGCCCAGCAGGCAGCCCCCGCACCCTGCCGCTCCGTCCCGCGCCTGCCGCGGCGCTCCTCCGGCGCCTCCTTTTGTTTGTCCCTCACTGCACCACTCGGCCTCCTCCACCCCGGAAGTGACGTCACCGCCGACACGCGAACGCGGTGGTGAGGGCGTCGCCATCTTTGTGGGGGACTGCTCTTCGCCTCTGCATCCCTCCCCCTCCCCCGCAGGCGCCATGTTGCTTTGGGGCGGAAGTAGCGCAGCCCGGTTTCGGCCCCTTAAAGGGCTGGAGCGACTGTAACCTCTGGGGCGCGCTTGGGGACAAGGGATGAAGCGGCCGAGGCGGGGGTGAGTAGCTGCTGCCTGAGCGTGGAGGTGCCGAGGCCGGAAGGGCTTGGTAACGGTCCCGAGCTTGATTATGCTGGGGTGTTTGGTGCTGGTATACTGTGCTGAGAGATGAACCCAGCCGTGCGCCGCCCGCGGGAATAAACTGCTCGCGCTTCTCGCTGGCCTGCACTCAGACGCTGGGAACTAGCCAGGTTAGTCATCCTTCTACCCACATTCCCCTTCCCGCGATCGTACGATGGGGAAAATGAAGCCAAAGTTAACTCAGCGAATCTGGGGCGGAACAGGGGCTGTAATAGTCTCGGGACTCCAGTTTTACAGCTGATTCCCGCGTCCTCATAGTTCCCAGACCGATAATAGTAACGGCAACGAAGTTAAAAAAATAGTTACAGTCCATCCATACAATGGAATGCTGTTCAGCCTCTGAAAAGAGAAAAGTTCGATATGCACTAATATAGAACAACTTCCAAGATACATTAGATGGAAAAAGGAAGGGGTAGAAAGAACAGCGTGCGTTGATCGGTGCTACCGTTTGTGTAAAAGAACGTGTGTGTCTGGTAATACGCACACAAGAAGTTGGTAACTGTGGTTGCGTTGGACAGGGGAACGGGATCCTGGCTACCTGGGCAAGGTGGAGGACCTTACTACCATGTGTATGGTTGATTTTCTATTCAAAAGATGTGATGATGAAGATAAAAAAGTCTCCCATCCATCAAGTGTTGAGCCAGTGCAAGACCTCGGTTATCTCGCTGGAAGGTCTTTCTTTTCCCTTTTTTTAAGAGGAGGAAATAGGCTCAGAGAGGTTAGGAAAGTTAGCAATATCTCTTAGCCAGCAAGTGGAGAAGCTGGAATTTGAGCCCAGAGAATTTCACACCAATGCTCACATTGTAGTTTATCCTACACTCCCTACTGAGAAGCTTCTTTGTTGTTATTCATACAACACCCAGCTTGCGGCTTAGCACACAGCAGGCATCCAGGAACTGTTTATTGACTGAACAAGTGGAACTGTCAGGAGGAGACAGCCTGGGGTGTAGAGTGAAAAGAGGCAGACATTGGAGGCCAAAGCCAGGGCTTGTGTCCAAGGTCTGCTCCTTTCTAGCCTTGAGACTATGGACCTGGCACTTCCCTCCCTGGGCCTCCATGTCCCCACCTGTAAAACTAACAACCCCAACTACAATAGCTGACCCCGAGTGATCCCACACATCCATCTCCATACTACTTCCATTACATGCATATTAGCCTCATTTTATAAATGGGTACATGAGGCACAAAGAGGTTAAGAAAGTTGTCCAGAAGAGTCCCATAAGGCCTCATTCCCCTGCTCCCCAGAAGTGGTTGGGTTCCTTGGTCTCTCCCTTGTCTTCCTGGGAACATCAGCAGTAATAATTTGAGGACCTACTGTATGCTGGGTCAGCTGCTGGAGGCTGGAGAACAGGATAGATGCGCAGTTCCTGTCCTTGGGGTCTAGTGAGGGCAACAGACAACACAGTTAGCAGTTAGCATCTTTGATGAGCGTTGTAATAGGCGGAAGCTCAGGGCATTGGGAGCACAGAGAGCACCTGGCTCAGCCTGGGTGGAGCCAGAGAGGGCTTCTCAAAGGAAGTGATTTTTAATCTGTGCCTGAAAGATGAGTAGGGCGTCTCAAAGGAGAAATGACAAGCCTGGAGACTCAGAGGCGGGCTCTTACCCCAGGCTGTGCCTCGGGGTCTGCATTAAGGAGCTGAGGGTAGATGACATGATCAGGGAATGTGCAGGTTAGAAACGTTCAGTTTGCCTTCTAGATGAATCGTTCTTTCTTCCTGGAGAATGCCTCCATTAGTTACTAACTTCAACATTTGTGGCTTCCCACTCTCAACTCCACACTTAACCTCCCAGGTGGGGATGACAAAGGAACACAAGGAAAGTTCATAGCAATGAGGAAGTTCTTCACGCCCCCTGTGCACCCCCATACTTTTTTCATTCTGCCTCCAGAGCGCAGCCCTTGCTGACACAGAAACTCTGCCCCATGTAAATCAAAGGGGCTGGTGGTGCAGTGGTTAAGCGTTTGGCTGCTAACCAAAAGGTCGGCAGTTTGAATCTACCAGCTGCTCGTTGGAAATCCTATGTGACCATTCTACTCTGTTTTAAAGGGTCGCTATGAGTCGGAATCGACAGCGGCAAGTTTTGGTTTGGTCTCAGACCATGAGACATGAGACTTCTCCTGTCTTCCCGGCTGTCTACACTTGCCAGGGTTCCTAGGTTAGTGGCATACCAGGACACTTGGCTGACCAAGTGTAAGCATGACTCCCCCCACCCTCCCTAGCCAGCTGGGCGAAGTCATTCCAGCTGCAGTAGGAGAGGAGTCACCTGCACTCCTGCCCTAACAGATGGGGGCCACGCTCCCCCTCGCCCCGCCATGGCACTGTCAGCTCCCTGAAAAATTTCCAAAATGCTCCTCTCACTTTCTTATTTTGGAGAGTGGTTCACGCTCTGGACTCACAGTTAGGAGCCTCCTGTGCTTGTCCTGGACTCTGACTTTGTGTAAGTCATTTTCCTGCGCTAAGCTGAGTTTCTCCATCTGTAAAAATGACGTGACCCTCTCTAAAGTTCCTACCAACCACCAAAAGTGTATGTGTATATATATGTTCTTCCATATGTAAAACTGCCGTTGGGAGTGAGATTTTTATTTTGGAGCTGGATCCTGTGCCAGCAAGCACTGAGCTACCTGCTGTGTGTCTCACTTGGGGTCCCCCTCCAACCTCTCTGGCCCAGGACCCTGCAGCCTGTGCCCCAGAAATGATTTCTCTCTCTTCTGCCAATTCCAGAGCCAAGGTGAACTGCATATAAGTCAGTGTGCTTGTTAGATATCCCCAGATAGGCCATCACTTCCCTCGGAGTAGACTTGCCAAGTTTTCACCAAACACTTGTCTTATGGGGACTCTGTTTTTTCAGATTAAAAAAAAAAAAAATCAGGATTCATCTGGGTGGACTTGGAAGGCTTCAGAGAGGAGGCAGACCTGGGGCTAGGCACAGCCAGCTGGATCAGATTGGAAGGCATGCTAGGCTAGGCTGCTAGGCTAGGCGGGGCACAGTTTGAGCAAAGGTGGGCAGTCTATTCAAAAGCAAAAGAGTTTGTGTGTTTGGGAGAGGAGGGAGCGTGGAGGCTGCAGCGTCTGGATTCAGGCTGGCTCCAAAGGCCAGACTGAGGAGGCTTTGGACTTTATACGGTATCAACACAGGCAACATGGCAAGGCCAGTCCAACAGGTGATGTAGCTGACGTTAGTCACCAGCGTATTGGTCACTGAGGGTGTCAGTGAGTATTGTCACTGAGGCTTTCCAGGTGCCCAAGGGTCATCTACCTGCTGGCCACAGTCATAGTGCCTTCTGGCCAGGGAGGTGGCCAGTAGCTGCCCAGGTGGGCTGATAGAGGTGTGTGCTTGGGACACAGGGAGGGTGTGAACACTGATCACCAGACCCTAGCCTAGGAGCAAAGAGGCCTGAATTCTTAGATGCCTGGGAAGCTGGGTTGGAAGGTGTCCTAAAGGCCATTGGGTCCATTTCTGCTCTCCTTCCCCCGGGAGGACTGGGGCCTCCTCTATGCTCCATGGTGCCTGAACTGCCTCCATTGTGGTTTCCCACTGACTTAATCTTTAAATAATAACAACAACAATAATGATATCTGGTGAATACTGGCTTTTCACCAGGCAACCATGCTAAATGATTTTCATGTGTTATCTCATTGATTTTTTACTATGACTCTCTAAGGCAGGTATGATCATTAGCCTCATTTCAGAAATGAGGTTCGGAAAAGTTTGGTAATTTGTCAGAAGTCACATAGCTAGTAAATGGTTTCAGTCCTAGGTCTGTCTGATTCCAGAGCCTATGCATCACAGGCTTACACAAAAAAAGTCAAACTGTGTAGAAGTTTATAAGTGAAAGTCCCCAACCCCAATCCCAGAGAAAGTCACTGTTAATGATTTATTTGGTGGTGTCCCTTAAAACATTCTCATGCACAAACATGGACAAAAATGGATAATTAAGGGTGGAGAGGGAAAAACACTAACTAGATAGTAGATAGTGGTAACTTTGGTGAAGGGTAAGACATACAGTACTGGTGAAGTCAGCCCAACTTGACCAGAGCAAAGTCATAGACGCTTCACAGACACATCCAAATGCTCTGAGAGACCGAGCTACTGGGCTGATGGCTGGGGACCATGGTCTCAGGGGACATCAAGCTCAATTGGCATAACATAGTCTATAAAGAAAATGTTCTACATCTGACTGGGGTAAATAGCAACTAGGGTCTTAAAAGTCCACGAGTGGCCGTCTAAGATATATCTACTGGTCCCATCCCAGCTGGAGCAAAGGAGAATGAAGACCAAAGACACAAGGGAAAGATTAGTCCAAAGGACTAATGGACCATAACTACCACAGCCTCCACCAGACTGAGCTCAGAACAACTAGATGGTGCCTGGTTACCACCACCAACTGCTCTGACAGGAATCACAATAGAGGGTCCCAGACAGAGCAGGAGAAAAATGTAGAACACACACACACACACACACACACACACACACACACAGACACACAGACACACACACAGACACACACACAGACACACACACCCAGGCTTACTGGTCTGACAGAGACTGGAGAAACCCCCAGAGTATGGCCCCCAGAAACCCTTTTCACTCAGTACTGAAGTCACTCCTGAGGTTCACCCTTCAGCCAAAGATTAGACAGGTCTGTAGGGCCAACAATAACACACATGAGGGACGTGTTCATAGTTCAGCCATGTATATGAGACTGATGGGCACACCAGCCCAAAAGCGAAGATAAGAAGGCAGGAAGGGACAGGAAAACTGGACAAATGGAAACAGGGAACCCAGAGTGAAGAAGGGGAGAGTGTTGACATATCGCAGGGTTGGCAACCAATGTCACAAAACAATTTGTGTAGTAACTGTTTAATGAGAAACTAATTTGCTATGTAAACTTTCACCTAAATCATAATTTAAAAAAAAAAAAAACATAATTGAAAGAAGGAACTGGCAGTTGCTTCCAAAGACTAGAAAAAGGGGAAAATAGAAAATAGTAAGTTTACAGTGGAGAAACCTGACAAACACTGCCTCAGCCAAGTTAACCTCACCTGTGATGTCATTGGGCGTCATGTACCACCTGAGGATGTGATGAGACGGGCACTTCATCTCTGTGATATTCTTTCCAAAAATCCTGAACTCCAGTCTAATCCTGAGAAAATCTCAGCTTGGGGGACATTCTTCAGATACCTGGCCAGTACTCCTCAAGAATGTCAAGGTCATGAAAAATAAGGAAAGCTGTCTCACAAGTGGAGGAGACTGGGGTGACATGGTGACTAAATGCAGTGTGGTACCCTGGATTGGATTCTGGAACAGAAAGGGAACATTAAATGGAGAAACTAGTGAAATCCATACAAAGTCTGGAGTTCAGTTTATAATAATGTACCAGTGTTGATTTCTTACCCTTGGCAAATGTACCAGTGTTCACAATGGAGGAAACTGGGTGAGGGGTGTACTAATCTTTGCAACTTTTCTGTAGATGTAAAATTATTTCAAAATAAAAAGTTTTATTTAAAAAACCAACAGAAAGGGAATTGGCCAACAAAGATGAGAAGGCATTAAAGAAATGAAAAGTAATAGGCTGGAAGTAAATGGAGTATTGGAAGAAATAGCTGACCATGGGAATGTTGCCACCATCGCTGTTTGAGAGAGACTGTAGTTATGCAGCCAGAGAAACTTAGCCGAAGGTGTGAACTTCTTAGCACATTAAATGAGGAAAGTGGTTGTGACAAAAAGGGTGAAGATGTCCCAGAGGAAGTGATGCCTGCAAAAAAACTCCACATTAAAGGAACTCTCAGAGATACATCACGGCATTGAAAGTACAAAGCATAAAATGTGGGAAGGTGATCCAAACTTAGAAGGGAGTATGACAGTTTGCTAAGGCACAGAAAACGTGTTGTTCTGTATTGTCAGGTACACGGACTAGGAGGCAAGCACTGCTCAAACTACTCTTTTGTTGTTGTTGTTGTTGTAGTTTAAGTGAAAGTATACATTTCAAGTTAGTTTCTCATACAAAAGTTTGTACATACAATCTTATGTGACCTTAATTGCTCTCCCTATACTCTGTGACAGCAGACTCCTCCTTTCCACCCCTCATGTCCCATGTCCATTCAACCAGCTCCTAACCCTCTCTGTCTTCTCATCTCGCTGGACAGAAGCTGTCTGTTTAGTCTCATGTATCTACTTGAGCTAAGAAGCACACTCTTCACAAGTATCATTTTATGTCCCACAGTCCAGTCCAGTCTTTGTCTGATTTGTCTGAAGAGTTGGCCTCGGAAATGGTCAAACTACTCTTGATAAATTTTTTTCCTTGATAAGTTTTTTATAAAGAAAGAAGACACTTTAATTCTCAATGCTGCCTGAAGTTTAAATTACAGCATACTAAGTAAAATCTTGTTGTTAGTTGCTGTCCAGTCCATTTGGACTCATAGCAGCCCATATATGCAGAGAAGAACTGCTCCACAGGGTTTTCAAGGCTGTGACCTTTTGGAGGCAGATCAGCAGGCCTGTCTTCTGAGGCACTTCTGAGTGGATTTGAATCACCAGCCTTACGGTTAGTAGTCAAGAGCTTAACCGTTTGTGCCACCCAGGGACTTCAAAAGAAATTAGTTTTTCCTCTTTTTTTTTTCTCATTTCCCTATACATTTATGGAGCCCTGGTGACACAGTGCTTAAGAGCTCGGCTGCTAACCAAAAGGTCAGCTGTTCAAATCCACCAGCTGCTCTTTGGAAACCCTATGGGGCAGTTCCACCCAGTCCTGTAGGGTTGCTAGGAGTCGGAGTCGACTCAACAGCAGCAGGCTGGGGTCAGTTTGGTATACATTTATAATAGACCTTAAGAGAGTTTTTAATGTTTTGGCTTTTTTTTTTTAAGTTACCAATTTAAATTTTTAAAATTTTATTCTTGATGGAAATATACACTTTGATTACATTCGTCACATTGTGTCAACATTCTCATTATTTCTGTTCTAGTTGTTTCACTCCTATCGACTTAAGCTCCCTGTCTCCATCTTTCTCGTCTATGCTTTAAAACACTTGTTGTCCATTTGGTCTTACGCAGATAATTTTTTTTTAAAGAATGCAGTACTGAATCTTTACTTTTTGAGCTAAACTGTTACCTGTACAATTTAAAGTTTTGCCATTGATTATTAAAATCTCTTTTGTACAATTTCACCTTGCATGGTCATTTTTACAGACCAATGCTGCTGTACAAAGCGAAGGTGACCTGTGTATGTGTATGTCTGCGCCACATGTGTCTGTCTCTCTGTAATTAAAAAAGTGCAAATAGGTTATATTGTTCTTCCACCTTCCTTTTTTCACTTAACCTGAATATCTTTCTGTGTCAGAATGCTAAGAGCGATCTCTTTCGTTTCAGTGGTTGCACAATATTCCATTATGTGGATAAACCATAGTGTATTGAACCAGCCCTCAACAGATGGACATTCGGGATGTCTCCAATTTTTTCTTTCTCTCACACAGTGCTGCATTATTCATGCTGCTATATATCTCTGTGTATGCTTGTGACTATACTGGAAGATGGATTTCTAGGAGAGAAAGTATGGGTCAAAGAGTAATGTGTTATTATTATTAATTGCCCTCCAAAAGTTATACCAATGAACACACTAACCCAGTGTTTTTCAAGTCACAGATTATTACCTGTCAGTGCATCATGGTATCAGTTTGGCAGGTCTCAATTTTTTTATTCTTTGCCCATCAGAGAGGCAAAAACAGTGTCTCTTTTTTTTTTTTGCATTTCTTTGTGATGAAGGTTCAGCATCTTTTCATTTTTTTATTGACTATTTCCTTTTTCTGTGAATGGCTCATTTATATCCTTTGCCCTTTTTTTTTTCTTTCTATTGAAATGTTGATCTTTTTGTTGTTGATTTGTAAGAATCCTTTGTATATTAAGGCTAGCATTGTATTAAAATGGCCTGGTTACTTGTTTGTCTCCTTCATTAGATTGTGAGCTCCTTGAAGGAAAGGAAAGTATCCTATTCACCGTTGTACACCTGGTGGCTAGCATAGGGCATGACTCATAATAGAGGTTCAATAAATATTTGCTGAAGCATTGAAGAGGTATGCTCTCACTATGTGCAAGGTCCTTGCTACTTATTGGTGATGAAAAGATGAACAGAAGAGAATCCTTGTTCTAACAGAGCTCACAGTCTGGTGGGAGAGATTGACATTCATTCTCTCATTCTACAGAAGTTCATTGAACAGCTTCTTTGTGCCTGGTGTGTAATGTCCATTGGAAGAGTCAGCCTGTGAGGATGAGAAAAATACCAGCACTGGGATTTAAGTGACCTTGTCCTGATAGGAAACTGGGCAGTTCAGTTCCCCTCCTGGTCCTTGGTATCCACATCCATAAAATGCAAGTGGCTGAACCAAATTCTTTGCGTCTTTCAGAAAATAGAAGTCACTGGCCCAAGAGGCCATCATGTCACCTCTTAGAGCCTCCCCTTGTCCACAGTGGCAGTGAATACAGTCTTTGGATTCAGAGTTCTGAATTCAAATCCCAGCTCTGCCACTTGCTAGCAGTTACTTTGCATGTGACTTGGCCTCTCAATGGAACCTTTCTTGTAGGATTAAAACCAAGGGGACCTATAAAATGCACAGGGTGCCTGGCACAGAGAAAATGTGCAGTAAATAAAAGGTCACTGTCATTACCCTTAGGGTAGATGTGGGGGACTGTAGAGAGGCCGATCGGAGAAGGCCTGCTTCCTGGAAGATGCGACTTGAAGCACAGGGATTTGGAGACATATGTGGCCTGGAAGAGGCCCCCAGGTGCTGTGAGGTCTGTAGGTTCCCTGGCTTGGCCCTAGGTCAGTGGGAGAGCCCCGGACTAGGAGGCCAGTAGTCCTGCCTCACAGTGGGCCTGGACTAGCCCCTTCCCTGTGAAGGGAGGCCACAGTCCCCTCCTGTGACAGTTGCTCTGTGCCCAAATGCATGGAACTCCAGGGCCCACTAGCCCCAAATTCAGACACGGCTGGCTCTGCGCGCCCCCTACTGACGGCTTCCGGAACAACAAACCCCTCAGGGCATCTCGCCAACACCTAGCAGTTTTGCTGGGTGAGGACAGCCCCTGTGGCCACCTGTGCCCTTCCTATCCTCAGGTCTGACCCCCCCATGGCTTCTCTGTCCCTTCAAGTTCCTAGAAACTGCCCCAACTATATCCATGTGCTCACAGACACGCAGACGTGGGCACACACTCATGTCATGAAGTTAAGCGCACAACACACAGATTTACCCACATGCAGGGCCGTATGATGATTTTTGCAGGCCCTATTCATGTTTGCCTTCATGGGCCCCTTCCTACATTTAAAATATGTATATATATATAAAAACCAGTGTTAGTGTAAAGAACAAATATCCAGTTTGGATTGATTATTATACATTCATTATTATTATCTATCTTCTTATTTTAAAAGAAATTAAAATTAAAACATTTTCGTTGTTCCCTAATGGTATTGTGAGCCCTGGGCACTGTGCCTCCTGCACCTGATGAGGTCGGCTCTGCCCACATGCATGTGTGAATTCATACCTCTAGCTCCACATGCCGTATTACATTAATTCAATAAATAGTCATAAAGTTCCCACTCTATTAATGACAGCTATTATTTACTGGATGCTTTCTGTGTGCCAAGCACCAGGGAAAGTGGTTTCTATGAATTATCTTATTTGCATTTATTGTATATGTAGGAAACTGAGAGACGAGGTGGCTTATACCGCATCATACAGCCAAAGTCTCCTTGTGTCAGCAAGGTTAAAGCCTGGGTTCTAGTCCTCCCCCTTCCTCACTGGGGATCTGCTTGCGGCCTGGCCCTAGGCAGGCACGAAGGATATACAGTAGCAGTACAGACTCCACAGAGCACACAACATAATGCTCACTCTTCTGCCACAGACCCACCCAGGCACACATACCCCCGGTGCACTGCACACACCACCCCTGCCCTGCTAATCCCCAGAGTGAAGGCCAATCCTGGCTTCTAGCCCTGGCCCTGAGGCTGTGAGACTGGTTGGCCTCTGTCCTTGTCCAGCACAGGTGCCATCCAGCTCTCCTCGTCCCCTGTGGAACCTGGAGTTCTGGACACCCATCAGGCCACTCCAGCCCCAAGGCACCATGTTTCCCGAACACTGGCAGTGCCCAGAGAGGGTGAGTGGCTGAGGTTGCAGCAGGGGAGGAGGGAGAACTGTAGGCTCGAGTTTCTGCCCTGTGCCGGGCAGGCCCCAGCTGACGCAGAAGGCTGTAAGCCTTTCCCCTGATCCCCAGGAGCTCAACACAAGTGTTAGTTGCTATTTTATCATTATTACTGGTTTCCTTACCTTTTTTTTTAATTGTTGTGCTTTAAGTGAAAGTTTACAATTCAAGTTAGTCTCTTGTACAAAAATTTATACATACATTGTTATGTGACCCTAGTTGCTCTCCCTATACTGTGACAGCACACTCTCCTTTCCACCCTGGATTTCCCATGTCCATTCAACCAGGTCCTGACCCTCTTCTGCCTTCTCATCTTGCCTCCAGATAGGAGCTGCCCGTTTAGTCTCATGTATCTACTTGAGCTAAGAAGCACACTCTTCACAAGTATCATTGTATGTCCCGTAGTCCAGTCTAATCTTTGTCTGAAGAGCTGTCCTCGGGAATGGTTTTAGTTTTGAGCTAACAGAGATTCCGGGGGCTGTGTCTTCTGGGGTCCCTCCAGTCTCGGTCAAACCATTAAGTCTGGTCTTTTTACTAGAATTTGAGTTCTGCACCCCACTTTTCTCCTGCTCTGTCAGGGACTCTCTGTTGTATTCCCTGTCAGGGCTGTCATTGGTGGTAGCCGGGCACCGTCTAGTTCTTCTGGTCTCAGGCTGATGAAGTCTCTGGTTTATGTGGCCCTTTCTGTCTCTTGGGCTAATACCATCCTTGTGTCGTTGATGTTATTCATTATCCTTTGCGCCAGGTGGGTTGGGGCCAATTGATGCATCTTAGATGACTGCTCACTAGCTTTTAAGACCCCAGACACCACTCACCAAAGGGATGCAGAACATTTTTTAAATAAACTTTGTTATGCCAGGTGACCTAGATGTCCCCTGAAAGCATGGTCCCCAGACCCCTGCCCCTGCTACTCTGTCCCTCGAAGTGTTTGATTATATTCAGAAAACTTCTTAGCTTTGGTTTAGTCCAGTTGCGCTGACTTCCCCTGTAGTGTGTGTTGTCCTTCCCTTCACCTAAGATCATTCTTGTCTACTATCTAGTGAATACCCTTCTCCCTCCCTCCCCAACTTTGTAAACATCAAAGAATGTTTTCTTCTGTGTTTAACCCTTCTCTTGAGTTCTTATAATAGTGGTCTCATACAACATTTGTCCTTTTGAGACTGACTAAATTCACTCAGCATAATGCCCTCCAGATTGCTCCGTGTTATGTTTCACGGCTTCAGCGTTGTTCTTTATCGTTGTGTAATATTCCACTGTGTGAATATACCATAGTTTGTTTATCCATTCATCCTTTGATGGGCACCTAGGTTGTTTCCATCTTTTTGCTATCACGAACAGTGCTGCAGTGAACATGGATATACATTTATCTATTCATGTGATGGCTCTTATTTCTCTAGGATTATGTTCTAAGGAGTGGGATTGCTGGATCGTATGGTACTTCTATTTCTAGCTTTTTAAGGAAGCACCAACTTGATTTCCAAAGTGGTTGTACCATTTTACATTCCCACCAACAGTGTATAAGTGTTCTAGCCTCTCCACAACCTCTCCAGCATTTATTATTTTGTGTTTTTTGGATTAATGCTAGCCTTGTTGGGGTGAGATGGTATCTCATTGTAGTTTTGATTTGCATTTCTCAAATGGCTAATGATTGTGAACATTTCCTCATGTGTCTGTTAGCCGCCTGAATGTCTTCTTTGGCGAAGTGCGTGTTCATATCCTTTGCTCATTTTTTAATTGGGTTATTTGTGTTTTTGTTGTTGAGGTTTTGCAGTATCTTGTAGATTTTAGAGATTAGATGCTGATCGGGTTTGTTGTAGCCGAAAATTTTTTCCCAATCTGTAGGTTGTCTTTTTACTCTTTTGGTGAAGTCTTTTGATGAGCATAAGTGTTTGATTTTTTTGGAGCTCCCAGTTAGCTAGTTTTTCTTCTGGTGTTTGTGCATTGTTACTTATGGTTTGTATTCTGTTTATGCCATGTATCATGGCTCCTAGCGTTGTCCCTATGTTTTCTTCCATGATTTTTATCATTTTAGATTTTATATTTAGGTCTTTGATCCATTTTGAGTCAGTTTTGTGCATGGTGTGAAGTATGGGTCTTGTTTCAGTTTTGTGTAGGTAGATATCCAGTTATGCCAGCACCATTTTTTAAAGAGACTGTCTTTTCCCCAATTAACAGACTTTGGGCCTTAGTCAAATATCAGCTGCTCGTAGGTGGATGAATTTACGTCTGGATTCTCAATTCTGTTCCATGGGTCTATGTATCTGTTGTTGTACCAGTACCAGGCTGTTTTGACTAACATGGTGGTATAATAGGTTCTAAAATCAGGTAGTATGAGACATCCCACTTTGTTCTTATTTAGTAATGCTTTACTTATCCGGGGCCTCTTCCCTTTCCATATGAAGTTGGTGATTTGTTTCTCTATCTCATTAAAAAATGCCATTGGAATTTGGATCAGGATTGTGTTGTATCTGTAGATCGCTTTGCATAGAATTGACATCTTTCACAATGTTGAGTCTACCTGTCCATGAGCAAGGCATGTTTTTCCACTTATTCAGGTCTCTTTTGGTTTCTTGCAGTAGTATCTTGTAGTTTTCATTGTATAGATCTTTTACGTCTCTGGTTAGATTTATTCCTAAGTATTTTATTTTCTTGGGGGCTATTGTAAATGGTATTGATATGGTGATTTCCTCTTCTGAGTTCTCTTTGTTGGTGTAGGGAATCCAACTGATTTTTGTATGTTTATTTTGTATCCTGATACTTTGCTGGAATCTTCTATTAGTTCTAGTAGTTTTCTTGTGGATTCTTTGGGGTTTTCTGTGTATAAGATCATATCATCTGCAAATGGAGATACTTTTACTTCTTCCTTACCAATTTGGGTGCCCTTTATTTCTTTTTCTAGCCTAATTGCTTCAGCTAGGACCTCCAGCACAATGTTGAATAAGAGTGGTGATAAAGGGCATCCTTGTCTGGTTCCCATTCTCAAGGGGAATGCTTTCAAACTCTCTCTATTTAGGATGATGTTGGCTGTTGGCTTTGTATAAGTGCCCTTAATTACACTGAAGAATTTCCCTTCTGTTCCTATTTTGCTGAGAGTTTTTATCATGAATGAGTGTTGGACTTTGTCAAATGCCTTTTCTGCATTAATTGATAAGATCATGTGGTTCTTGCCTTTTCTTTTATTTATGTGATGGATTATATTGATTGTTTTTCTAATGTTGAACCATCCCTGCTATACCTGATATAAATCCCACTTGATCATGGTAAATTATTTTTTTGAAAATGTGTTCAATTCTATTGGCTAGAATTTTGTTGAGGATTTTTGTGTTTATGTTCGTGAGGGATATTGGTCTGTAATTTTCTTTTTTTGTGGTGTCTTTACCTGGTTTTGGTATCAAGGTTATGCTGGCTTCATAGAATGAGTTTGGGAGTATTCCATCCTTTTCTATGCTGTGAAATACCTTTAGTAGTAGTGATGTTAACTCTTCTCTGAAAGTTTTGTAGAATTCTCCTGTGAAACTGTCTGGGCCAGGGCTTTTTTTGTTGGAAGTGTTTTAATTACCTTTTCAATCTCTTTGTTATAGGTTTGTTTAGTTGTTCTACCTCTGTTTGTATTAGTTTAGGTAGGTAGTGAGTTTCTAGAAATTTGTCCATTTCCTCTAGGTTTTCAAATTTGTTAGAGTACAGTTTTTCATAGTATTCTGTTATGATTCTTTTAATTTCAGTTGGGTCTTTTCCTCACCTTTTAATGGGGTAAGGATAGCACCTGTTTTATAGAAAGGCTGTTGAAAGGATCCAGTGGCGTATTTGTGTATAGTCCTTAGTGCAGTGGGCCCTGTGTGGGGACAGGTGTGGGCCAAGGGAAGTGTGCAGAAGGAAACCCAAAATGTCTGCAGGAAAGGAGGGTGGGTCAGGACCAAGGCCCTCCTGGCCTGGGGAAGCTCAGCCCTTGCTCTTCTTTGGAGGCATGCAGTGAGTTAGTGCTCAGTTAATCAGAGCTGATTGTGTTATTAGTGTTCCTGCCGCTGTTATCCAGTGAGATGAGGAAGCCCTGATTTAGGGTTGAGGAGGTATAGTCACTTTCGGAGAAAGCACAGAATCAAAAAGACATGGAGTCTGATGTGGGCGAGGGTGGCAGAGAATCAGCCCCCCAGGAGTCTGCAGATTTTGAACCTGGTGGTCAGGAGGCATCGGAGTGTGATCCTTGTAGGATGATTCCCTGGAGGAATCATCAGGACATCGGGCCTGGGACAGGAGCAGCCAACTCTGCGTTCGGCCAGCCTAGCGGAACCAACCATCTTGGTTTGCCTGGGACTATCCCATGAAAGTACCACAGCCCCAGAAACCCCTCAGTCTCAGGCAAGCAGGACAGTTGGTCCCCCTAGAACATAGAGTGGCACAGAGCATCTACTATGACCAGGCGCTGTGCTAGGACCTCTCTCCCCCTTATGTAAGGAAGCTTAGCCCTTGCTCCTCTGTGAAAGGCATGCAGTGATTTGTGAGGGTGGGAGCATGGGGGAGCAGCTCAGAACACAGCCCCCTGTACTGTCATGTAGTCCTGGGAGGGGAGAGGGAGGTCTCAGGACACAGCTGTGTCCTCCCTTCTTTCTTCCTAGGGTTTTGGGTTTTTTGCTTCTAATCTGGAGCTGGGGAAACCCAGTCAATCAGTTAGTGAGCAGATATTTATTGTGTATCTACTAAGTGCCAGGCACGGTGCTAGATGGTGGGGATACAGTGCTGAACCAGGCAGGATCTGAGAGGCCCACATGAACCTGCTGAGGCAGGTCTCTGACTGGGACCTGGGGACTGGGCCCAGCCTGGACAGAAATGATGATAGGACTCTGACCTGGGCAAGAGGAATATGAGGACCAGAAGGGTGAGGTGGTGGCGATGAAGAATGCAAGGGGTCCAGTGCCTTGAGGGGAAGGGAGGGAGAAGGGAAGTGAGAGCACTGCTGGGGGTGGAAGTCAGGGAGCAGGTTGTTGTTGTTAGTTGCCAAATGGCGACCCCATGTGTTGTACAGTAGAACTGCACACCATAGGGTTTTCAAGGCTGTGACCTTTTGGAAGCAGACTGCTGGGCCTTACTTCCAAGATGCCTCTGGGTGAGTTTGAACTACCTACCAACTTTTTGATTAGTAGTCCAGCGCTTAACTACTTGTGCCACCCAGGGACTCCCTCAGAGAGTCATCAAGTGGCCCTGGGCAGGGGCAGGGTGGGGTGGGGTGGGGTGGGAAGGGGCATTTGGGGAAAGGGGCACTTTTGGTTGCCAAAGTGATGGGGTCGGGGGGCGCCAGGCAGGCATTAGTGATGGGGGCAGGGATGCTGAAATCCTGCAATGCAGGCAATCCCACATAAAAAAAAGAGGTACCTAGGGTCCCTCATGACTTTCAGATACCCCACTGGGCAGTGATAGAGGTGAAAACCTATAATTGCTGCCTGAGCTGGCACCTCACTATGTGTAGTACATCAGCTTTTTTGTGCAGTTTAATATACACCAGGACATACAGTTACCGAGTTAAATGGAAGGATGGGCCTTTCTTTTCTAGGAACTCTCCAGAAGGGCCAGCAATTTAGAACACGTGGCCATCAGCACCACCACTTGGGTAACTGAACCACACAACAACACACCGGTGACAATTTGCATTAGTTGCTGTTGCATCTGTGGTGATTCTGTGTATACATGTGAATGTATTTATTAGCCTTTATTTCTAATGGTCAAATGTAAAGAAAGAATGTCAACAATATTCTGTTGAATATTTTCTTCTCTTAAATCTGAACTTCTTGGGTGCAAGCAGCTTTCTATTTCATGGACTCTTCTAGTGTGGGCAAGCCTGAGCGTTTACATCCCAAAAATATACATTATCATTTTTTATTTTATTTCTCCTTTATAATAAAGTTAGAGCATGATACTGATAGTTTTGTGAATTTATGTGAATACATAGTTTATATCGTCTATTTAATTTATTTCAGGATAGTAAAGGAGGCATTGCAATATTTGTTATAAAAAGAGGATATTGGGCCTCATAGAGTCATGAATCACGGTTCCAGGGAATGATTATGTGAAAGGAAGGAAAAAGTGGTCAAGGAACGAAGAGGCTGGCATGTTGGAATCATTCAACAAAGGCTTATTGAGCATCTGCTATGTGCCTGGGATACCTCAGTGGACAAGATCGACAAGTCCCTGCCCTTGTTTGTGCACCTTGTATTGTAGTGAGGGACACAGCATTGAACAAATAAATAAATAGATGGTGTAATGTCAGATGGTACGAAGAAAGATAAGGAAATAGCAGATGAGGGGGGCTATCTTATGCAGGGAGATCAAGGCAGGCTTTTCTGATAAGTATTTAAGTAGAGACCAGAATAAAGTAAGGAAGTGAGCCAAGCAGATACATAAGGAAGAGCATTCCAGGCAGAGGGAACAGCAAGTGCAAAGGCCCTGAGGTGGTGCATTGGTAAAAACTCAGGTAGAAGAGAGCCAAAATAAAAGTAGCCTAAACAAGATAGAAGTTTATTTTCTTGTGTGAAAGTTGGAGCTGGTACGATGGCTCTGTTTATGAAATTATTAAGGATGGATCCTGTTCCAGTTACCTATCTTTGCACAGCAAACATCCTAAAACTAAGTAGCTTAAAACAACAGCAGTTATTTGTTTTTGTTTTGTTCACAAATCTTCAATTTGGGCAAAGCTTGGTGGAGACAGCTGAAGTAGCTTGACAGGGGAGTGGCATCTGAATCCATTTCCAAGATGGCTCACTCATGTGGCAACTGGGAGCTCAAAGACCAGTTAAGGACCATTACTGAACACTTTGATCAAAGATTCCATAGAATAATCCTGATCAAAAGGGGGGAAATGCACAAAATAATTTAAAATTCTCATGGGCTCTAGACTTCTGGAGCCATGAAACTTGGATGCACCCCTGAAACTATAATCTTGAAACCTTAAACCAAAAATATCCCCTATAGTCTTCTTAAAATCAAACAATAGTTTAGTTTAACTGGTGATAAATGTCTGCCTTGAGCATTATGCTCTTTTAAGAACTATCTATGTGGGATAAAATTGACAATAGCAACTTGAAAGATTAGATAGGAACCTTAGGGAGCAGTGAATTTATGTTAATGGGGAGGAACAACTCAGAAAAGAGGGTGAGAATGGCTACACAGCTCAAAGAATGTAGTCAGTGTCACTAAATGGTGCATATAGAAACTGTTGAATTGGTGTTATGTTTTGCTGTGTATATTCTCAGCAACAAAGTAAATAAAGTTACATATTTAAAGAAGAAAAAGATTTGAGCTGGGGGTCTTGTTTCCTCTCCACATAGGGGTCTCCATGGTTTGTTTTGGCTTCCTCATGGCATGGTGACTGGGTTCTAAGGGTGAGCATTTCAAGTGAACAAGGCGGAAGTGAAAGGCATTTTTTCTACCTTGCCTTGGAAGTCACATACCTTCACTGCCACCATACGCTACTGGTCAAAGCAGTTACAAAGTTCCCCCCACCTAGGTTCATAAGGAGGGGACATAGACCCCCACCTCTCAATGGGAGGAGTGTCAAAGTCGCATTGTAAGAAGAGCTTGTGGAATGGGATATACTATTATCTCTATCTTTGGAAAATACAGTCTGCCACAGGTCCAGACTCCCTCCTTGGTCCTCCACGATCCCTAAACTGTTGCTGTCATCCACACTATCCAAGATGGCTCCCTTCTAAAGCCTCATCCAATGAAAGAGAAAAAAGAGTGAGAGATGGGCTTACCGCATACCGCTTCTGATTGCGTTCCATTGACCAGACAGAGCTTAGCCACATGGCCACAACTAGCTATAAGGAAAGCTGGGAAGTGTAATCTTTATTCTGAGAAATCTGGCTAAAAATGGAGGGATCGATTACTGTAGAACACAGGTGGGCAAACTATAGCCCATGGACCAAATCTTGCCTGCCACCTGTGTTTGTAAATAAAGTGTGATTGGAACACAGCCACGCCCATTTATTTATATATTATCGTCTGTGACTGCTTTCCTCTACAATGGCAGAATTGAGAAGTTGCAACAGACTGTATGCCCCATAAAGCCTAAAATTTTTACTACCTGGATCTTTAAGAAAAGGAGAGTGGATATTGGGGAACAACTAGCAGACCTCACAATAGACAGGAATGGTGAGTGTGGCTGGAGGGCAGCAAGCGAAAGGGAGAATGGCAGGAAGAAAGATGGAATAGGTGGCCTGATGTGTGATCTCATAAGGTCTTAAAGTACATGGTAAAGACTTTAGACTTTCTTCGTAGTATGAGGGTTGAGAAAAAGAAAAGCAGTCTGACACTCGCAGCTAGGTCTTGCCTTTCTCCAGTTGAACATGATAAGTACCACTGAACATCAACATTGGAATGGCCACTCTGTGATCACGATAAATCAAAACAAAACAAGACCACTCCATAATCATGTCTAAACACGTACAGGCATAAACATTGTCCAAGCTACAAAATATCTCTCTCCTGGCTAATATGAATGACTGGGGCTTCTTTAACAATTACAGCTTCAACCTTGCTCTAGTTTGCCCTCCCTATGAATAAGATTTATTGAGATATCCAATCATAAAATCACCCCTGCTTTCTAATAGCACCAATCCAGAGTGAAATCCTGCTTCCTTGGACCCTCCCCAAGATCACCCAAAAACCAAACCTATTGCTGTCGAGTTGATTCTGATTCGTAGTGACCCTATAGGACAGAGTAGAACTGCCCCATAGGGTTTCCAAGGAGTGGCTGGTGGATTTGAACTGCTGACCTTTTGGTTAGCAGTCATAGCTCTTAACCACTGCGCCACCAGGGCTCCAAGATCACCCAACCAGAGCCAAAATCTGTAATGAGTTCTAACACCCTCTTACTGAGATGCCCCATAGCTCCCCATCATGTGCGTTCTCCCTCACTGCAACAAGTAATAAACCCAACTTGTTCAATCACATGTGTGTGCCAGGTGGTGTTTGGCTGGAAGGCCTTGATGAGGTGTTTTAGTTAGGACTAGATTTGCTGTGAATGAAAGAAAAAAAAACAAACAAAGTAACAGAAGTTTAAACAAGATCCAAGTTTCTATCTTGTAAACTAAGTCCAGTGGTAGGTGATGGTTCCTTGAGCATCAGGGGCCCAGACTCCTATATTGTGGCTCTGACTTCCACCTCATGGGCATGGAAAATTTCAAACATATACAAAAGTAGAGAGAAAGTATAATGAACTCCTGAGCCTCAACTCATGCTCCACCTTGCTTCATCTATACCCTATACTCACTTCCACCCTCTTCCCCCATTTGAATTATTTTGAAGCAAATCCCAGACAGCATTTCATAAATACTTCAGAATGTATCTCTAAAAGATAAGGACTTTAAAAAAAAAAGTAAGTCCCTGTATGGTGCAAACAACTAAGCACTCAACTACTTACTGAAAGGTTGGCTGTTCAAATCTACCCAGAGACACCTCAGAAGGAAGTCCTAGTAATCTGCTTCTGAAAGGTCACGCCTTGAAAACCTTGTGGAGTGGCAGTTCTACTCTGCAACACATGGGGTTGTCATGAGTTAAAACTGACTCGACAACAACTGGTTTGGTCTTTTTTTCTTTAAAAAAAAAAAAAAAGGAAATAAAAAAACAGAGAATCCTCCATACCATTATCCCACCCCCAAAAAATTAATGATTCTTTTATATCATGCACTACCCCGTCAGTGTTCACATTTCCCCTAACATTTGCAGGGCCACAATGGAGCCCATGCTCCAGATGTCTAGGTATTTGTGAGTTGGAATGGCATCCCCACCCACAACCTTCATAGCCCACTCCTTGAGGACTGCCCTTGAGATGCCCTCAATGCTAAAGACACCATGCTATTCCCAGCCCTCCCTGCCATGTGTGCCGGCCTGAGTGGGCACAGATCTACTGGGGCAGTATAGACAGCCCCAACCTGAAACGAGGACTAACCCAGTCTAGACCCCCAGAGCCAGGGTGGGGACCCAAGGAGGCCAGAGCGTCATCACCTGGTGAACTCTTCTGCCTAGATGCCCATGTTGGGAATTTGGGGTGGCCAGCTTGAAACCAAGCAGCCCCTCTTTTTCTGGTTCCCCAAGGCAAAAGCCAGATTTTCTCTCTCTCTGTCTCTGTCTCTCTCTCCTTATCTCTGCTCTCTGTCTCTATCTCTGGCTCTACCTCCTCTGGCCAGGGGAAACCAGGTCAGCTTTGCTTCTCTCTCCAGTGACCGTTTTTGCTCAATCAGTAACAAAACTTTCAAAACCTTCCTTAAGAGGCAGAAAAGAAAAAGTACCTTTGTACCATTGCTTTTGGGTGTTTGTGATACATGTAGCCCTCTAACGCAGGGACCCAGGGTATGAGGACAGCAACATTTACAATTGCTTTCTTTGAACCAGAATTCCAGACAAGGTCCACACATTGCATTTGGTAGATATGTCTCCTTTTCCCCTCAACTTTTTATTTTGAAAAATTCAAATGTACAACAAAGTTGAAAGAACTGTATGGTGGACACTCATATGCCCACCACCCAGATTGATTGCTAGTTCACATTTTGGGTGTGTTTGCTAGTCCCACTTGTGCCTTTGTATATATATGGCTTCTTGTCTGAATGCTTTGAAAGCAAGTTGCAGGCATCATGACCCTTCACACCTAGATACTTGAGCACATGCCTCCTGAGAATGCCTGGCCCCATACATTGTTGTTTTTAGGTGCTGTGGAGTCGGTTCTGACTCATAGTGACCCTGTGTACAACAGGACGAAACACTGCTCAGTCCTGCACCATCCTCACAATCTTTGCTGTTTGAGCCCACTGTTGCAGGCACTGTGTCAATCCATCTTGTCCAGGGTCTTCCTCTTTTTCACTTACCCTCTACCTTACCAAACATGATGTCCTTCTCCAGGGGACTGGTTCCTCCTGATAACATGTCCAAAGTACATGTGAAAAGTCTCATCATTCTCACTTCGAAGGAGCCCTCTGGCTGTATTTCTTCCAAGACAAACTTGTTCGTTCTTCTGGCAGTCCACGGAATATTCAATATTCTTTGGCAACACCATAATTTGAAAACATCAATTCTTGTTCGGTCTTGTTTATTCATTGTCCAGCTTTCGCATGCAGATGAGGCGATTGAAGATACCATGGCTTGAGTCCTCAAAGTGACATCTTAGTCCTCAAAGTGACATCTTTGCTTTTCAACACTTTAAAGAGGTCTTTTGCAGCAGATTTGCCCAATGCAGTACGTCGTTTGATTTCTTTACTGCTGCTTCCATGGGCGTTGATTATAGATTCAAATAAAATGAAATCCTTGACAACTTCAATATTTATCCGTTTGTCATGATGTTGTTCATTGGTCCAGTTGTGAGGATTTTTGTTTTCTTTATGTTGATGTGCTTCATACTGAAGGATGTAGTCTTTGATCTTCATCAGTAAGTGCTTCAAGTCATCTTCACTTTCAGCAAGCAAGGTTGTGTCATCTGTATGTCGCAGGTTGTTAATGAGTCTTCCTCCAATCCTGATGCTGTGTTCTTCTTCGAATAGTCCAGCTTCTCAGATTATTTGCTCAGCATACAGATTGAATAAGTATGGTGAAGGGATACAACCCCAACGAATACCTTCCTGATTTTAAACCACACAGTATCCCCTTGTTCTGTTTGAATGAGTGCCTCTTGGTCTATGTACAGATTCCACAAGAGCACAATTAAGCATTCTGGAATTTCCATTCTTCGAAATGTTATCCATAATTTGTTACGATCCACACAGTCGAATGCCTTTGCATAGTCAATAAAACACAGGTAAATATCTTTCTGATATTATCTGCTTTTAGCCAAGATCCATCTGAGATCAACAATGATATTTCTTGTTCTACGTCCTCTTCTGAATCTGGTTTGAATTTCTGGCAGTTCCCTGTCAATGTACTGCTGCAACTGTGTTTGAATTATCTTTAGCAAATTTTTACTTGCGTGTGATTTTAATGATATTGTTGGATAATCTCCACATTCTGTTGGATCACGTTTCTTTGGAATGGGCACAAATATGGATCTCTTCCAGTTGGTTGGCTAGGTATCTGTCTTCCAGATTTCTTGTGTTTCCTGTAAACTGGTAGCTGGATCTAGAGGTGTGATCTGATTTAGGTTCAGTTCTTCAGCAGCAATAATTTGCAGGTAGTGTGTGTGTTAACAGAGATGGCACAGGATGTTGGATTGACTCTGTGATGTTAGGTGCCATTGGTGATCCTTGCCTGGATCATGTTTTCGGTAGAAGTGATTTATACTTTGAAAGGGTCACTCTGGTTGCTGTGTGGGTAGGTCACAGGGTTGATATAAGGATTGAGTGGGATAATCATGCAATAAAACATTTGGTGTCATACCTGGCATGCAGCGACCACTCCATAATTATTAGCCATTATTGTTGTTGTTGTTAGAGCTGTATGTGTGGGACCCAAGTCCTGGGCTCGGAATCGTTTTCTGGCTGGGACTCTCTTCTCCCTTCTCTTCTGCCCTTGGAGAAGTCAGCAGTGGCCTGTCGCTCAGGGAAGCATGTTCAGGAATGTGGCGGCCATCTTTTCGCACTTGGCAGGGCCCCTCCAGGGAAAGAAGGCTGGAGCCTCCTCGCTCGCCGGGTGCTTGCACCAGACTGTAAGTGCTCCAACCCCTCCACTCTGCCACCTGCATGCGTGGGGTTCCTGGGGTCTGGCTTGCCCCTGGCTTCAAAGCTGTGTATAGCCTCCTCTTTCCTTATTACAGCCTAGATATGGGCCCCTCCCTTGCACTTGCCTCTAGTCTGAAGGTTATTCCTCTGCACCTGAATGATCTGCTTGGTGCTGTTGCCTCCCACTTCATGCCTCATGCCCAAGCCCAGGACTCAGTACACAGTAAGGGCTCAATAAACGTTGGCTGAATGAATACATTATGCATAAGCCCAAGAACAGGCACTGTTTCTTCACTTATCCAAGCACTCTTTGATTTACTTGAAGGTCACGCCTTTGAGCACCCCCAAGTTTCTGGGGTACCCTTATTTATTCCCTTCTTAAACCCATTCAACTTTCTTCACCTCCTCTTTTCTTCTTCCTCTCTGTTTGTGCCCCTGCACTCCATTCCAGCCCTCTTCAAACTCCCTCACTCCACCTTCCTCCCCCACCTTCTCCCACTGCTCTCTCTGAGTCATCTTCACCTTATTTTTTTAACATGATGCATCCCCAATTCAAAATCATTTCCACATATCATCGAATCCAAAATGCCATCAGTTGTAAGATGTGCTGTTATTTTATGGACCAGAGAGAAACAAGATGCCAGTTAAACTCATGCTATCGATGGTTAGATGCACCTGAATTCAGAGATACTGCAATGTGAAAAAATGCACATATTAGAATCAATCAAGTATGGTATGTTCACTGTGCAACAAATTTGGAAACAGAAAAAAGCACACACTAAATTAAAATCATTCAGAATTTCACCACCCAGAGAAAACCTTTGTTAACATTTTGATGTGTATCTTTCCAAACTTTTTTTCTATGCATATATGTTCATAGAAAACATGTATGTATATACAAAGACTTATTAATTGGGTTTTTTTTTTTTTTTTTACAAAACAGAATCAGACTGCAGTACTATTTTGTAGCCTATTATATTGATATCGATACATTATGTCAATAAATATCCTAGTGATTATCTCCTACACTTTTAAATCATAAAGTAAAACATTTATTTTAGAAAATTTAGAAAAGAATAAAAAACATCTGTTAACAAACGAACCAACGATAAGCACCACTAACATTTTGGTTATAAGGTGATTTTCCTTGGCAGGGATCACCCTTGTTCTAAACTATTTTGATGTGTACTCAGTGCCAGGCTTGGTGACAGGTGCCAGGGGTTCAGTGAAGGGGCAGGGCTGCCAGTGTTGGCAAAGTGCCCACTAAGTGCCGTGCCCCATGCTGGGCTCTTTGCAAATCACTCACATCAGCAGGACACCCAGGCTATGGGGAAAAAGGGGCACCTGTACAGATGGTCCCTGGTGTCCCCCTCCAGGGCAGGGGACCTGATGCTGGGAGCTCTGCTGCTGCAGCCATTCTGACCAGGGTCCTGGCTAGCTATTCTGCTGACCTTGGACAGGTCTGCACCTCTTTGAGCCTCAGTATCTTCATCTGTTAGGTGGGAACTATCATGGCATCTCCTACTGGGGAAGCTGTGGGGACTGAGCAAGATCATGAGCACAGGAAGGACACAGCAAGGGGTCCCTGTTCACCACAGCTAATGTTAGAGACCTGGCTGCACTACCTACTAGCCATCTGGGCCAGAGCCGGTGCTGGTGGGGACACTGAGGCCAGGAGAAGCCAAACCACCTGCCCAATGTCACTCATCCAAGGCAGGCTTAGGACCTGAGTTTGGTGACTCTCACGCCCAAGCCAGTTTCTACATATGTAGGGGTGAGGAGGAAGCTGTCCCGGGAGGAATGCAGGAGAAGCAGGTGTAGAGGGGGAGTGAGGCCCTCCGGGACTGAGAGTGTACCCCTCTCCTGAGTCAGAATGTGGCCTGTGTCAAACAGGCCTCGGTCTGAGTGTATTTGTTGCGTGACCTTGAGCAGAACACTCCTCCTCATCACCACATTTTCTCATCTGTAAAATGGGCCCAGCCATACTGCCTGCAAATTGTTCTGAGAATTAAATGAAAAGGCTTAACAAGGGCCAGGTACACAGCAAGACCTCCCTAAATGGGAGCTGCTGTTATAATTGCCGTTCTCCTCCCCCACCCTGCTTCTCCTCCTCATCACCTAGCCCTCCCTCAATCAAACTTTAACCCTGTTGAATCAGGGCTCTATCTGGGGAGGGGCCCAGCTTTCCCAGGAGAGGCTAGGCCGGCCGGTTCCCCATGTGGGTGGTTTGGAGGATGGTAGAATGGAGAGGAACTTGTCTGGACAGGGTGGGGAAGCAGGCCAGTGACGGAATCCACTGTCTGGCATCTCTGATCTTTGCTGCTTCCCAGGACGTATAAGAGGTGGAGATGTGCCCAGAAACCAGCCACTTCCTACAGCGGGACCAGGCTGCCATACCTGAACGGACCCTAACTGCCCTCTTGCTGTCTCCAGGTCGCCATGGCCAAGCAGCTGCAGGCCCGAAGGCTGGATGGGCTCGACAAAAACCCATGGTGAGCCGGGCCAGGGATGTGTTTGGTGCCCCCTAGGGCACCGGGGTGGGACAGGTGTGGCCGTCGAGTCTGTAGAATATGACAGCGGGACCCAGGATGGCGCAGCGCATGGTCTCTGAGATTGCAGCCGCAGCCGCAGCCACAGCCAAGGAGAGGCCAGGAGGCTGCTGGTGTCAAGCAAAGACTCTGGTCCAAGGCAGCAGGCATGGTTCGAATCTCAGCTTCACCCTGCTTGGCTCCCCCAGCCCCTAGGTCCATCTACTGTGGAGCATCTACCACCTGATGTTGAGTCTCAGCTCTGCCATTAGCCACTGTGTGACTCTCGGCCGGTCACTGCCCTCCCTGAGCCTCAGCAACCCAGTGTGTCTTCAGAGGCATTGGGGAGCTCTGGGGAGAAAATGGCAAATTTTAGACATGATATTTATTGTTATGCAGATCAACTGAGTGGAGCTCAAGCCTGACTCCTCTGCCCCCAGCCACCTGGGAACCACATACTAGCCCCTCATCCAACCTCTCAGCCTCTCCATTTCTCTAGATGGGTGGTCCCCAGGCAGAGCCAGAAGAAAGGTTATTGGGGGCCAGAGACGGTAGGGGCCGGGGCTGGTGGGGCCCCCATCTGTCCAGGGTAGTGGTCAAGAGCATAAACTTTGCTTCAGACAGATGTGACATTAAAGCCTGGCTCTGTCATGCCCTAACAGGGAGACCTTGGGCAAGTCACTGCAAGTCTCAGCTTCTCCATCTGCATAGTGCCTCGTAAGACTATTGGGAAGATTATTTGATCAGAGTGTTTCAAACTTTGGTCTTGACAAATGCACTAGTGGGTCATGAAATCCACTTAAGGGAGTTCAACAGGTGTTTTTAAAGGAGAGGAGAGAATAGAAAATACTGCAATAGGTAGATCACATCTAGAAGGGTGATGTTTCTGCTCCACAGGGTTTGTGATGTAAAGATTAATTCTTTACTGTGCCTCACGTTCAAAAAAGCTGGAAAGCGCCTGGGCTCGTACAGGCCCTTGGCATAGTGCTTGGCCACCTAAGCTCAAAGGATGGGACTAGTTATGACCCTCACACAGAGTTCCAGGCTGGGGTTGGAAGCTGGTTGTTCAGTTTTTCTAGAACAGGGCCTGTGCCTTCCTTACCCTGCCCTGAAAGCAAGCAGAAGTCCAGGTTGGGATGGACTGTTACCAACTCTCTGCTTGTCACTCAGGGTGGAGTTTATCAAACTGGCCAGTGAAAATGAGACCGTGAACCTGGGCCAGGGCTTCCCCGACTTCGCACCCCCAGACTTTGCCATGGAAGCCTTTCAGCATGCTGTCAGTGGGGACTTCATGCTCAATCAGTATACCAAGGCATTTGTGAGTCTCCTGGCCCCTCCCAGGCCCCTGGACACAGGCTGCTGAGAAGGCCCAGGGGGAGGAGGGGAATACTAAGCCCATGTGGGTGTCAGGGCTCCTGAAAACCACATCAGTTGGCCAGAAGGTGGCTTGGGGCAGAGCCAAAGAATTCAGGCCGGCCATAGTTCAGTGTTCACTGAGTACCTCCCTGTTCCAGGCCCCATCCTGAGAGTTCTGGGTCTAGTGGGGAAGGCAGACAAGAAACTAGCAATGACAAAGCCAGTTAATAAATGCTGTGATGGAGGAGGATGAGGCACTGTGGGGGCAGTAAGAAGAGAATGTAACCTGGGGGTGGGTGGGTCAGGGAAGGCTTCCTGGGGGAGGTGACACCTAAACTAAGCCCTAAAGACAAGCTGTTGATTGGGTTAGACTCCAGTCCAAGCTTGTTCTCTAAAAGACCGCATAGTAAGTATTTGCTCCTGGATTAGAGCATGGTTCTTAAACTTTGGTATGATCAGAATTACCTAGAAGGAAGGTCCTTCTAATTCCACTGTCTAGAGAGAACCACTGTCAATAGTTTGCTCTATAGTCTTCCAGACTTTTAAACTTTCTAAATGCCTATATGAACCCACATTTTACACATGCTCATACACACACACACACACCCCTCCATATAAGATTTGTATTTTTTTTTTTTTTTTTTTTAATATAAATGGCTGGGAAGTTCCCTGGACCAGAAAGAGGATTCATTTCTCCCACATCCTTGCCAGCTGTGGGCATTATCAATCTCTTTCATATGTGCTTATATTAGCATTTAATTCTTATAATATTCTAGTGATATTTTCAGTGTTGCTTTTCTTTGATTGTTATTATTTTCATATGTATATTGGACATCAGTTTTTTTTATTTCATAAACTACCTTTGCTCATTTGCATTTTTTCATTTGGATATATATCTTATTGCTTTGTACGAGCTCTTTATATATTATCTTTTTCTCTTAATGTTGCAATTTTTTCCTCTTTGTCTTTTAATTTTTTCATGGTATCTTTTATTCTACAGAAAATTTTAATTTTTACCTGGTCAAATCTGGTTAAGTAAGTTATTTACTTAGGCTCTAGACCTTAGGTTTCAGTCTCTTGGCTTAGCCTTGAGTATTTTTTAAGTATCTTCAGCATATAAACTTAACAGATCTAATTTTCCTCTCAAAGTGGGGTGCTTCCAAGGCTGCAACATACAGTCCTATTAGGCCTTAACTGTGTGTGACCTTGGGAAAGTCATTTCCTTTCTCTGGATTTCTAATTTCCACCTGTCAAACAATGGGGATCAAATAATGCCTCTCTTGCAAGGCTACTGGGAGGATCATATGGGCAGCTTCTTAAGCTGCAAAGGGATATGTTTAAACTGTGGAGTTCCAAGTGCTTCAGGGGCTCCCTTAGACCATGCTTCACCAAATCCCAGCTGTGGACACTGGGCCTGACACAGAATAGAGTCAGTGCTTGGTGGAGGAGATGAAAGAACTCACTCACAGGAGCCGACTTTGCCCTGAGGTCTGCAGCTGGAAGGTCCAGTTACCTGGACCCAGTTAAGTAGAAGGGTAGGCCCAGTCTGGGCTCATGTGGCTGAGGCTGCTGACCCCAGCTGTCCTGGCAGGGTTACCCACCGCTGACGAAAGTCCTAGCAGATTTCTTTGGGAAGCTACTGGGGCAGGAGATGGAGCCGCTCAAGAATGTCCTGGTGACTGTGGGTGCTTACGGGGCCCTGTTCACAGCCTTCCAGGCCCTGGTGGATGAAGGAGATGAGGTGAGTAGGCAAGGCTTGGGCTAGATTGAGGTGAGGGTTCAAGGCAGGGCTGAGTCCAGCTAATCTGGCCCTTGTACCCAGGTCATCATCATTGAACCCTACTTTGACTGTTACGAGCCCATGACATTGATGGCAGGGGGTCGCCCTGTGTTTGTGCCCCTGAAGCCGGTAAGGATTCTGAGTGGGTTGCAGGTGGGCAAAGGAGCCCAAAGGGTAGGCTGGGTTGGACCCTGGTAAGCAGGAAAGAAAGAAGGAATTGAAGGAGGCCACTGAGTTCCTCTGAGATGGGGGGAGGGGTGGTTCAGAGCTCCAGAGGAAAGGGATAGAGACAGATACTGTGGGAAGGAGGGCCAAATCCCTTGAGTTGAATGTCTGTTGGGAAGGTGAGTATTGTCCACCCCCTCCTACCTCCTCTTGCAGAGCCCTTCGCAGGACGGGGAACTAGATTACAGCAGCAACTGGCAGCTGGACCCCACAGAGCTGGCCAACAAGTTCACATCTCGCACCAAAGCCCTGGTCCTCAACACACCCAGCAACCCGCTGGGAAAGGTACTTGAGGGACTTCCTTACCAGGAGCCCTCCAGATTTAATTCAAGTCTCAGCTCTGTTACTGATATTCTGCAACTGAGTCCTCCTTTCCTCTGGGCCTCAGTTTCTTCATCTGTGAAGTGGGAAGGCTGCATACAGTGGGCTCCAAGGTCATTCCTCAGGCTTGGGTCTTTCAGGATCTCTGTCCCCAGATCCTGTCTGAGGACTGAGGCTCCCAGAGGTCCCAGGGACGGGCAAGAATCCCCAGGGAAGATGCCAGGGCTAATGGGCTGGGTGCCACCGTCATTTCCCAGTGACCTTGGGACAGTGACTTTGCTTCTTGAAATGTTGCCTCATCTGTAAAATGGGAACATGGCAGGACCAAACTCATGGAGCCAATGTTGCAGGTATTCAGTGGGCTAATGCAGGTAAAGCCCTAAGCACCAGGCTCAGCCATATCCTTTAACCTCTCTGACCAGGCCCCCCTGAGGATGTTGAGGGGGAGGCTTCCAGTCACAGCCCTGTGCCCTCTTGGGTCCTCACAGGTCTTCTCCAAGGCAGAACTGGAGCTGGTGGCCAGCCTGTGCCAGCAGCATGACGTGGTGTGCATCAGTGATGAGGTTTACCAGTGGCTGGTCTTCGACGGGAACCAGCACATCAGCATTGGTGAGCACTGGTGCCCCCACTGCTCTGGACGTTTTCTCTGGCCAGGCCTGCTTTGCCAGTGGCAGGGCAGTGAGCCCAGTCTGGGAGTTGGTACAGGCCTGGTGATTAGGACTGAGGGATCTAGAGCCACACGGGTTGCATGACCTTGGGCAGTGACTTCACCTCTCTAAAAAGGGGATTGCAATAGCACCTGCCTGCCTGGGTGGTGATGAGGAGGAGATAGAATGAGTCCTGTACAATAGATAAGTGGTAACTTTGGTGAAGGGTAAGACAGTACACAAAACTGGGGAAGGCAGCACTACTAGTACAAGGTAAGGTCATGGAAACTTCATAGACACTTCCAAATTCCCTGAGGGACCGAATTGCTGGGCTGAGGGCTGTGGGGACCATGGTCTCGGGGAACATCTAGCTCAACTGGCACAACATAGTTTATAAAGACAATGTTCTACATTCTACCTTGGTGAGTAGCGTCTGGGGTCTTAAAAGCCTGTGAGCTGGCGTCTAAGATACTCCACTTGTCTCACCCCTTCGAGAGTGAGAGAGAATGAAGAAAACAAGATACAAGGGAGAGATTAGTCCAAAGGACTAATGGACCACAACTACCACGGCCTCCACCGACTGAGTCTAGTACAACTAGATGGTGCCCGGCTACCACCACTGACTGCTCTGACAGGGATCACAACAGAGGGTCCTGGACAGAGCTGGAGTAAAATGTAGAACGAAATTCTAACTCACAAAAGAAGACCAGACTTAGTGGCCTGACAGAGACTGCAGAAACCCCCGGACACCCTTTTAGCTTAGTAACGAAGTCATTCCCGAGGTTCACCCTTCAGCCAAAGATTAGACAGGCCCATAAAACAAAACGAGACTAATGGGACACAACAGCCCAGGGACAAGGACTAGAAGGCAGGAGGGGACAGGAAAGCTGGTAATAGGGAACCCAAGGTCAGGAAGGGAGAGTGTTGACATGTCGTGGGGTTGTTAACCAATGTCATAAAACAATATGTGTACTAACTGTTTAGTGAGAAACTATTTGTTCTGTAAACCTTCATCTAAAGTACTTAAAAAAATTTTTTAAAAAAGAGTATGTCCTGTAAATAGTTCAGCGCTTGGCAGATTCCTCAGTGTTGAGAGCCTCTGAGTGCCCCCTGGGACCCAGGCTATACACCTCCCCTGCCCCACCCACTACCGCCATCTCAGCAGCTGTTCTCTTTGGCCTTGGGCAGCCAGCCTCCCTGGAATGTGGGAACGCACCCTGACCATTGGCAGCGCCGGCAAGACCTTTAGCGCCACTGGCTGGAAGGTGAGTGGATGAGGGTGCCACCGTAATTCTTGGCAGGAAAGGTGGGCCTGGGAATTTCAGAAGGGTTTGGCCAGGCCTTGGAGGGCCTCACCCCCTACCTGTGTTCCTGATCCAGGTGGGCTGGGTCCTGGGCCCAGATCAGCTCATGAAGCACCTGCGGACTGTGCACCAGAACTCTATCTTTCATTGTCCCACACAGGCCCAGGTGAGGAGGGGCAGGGGAGCCCACATTGCGGGGGAGGGACAACAGAAGAGCCCAGGCTACCCACAGGGTCAGGTCACACCT
This sequence comes from Trichechus manatus latirostris, assembly GCF_000243295.1. NCBI lineage: Eukaryota > Metazoa > Chordata > Mammalia > Sirenia > Trichechidae > Trichechus > Trichechus manatus. The sequence goes on along the minus strand of NW_004443974.1, from coordinate 13,157,372 downwards.
GCCATATCTGTTTGTCTACCCACGTACCCCAGGCTGCAGTAGCCTGGAGCTTTGAGCGGGAGCAGCAGCACTTCGGCCAGCCCAGCAGCTACTTTGTACAGCTCCTACAGGCCACACAGCACAAACGGGACCACGTGACACGCAGCCTGCAGTCAGTGGGCCTGAGGCCCGTCATCCCCCAGGGCAGCTACTTCCTTATCACAGACATCTCAGACTTCAGTGAGTGGGACTGGCCAGGCTGGGCAGGGTATGGGGGTGCTGAGGGACTGGAGGCTGCCCAGGGTTCAGCATAGCCTCTGTCCCCCAGAGAGCAAGATGCCCAACTTGCCTGGTGCTGAGGATGAGGCCTATGACAGACGTTTCGTCAAGTGGATGATCAAGAACAAGGTGGGTTGGCCTCTGTCAGGGCCACTGTGTATGGTTTTACAAGTTGTGCACTGCTCGAGAGCACTGGCCAAGGGGCTAGTGGGTCAAACTCCAGCCCAGCCACTATCACGAGCCCTGGTGCAGGGTTGCATCCACTTCAAGGAATGGGGAACCAGTTTCTAACTTGCACAGAGATATCATGTGAGCTGGCAGGAGTTCCTGCCCGCTCTGGGCCTCAGTCTTCCCATCTGTACAGTGAGGAGTTGGCCCATGATCTCAAAGGTCTCTCCAGCTCCAATCTATGATTGTAAGGCTTATTTCTTCTCATGATTTCTATGTATCATCTTCCCTTCTCTTAGCCTTCATCTGCCCTCTAACAAGGAGGGAGTTGGAATGATGCTCTGGAATTCTTTTCCTCTGACCTTGGGGGTGAGAGCTGCTGCATACGAGCTAAATTTCCTTCCCCTGCCCCATCGTGGGAACTGCTCTGTGCCCTCCTTGCACTGGAGCCTGGCCTGCAGGCCACAGAGCCATGTTGAGACACGGGCTTCCCCCTCCCCAGGGCTTGTCGGCCATCCCGGTCTCCATCTTCTACAGTGTCCCACATCAGAAGCACTTTGACCACTATGTTCGCTTCTGCTTTATAAAGGTAAAGTGCAGGGCTGGGGGAGGGAAGGTCTCTTCAAGCTCCTCGAGGTCCTCTGGGAAGAAGGGTAGCACCGAACTGTGTTGATGCAGGATGAAGCCACGCTCCAGGCCATGGACAAGAAGCTTCAGAAATGGAAGGCTGAGCTCACTCCCTGAAGTTGTCCCCTTGGCCCTGTCTCATCCTCTTCCTTCCTACCTGCTATGTGGGGATCCGTGTTTGTTCAGGTTTCAGCCTTTCCCAGGTTGGGGGTAGATGATGCTGGGGGAACCCCTTCTATGTGACCCAGAATGTCCCCAGAGAAGAGCCCCTCTTCTGGGTCTTGGGGAGCCAAGAGTCCTGTCCTGATAGTACCTACTCTTCTGTCTTTGAGTGACCTGGGCTTCACCCTGTCCCTCCCTAGGTCAGGTAGTAAGTAGGGCCTTGGGTCCCCTCTGGCCTTCCCTGACTTGGCTGGGATTCAGAGGGCAGAGTCCAGCAATATATTAGGCCTCAAGTCCTGGCCCTGTCCCCAGCCCTGCACTGGCCCGAGAAGGCTCAGGCATCCCCCTGCCTCTCCTTGTCTAACCTTGACTTGAGAAGTTGCCTGTAGACCTGAATCCTCAAGCCAGTACTTGTTCACAATAAAGTTTCAAACTATTCAAACTCTTGTTGGCTGCTTTTCTGTGCTTCACACTCTGGTGCTCATCAGGACCTGATCAAAATGGAAGAAACCTTAGTGAGTGTCAGGTCCCACCCCCTCTTAGTACAAATGTTTTTTATTTTTGTGGAGTAAAACAGGCCCATAGATGGGCAGGAACTTGGGACTTGTCTGAGGTCACACTGTTAGTTAATGGTAAAGGCAGGACTAGAACCCAGGGCCCTGACTGCATTCCTCATCTTCTGTCAATCAGATGGAGTCAAGGACAAGTGATTTCAGGTAGTTACTGGTGCTGGGCATGGTGGTTGGGTGCAGTGGTGTAGTGTGTGTGTAGGAGATGGGGGCTTAGCTTGAGTGTCTAACAGAGAAGATACTGACAGTCCCACAAGGCTCAGAGAACAGCCTCAGTGAGAGCCAGGAGGGCCAGGGACTAACATAATTAGAGAGAAGGGAAAAGAGGTAGCTAACATAAGCCAGGCGCTTAGATACCCATCATCTCATTGACGGCTCACAACAACCCTATGAGACAGGAGTTATTATCTCCATTTAACAAGTGAGGAAACCGCGTTGGAGGTGAGGTGACTTACCCAAGGCCATCCAGCTAGCAAAAGGTGGAAGCAGGTCTATTCTACCTCCTAGTTGGTTGCATAGCACCTGGGGTCTTAAAAGCTTGCAAGTGGCTATCCCAGGCATGACAATTGGTCGCTATTCACCTGGAGCAAGAGAGGAAGAAGGAAAGTCAGGAACAGGAGGAGGATATGGAATGTGCAACTAATAGCCTCCATGAATAACTGCCTCCTTTGCCATGAGACCAGAAGAATGGGATAGTGCCCAGCTACCATTACTGAACATTTTGATCAAAGGTTCTATAGAAGAATCCTGATCAAAGAGGGAAATGCACAATAGAATTTAAAATTCTCATGGATTCCAGACTTTCTGGAGCAATGGGGGTGGATGAACCCCTGAAACTACTGCCCTGAGATAATCTTTAAAACTTAAACTAAAAATATCCCCAGAAGTCTTATTAAAACCAAACAGTAGGTTAGCTTAACTAGTAAAAAATGTCTGCTTTGAGCATTATGCTCTTCGAAGAACTATCTATATGGCATCAAATTGACAACAGCAACTTGAAAGATTAGACAGGAACCTTAGAGGGCAGTGAGTTTATGTTAATGGAGGAGGAACCACTCGGAGGGTGAGAAAGGTTGTACAACTTGAAGAATGTAATCAATGTCACTGAATTATACATGTAGAAATGGTTGAATTGGTGTATGTTCTGCTATGTATATTTTCAACAACAAAAAAATAAATATATATATAATACTAAGAAAAAAAACCCTGCTTCCACCTTTTTTTTTCTTTTTAGATTTTATTTTGTTGTTGAGAATATACACAGGAAAACATAGACCAGTTCAACCATTTCTACATGTACAATTCAGTGACACTGATCACATTTGAGTCATGCAACCATTCTCACTCTCCTTTTCCAAATTGTTCCTCCTTCATTAACATAAACACACTGGCCCCTAAATTTCCCACTTATTCTGTTGTCAGTTTAATCCCATATGTTCTTGGTGTTAAGTGCTGTCTTAGTTACCTAGTGCTGCTATAACAAATACCACAAGTGGATGGCTTCAACAACAGAAGTTATTCTCTCACAGTCTAGTAGGCTACAAGTCCAAATTCAGGGTGTCAGCTCCAGGGGAAGGCTCTCTCTGTCAGCTCTGGAGGAAGGTCCTTGTCATCAATCTTCCCATGGACTAGAAGCTTCTCTGCACAGGAGCCCTGGGTCCAAAGGACAAGCTCCTCTCCCGATGCTTCTTTCTTGGTGGTATGAAGTCCCCCCCCTTTCTGCTCACTTCCCTTTACTTTTATCTCTTTTAAGATAAAAGGTGGTGCAGGCCACATCCCAGGGAAACTCCATTTACATTGGATTACAGATGTGACCTGAGCAAGGGTGTTACATCCCACCCTAATCCTCTTTAACATAATCTAATCTTGCCTCATTAACCATAGACAGAGATTAGGATTTACAACACATAGGAAAATTACATTCATCACAAAATGGAGGACAACCAAGGGAATCATGGCCTAACCAAGTTGACACACATTGCTGGGGGACACAGTTCAATCCATGACAGGTGCCATCAAGTTGGTTTAGACTCATAGTGACACTATATGCAACAGAATGATACACTGCCCAGTCCTGCGCTGTCCTCAGAATCTTTGCTACCTTTGAGCCCATTGTTGCAGCCACTGTGTCAGTCCATCTTGTCAAAGGTCTTCTTTTTCTCTGACCCTCTGCATTACCAAGCACGATGTCCTCCAAGGACTGGTCACTCCTGATAACATGTCCAAAGTATGTGAGACGAGGTCTCACCATCTTCGCTTCCAAGGAGCACTCTGGCTGTACTTCTTCCAAGACAGATTTGTTCGTTCTGCTGGGAGTCCATGGTATATTCAATATTTGTCACCAATACCATAATTCAAAGGGATCAATTCTTCTTTGGTCTTACTTATTCATTGTCCAGCTTTCACATGCATATGAAGTGATTGAAAATGTTATGGCTTGGGTCAGGTGCACTTTAGTCTTCAATGTGATGTCATTGCTTTTCAACACTTCAGGATTTACCTTGTGTGGGGTTCAGTGAGCATCTTGGATAGATATCTTCTCATCTTTCACAATATCGGGGAAGTTTTCTGCCAACAAATCTTCAACAGTTCTGTCTGTATTTTCTGTTATTTTCCCCTGTTCTGGTACTCCAATCATTTGTAGGTTATTCCTCTTGATACAGTCCCACATAATTCTTAGGGTTTCTTCATTTTTTAAAAATTTTTTTTATCTGATTTTCCCTCAAATAAATTGGTGTCAAGTGCTTTATCTTCAGTCTCACTAATTCTAATTTTCATTGCCCCAGTTCTCTTCCTATGGCTTTCTATTGATTTGTCTAATTCTGAAATTTTATTGTTAATCTTCTGGATTTCTGTTTGCTGTCTCTATGGATTCTTGCAGCCTGTTAAATTTGTCATTATGCTCTTCTCTAATCTTCTTAAGCTTCTCTATTGCTTTGTCTGTGTGTTCCTTGGATATTTCTGCATTTTGCCTGATCTCTTGAATAATTCTGTATATTAATCTTTTGTATTCTACCTCCGGTAATTCCAAGAAATTCTCTTCCTCCGGAAGATTTCTTGATTCTTTGTTTTGGGCAGTTGCTGAAGCCTTCATGGTCTGCCTCTTTATGTTACTTGATATTGACTGTTGTCTCCAAGCCATCAATAAGTTATTATATTTATTTATGTTTGCTTACTGTGCCCTAGCTTCTTGTTTTACTTTATTTTAATATGCCCAAATAGGCTGCTCATGTGAGCTAGTTTGATTATTGGCACCTTTGAATTTCTAACGTCCTGTCACGAGGTGGTCAGATCTGTTACTAGGTATGTGAGCCTAGGAGTATGTTTACTTTTCTTGTATGGATTCAGCTCAGGTGTCCAGGTAATCGGTCACCAAGTGTGTGGTGCAGGCTCTCACCTACAGTCCTAGATAGGCAAGGGTGATTGGAGTAGGCACAGGTATCTGGCTGCAGTAGGGGTTCACGCGCTGAGCAAGGCAGGGGGCTGATGGTTGCCCCTGAGTGCCTGGGAGGAAAGTGTGTCCCTGTTCCCTAGAATGCATAGGTGGGTGGATTTTGCAGCCGGACTATGGGCACCCAAAGCTGTTGACTGTAAGGACTGGGAGGTGCCACTTATTTTTGGACCCCTGTCCCAGGTGGCTAGGTGGCGTGGGTGGAGCGACCAGCCCTCAGGCCCCGGATGTGGGTAGGTGAGGACCCTGTTTAATGGGCAGAGTGGTGTCAAATGTCACAAACTTGCCACTCCACCATATAGCTGATACAGTTGAAGTTAGGCTTCAGGTGTATACCCTATTATACTATGCTAACAAGGGCCTACACTTTTGAAATGGACCAACACAGGTCTATGCAGGGGTGAAAGGCATTCAAAGTCCGTGGACCCATTATGCTTGTGTCTAGGGAGATGTGCCTGTCCTGAGTTCCAGGCTTAGGGGAGCTGGCAGATTATTTTTTTTCCTGTTTGTTAATTTGTTCCCTCTACAAGACTGGGAGAATGGCTCAGGGCATGTAAAGGGTCCTACTTCAGGCCCAGGGCATGTGGCAATCACTGAAGCTGGCCCAGATCTGGTGCTGAGCCAGGAGGGAGCAGGAAAAATGGGAGAGAGGTTCTTCCCAAACAGGGTGTTTTTTGACCAACGTGGTAGGTTAGACGCATTTACTTAATCTTTTGCTGATTGAAACCGCTTTTCGCTGGTTCTAGAGGCTTGAGTAGACTCTCCTCAACTCGGTCTCTACCGGTGTGGAAAATATGTCCTGGACACCACTGCTTGCCTCGCCTCACACACCAGCCAATATGGCCTACAGGGTGCTAGTTCCCACCAGGTCAGATCTGGCAACTCCTCACTGCTTCTGAACCATCTCTCCCTCCTCCTGCCACTTAGTCTGATTCCTCAACTTTGCCTTTGATGTTCAGGGCTCCCAGATTGTCATACATGATTGATTCACTTGTTTTCTCGGGTCTTTGTTATAAGAGGTACCTCTGGAAGCATCTGACTACTCTGCCATCTTGGCCCCACCTCCTGCTTTTCAACACTTTAAAGAGGTCTTTTGCAGCAGATTTGCCCAATGCAATATGTCGTTTGATTTCTTGACTGCTGCTTCCATTGGCGTTGATTGCAAATCCAAGTAAAATGAAATCCTTGATAACTTCAATCTTTTCTCCATTTATCATGATGTTGTTTATTGGTCCAGTTGTGAGGATTTTTGTTTTCTTTATGTTGAGATGTAATCCATACTGAAGGCTGAAGTCTTTGATCTTCATCAGTAAGTGCTACAAGTCATCTTCACTTTCAGCAAACAAAACTGTGTCATCTGCATATCACAGGTTGTTAATGAGTCTTCCATCAATCCTGATGCCATGTTCTTCATCAGATAGTCTAAGCTTCTTGGATTTTCTGCTCAGCATACAGACTGAATAACTATAGTGAAAGGATACAACCCTGATGCACACCTTTCTTGACTTTAAACCATGCAATATCCCCTTGTTCTGTTTAAACAACTCCCTCTTGGTCTATGTACAGGTTCCGCATGAGCACAATTAAGTGTTCTGGAATTTCCATTCTTCAAAATATTATCCATAATTTGTTATGATCCACACAGTTGAATGCCTTTGCATAGTCAATAAAACACGGGTAAACATCCTTCTGGTATTCTCTGCTTTCAGCCAAGATCTGACATCAGCAATGATATCCCTCATTCCATGTCCTCTTCTGAATCTGTCTTGAATATCTGGCAGTTCCCTGTCAATGTACTGCTGCAACTGTGTTTGAATTATCTGTAGCAAAAGTTTACTTGTATGTGATATTAATGATATCGTTTGATAATTTCCGCATTCTATTGGATCACCTTTCTTTGGAATGGGCACAAATATGGATCTCTTCCACTTCGTTGGCTAGGTATCTGTCTTCCAAATTTCTTGGCATGGATGAGTGAGCACCTCCAGCACTGTATCTGTTTGTTGAAACATATCAACTGGTATTCCGTCAATTCCTGGAGCCTTATTTTTTGCCAGTGCCTTCACTGCAGCTTGAACTTGAATCTTCAGTACCACTGGTTCTTGATCATATGCTACCTCCTAAAATAGCTGAACGCTGACCAATTCTTTTTGGTACAGTGACTCTGTGTTCCTTCCATCTTCTTTTGATGCTTCCTCGGTCATTCAATATTTTACACATAGAATCCTTCTGTATTGCAACTCGACACTTGAATTTTTTCTTCAGTTCTTTCAACTTGAGAAATGACAAGTGTGTTCTTCCCTTTTGGCTTTCTAATTCCAGGTCTTTGCACGTTTCATTATAATGCTTTACTTTGTCTTCTTGAGCTGGCCTTTGAAATCTTCTGTTCAGCTCTTTTACTTCAACATTTCTTCCATTTGCTTTAGCTGCTCTACATTTAAGAGCAAGCTTCAGAGTCTCTTCTGACATCCATTTTGGTCTTTTCTTTCTTTCCTGTCTTTTTAATGACCTTTTGCTTTCTTCATGTATGTTGTCCTTTATGTCATCCCACAACTCGTCTGGTCTTCTGTTCTTAGTATTCAATTCATCAAATCTATTCTTGAGAAGGTCTCCAGATTCAGGTGAGATATACTCAAGGTCATATTTTGGTTCTCATGGACTTGTTTTAATTTTCTTCAGGTTCAACTTGAACTTACATATGAGCAATTGATGGTCTGTTCCTCACTCGGCCCCGGCCTTGTTCTGACAGATGATATTGAGTTTTCCGTGGTCTCTTTCCATAGATTTTATCTCTTGTGTTTTCCACCTGGTGACGTCCACATGTATAGTCCCTGTTTCTGTTGTTGAAAAAGGTATTTGCAGTGAATAAGTCATTGGTCTTACAAAATTCTGTCATGTGGTGAAGGGTCAGACAGTACACAATACAGGGGAAACTAACACAACCTGTACAAGGAAAGGTCATGGAGGCCCCATAGACAGATCCAAACTCCCCGAG
>NW_004443974.1:13029037-13148279 GCF_000243295.1 Trichechus manatus latirostris | reverse complement strand
AAAAAAAAAAAAAATTCTGTCATGTGCTCTCCACTGTCATTTCTACCACCAAGGCCATATTTTTCAGCTACAGATCCTTCTTTGTTTCCAACTTTCACATTCCAATTACCAGTAATTATCAGTGCATCTTGATTGCATGTTTGATCAATTTCAGACTTCAGACGTTGGTAAAAATCGACACATCCAAATTCCCTGAGGGACAGAATTACTGGGCTGAGGGCTGGGGACCATGGTCTCTGGGGACATCTAGCTAAGTTGGTATACATAGTTTATAAAGAAAATGTTCTACATCCGACTGTGGTGAGTAGTGTCTGGGTCTTAAAAGCCTGTGAGTGGCCATCTAAGATACATCTACTGGTCCCATCCCAGCTGGAGCAAAGGAGAATGGGAAAAAAAAAAAAAGAAGGGAAATATTAGTCCAAAGGACTAATGGACCATAACTATCACAACCTCCACCAGACTGAGCCCAGAACAACTAGATGGTGCCTAGCTACCACCACTGACTGCTCTGACAGGGATCACAATAGAAGGCCCCAGACAGAGCTGGAGAAAAATGTAGAACATAATTCAAATTCACAAAAAAAAAAAAAAAAGACCAGACTTGCTAGTCTGACAGACTGGAGAAACTCCAAGAGTATGGCCCCAGGACACTTTTCACTCAGTACTGAAGTCACTCCTGAGGTTCACCCTTCAGCCAAAGATTAGACAGGTCTATAGGGCCAACAATAACACACACGAGGAATGTGCCTCGTAGTTCAGTCATGTATAGGAGACTACATGGGCACACCATCCCAAAAGCAAAGACAAGATAGGAAGGGACAGGAAAACTGGACAAATGGAAACAGGGAACCTGGGGTGAAGAGGGGAGAGTGTTGACACATCACAGGGTTGGCAACCAATGTCCCAAAAAAATTTTGTATTAATTGTTAATGAGAAACTAATTTGTTCTGTAAACTTTCACCTAAAGCACAATAATAAAAAGAAAGAAAATTAATAGAGATATACTCAAGTGTGACACGCATAAACTTGTTTAGTTTATTGCAAGGTAATCATGGCAAGGCATGCACGTAAGACCTCACAACATCAGTATAGAACTGGAGAATCAGAATTAGCAATTACAATGTTAGTTAAATGGTTAGAGTCCAAATCTTTAGACTTAAGGCTTTTACCTTTAATGAGAGATCTCAAAAGGAAGGCTTGGGGGTAAAAAAAAAAAAGGAGTTTTGAAATCATTATGATCAGCACGGATTATGTTATTTAAAGTGTTTGAAATGTTTATGAGAATTTGGCATATTAGACTTTTATATTGAAATATTGGTTGATATTAAATTTATTTTAATTTGAAAAGTTTAAGGTGGGTTTGTATTTATGTGAGTGGTTATTTGATTATTCTCTCTCTTCTACTAGGTTGTAAGTTCCGGGATCAGTCAGTATATGCTCTGGTTTACCACTGTGTCCCTGGCTATTAGCACCGGGAGTGTCAAACAAAACCCCTTGTCACGGAGTCAATTCCAACTTATCGCAACCTCATGTGTTACAGAGTAGAACTAAGCTCCACAGGATTTTCTTGGCTATAATCTTTATGGAAGCAGATTTCCAGACCTTTCTTCTATGGTGCCACCAGATGGGTTGGAACTGCCATCCTTTTCACTTAGCCAGCGCAAACCGTTTGCGCCACCCAGGGACCTATATATGGAGTGAATGGCTCAAAATAGCTGCTGCTCAAGAAATATGTTAAGTGAATAAATGAATGGTGACTCTTAAATTTTTTAATTTAAAAGAAACCAGATCAATAAACCTATAAAAGAACTAGATAAAGTTATCTCTAAGGTACTTTCTAGCTCTGAATCATACTCTTACTCTGGTGTGATCTGAGTGTCACGCTCTTCCGGAGCTGGAGGGCGAATTGAGTCGTCTAGGGGACCAGGACAGCACCCGAGACAACACGCTGCTCATCTAGGCCACAGGAGTTACCCACCCGCCCAGGCCAGTCGTGGTCCACGCCCACGTGCAGCTGCCCGGCGCAGGGAGCCAAAGTCACGCCCCCGCGCGCCAGTGGCGCTCCGATTGGACACTAAGTGGCCGGAAGAGGTGAGGTTGATTGGCAAGGGTGTGGCCTGCAATGTGCAGGGGAACATGGCGGAGTGCGCGGGGAAGCGGCCCTGTGGCCTGGTAGGTGCCTGGAGGTGGGAACCCCCCCACTTCCCGCGCTGGGGAGAGGGAGTGAGAACGAACCGCGCAGGGCCCTTTGGCGGGGCCAGACTACCCGCTCCCTGCTTCTGGCTGAATCGAGGCGGGAAGCCCCGACGGGGTCGCATGCTAATGGATGCGCGCGTCGCAACCGGGATGATAACCAGAGATCGGGATCCGGGTCGGATCTGGGAACGCCGGCACATCGTCTGGTGGCCCGTGGTGGAAGCCTGGATTCAGGAGGCAGAACCCTGCTCACAGTCACAAGCGACAGGCCCTTTCGTGGCTTATCTCTCTTTCCTGTCCTGACTCCCAGGACAACTGTGGGCAGGTTCCGTCCCCTGAGCGTGTTTCCTTTTCTGCCCAGTGGGAGCTCATTCAGCAATTTTAATGAATGTGTACTACGTTCCAGGCCTGGTCCCAGGCACTAGAGGTACAGCGGGCCTGCTCTCCTGACGTCTTGGAGCCAGCAGTGTGTGGGGGGGCTCCCTGACTGCTTCACTACCCCCATTTAGACAGAGGGCAGTGGAGCTGCAGGTGGAACCCCCTTCTAGGTGGGACCATTCAGCCTCACACTCCTAATCTCCTTCCTACTCCTACTCCTACTCCAGAGTGAACATGGCCAAAGGATTGAGTGGCGGAAATGGAAAAAAAAGAGTAAGTGTGGGGTTGGGAGGGGGGGCGTTCTGTGCTCCTTCCCCCAGACCACACTAGCAGTGCACACCTGAGCCTTGGCGAAAGCCACCAGCTTTGTCCTCTCTTGGTCCCACAGCCACCAAAATGGAGAGAAAGGGGCCAGGCGCCCTGGGGAGGTTCCCTCGCCCCCTCCTGTCTGCACACTCAGCAGCACTACAGAGCCAGGGCCGACCCTCCTCAGAGGGGCTGCCCCCTCAACCCCTTCTAGTCCTGCCTCCTCCACCAATAAGGATATTCTCTTATCCAGAAAAAGAGGAGAAAAAGAAGTGGAAAGACCTCAGGCTGATGAAGAAACTTGAACGGCAGCGGGCACAGGAGGAACAGGCAAAGCGCCAGGAGGAGGAGGCGGCAGCTCTGCAGAGGGAGGACCAGGGTGAGCCAGGCTTTGGCCCACAGTGTCTGTCCTGTGGGCAGGGCAGATTATGTTGTATCTGGAAGGACCTCTAGACTAGTGGGCCCAAACATACTGGTGGAGAAACGGAGGCCCAGAGAAAGGGAGGGAATTGCCCCAGGTCACACAGCAAATTGAGTCCTAACTTCCTAGTTAGGCAGATTTCAAGCTTTTGGAGGGTAAGCATCAATTTCATACCTTTATAACTTCAGAACCTTATGATCATAATGGTAGTTAATTTTTACTGTTTTATTGAGCACTTACTGTGTGCTGTATTTCAATATTCGTAAATAAAAATGCCTCCCTTTGTTTTCTCATTATAAACAATACATGCTCAAAACAAAACCCCCAAAACAGTACTGAAAACTATAAAGCAGGAAAAATGCCCCTGAACATTGTGGTGAAATTTTGTCCGGACATTGTGCCCACTTACGCCCATGTAGAAAGATGTATAATTTTACAAAAATGAGACCAAAAAATTTTATCCATGCTCTTCTGGATCCTGGTTTTTCTCATCCCACACTATGTCCTGGATGTTCTTCCACATCAGTACGCCTAAATCTAACCTAACAAATTGTGTCATCTCTCCTCTGCCAGACCCGAAACTCTGGAGGGTTAGGGAGCCCCATCTGACTCTTGTAGAGCCTGGTGGTTACCAGTGATAATAACAGTGGGGACAGCCACTGGGCACATCATCTATGCCAGACACCAATGGAAGTCCTTTATGGGTGTTCACAGCTCCCTCCTGACAACCTTGGGAGGGAGATAGTGTGGTGGTCCCACTGGACCCAGAAGCTGTATCTCAGCTGTCCCACCTTTTGTGTGACCTTGGGCCATGTATTTCACCCCTCTGAGCCACAGGTTCTCACCTGTAAATGGGGATAAAAACAGTACCTACTTCCTAGCGTTACCGGGTCAATTTCACACATAAAAGGCTCATTTGATGATGATGTTAGGTGCCATTGAGGTGATTTTCAACTCAGCGACCCCATGTGACAGAGTAGAACTGTCCCATAGGGTTTTCTAGGCTGTAATCTTTTACAAAAGCAGATTGCCAGGTCTTTCTCCTGTGGAGCCGCAGGGTGGGTTCAAACTGTCAACCTTTCAGTTAGCAGCTGAGAGCTTAACTGTTGCACCACGAGAACTCCTTTTGTTAGTCCTTACCACCTGTTAATGATTTAAAAGATAATAGCTTTCATATCCCATTAAAGCTGGAGAACTGAGGCAGTAAGGGGCAGAACCAGGATGTGAAGTCAGGCCAATGCTTCTAACCACTCCTTGGCCTTGCCCAGTGTGGTCTGCCATGCTGCTAGGAGCCCTGGAGAGCAGAGTCCCTTTTCATCCTGGGGAGACTGAGGCCAGAGAGGGAAATTGGATCTATTTTGCTGATCTCAAAATTCTTCCCAATTGGAAAATTCTCTAACTTTGTGCCTTGGGGGCAGAAGGCACGAGGGGATATGGGGCCCTGTCCTCTCAGGCTTACCATAAACACCCATCCGCTTCCCAGGGCGGCCTTACACCCTGAGCGTGGCCCTGCCAGGCTCCATCCTGGACAACGCCCAGTCACCTGAGCTTCGCACCTACCTGGCAGGCCAGATTGCCAGAGCCTGCGCCATCTTCTGTGTGGATGAGATTGTGGTGTTTGATGAAGAGGGCCAAGACACCAAGTAAGGGGCCACCCATAGGGCACCAGGACTCAGAGAGAAGGGAGGGACTTTACCTTGCCCCCACCCCCAATGCCCTCATTGTAATCACAAGTGAGTAGGGTTGCTAGGCGAGGCACTGACTGCAGAGGATCAGACTAGATGGGAGGAGCTCTTGAAGGAGGCTGGAAACACAGCAGATCTCTTTTTCTCTTTAGGACTGTGGAGGGGGAATTCATGGGAGTCGGCAAGAAGGGGCAGGCATGTGTACAGCTGGCCCGCATCCTGCAGTACCTGGAGTGTCCACAGTAAGGGGGATAGAGGGCGGACTTCCCGAGCGTGAGTGAGGAGTGGTCAAGGTGCCTCCCCTGGTAACCTCTTGAGACTGGCATTCTTTACTAGGTACCTGAGAAAGGCATTCTTCCCCAAGCACCAGGATCTACAGTTTGCAGGTAAGGCTTGGTGGGCCTTACCCCCATTTCCCGTGGATCATCCCCACCCCAGACACTAAGAAATCATCCTGTCCTACCCACCCATTGTACGGTTGAGAAAACAGGCCCAGGGAGGTGAGGCCTGTGCCCAATGTCAAACAGCAGGTCTTTGGCAGTGTTGTTACTTGAACCAGGGTCCCCTGCCATACCCCCGTGTTCTTTAACCTCTCCCAGACTCCTTCTGGACCCTCCCCACCCACAGGGCTGCTAAACCCCTTGGATAGCCCTCACCACATGCGGCAAGATGAGGAATCTGACTTCCGAGAGGGCATCGTGCTAGATCGGCCCACCCGGCCAGGCCACGGCTCCTTTGTCAACTGTGGTATGAAGAAGGTAGGAATGAGAAGGTGGGCCTGCCACCTGCTTAGGATGCCCTCCTGGACACACCTGGTTATGCAGGGGAGGCAGGGCATGTGGGTGGGGAGCCCTGGACCCAGGTATCTGCCTGTGAAGCCCCCATTAATGCAGATGTGGGCCAGGGAAGTGCTAAAAACAGGGCTTAATATGATGAAACAGAGAACGAGTTTACTGCTTTTTAAAAAACCGAAACAAGACAGTCTCCGTGCTAAAAAAAAAGACAAAAAAAAAAAATCAAAATCATTCCGGAGTTGCTCCATTGTGATGAAGAACTAAGCCAGGGATTGGAAGCATTAATTTTCCAGCAATTTGCTCTCAAGTCTCCTTGGGTCAGAGGCAAAAACATTTAAATGTGTGGAACCCCCTCCTCACAAATAAACAGACCAGGAATAACCAGCTAAAAGTAAAGCAGAATGGAACAGACACAGTAGGGAAAAGCATGAGAAGCTCTCCAAAGTGGAAGAGAGTGCCTAAAACAGGTGATAAATGCAAAATTGGGGAAAACACATAAACATCAGTTATTACTATTTGTAACAGCTGCCATGTATTAAGCACTTACTTCACGCCAGGAGCTGTGCAGTGTAATAGCTTTTGTTTATGTTTTCTGTTTGACAGATGAGGGAGCTGAGGCTCAGGGAGGTTAAATGACCTGCTCAGATTTCTAAAGTTAGTGAATGGCAGAGCCACCAAAATGTAGAAACTGGGATTTCATCTATTCATGAAATACTTACTTCCTCCTATGCCAGGCCCTTCGTAGGAGGTGTTCATTTTTGATCAGCGTCTGTGGTTGAGTCTCCTGTGGGCAGGCCTGGCCCAGGTGCCAGAGAAAGGGGACACAGGGTCCCTTACTAGCCCCCCAGATCCCCTGGCATCTGAGAGAGACCCTGCTAGTCCTGGGGGGGGGACAGCACCCATTTCTTCAAGCTTCTCTCCCAGGAGGTGAAGATTGACAAGAACTTGGAGCCTGGACTGCGAGTGACCGTGCGACTGAACCAGAAGCAGCTCTCGGGTATCTGGAAGCTTCCCTAGCCCCTGCGGTGGCCTGGCCAGCCTGAGGGTTCAGAGCCACCTCCTTCCACCTTGCTGCCCCCTTCCCCAGTCTTCACAGATGCTCTGCTTCCCTTCCAGAAAGCAAGACCTACCGTGGAAAAGTTGTGTCCTCACAGGACCCTCGTACCAAAGCTGGTCTCTACTGGGGCTACACTGTCCGGCTGGCCTCCTGCCTCAGTAAGGACCAAGTTTTCTCCTGTGACTATCTTATCTATCCCTCTGGGAGGCAGCAGAGAGCCTTGCTTGATCCTAAAGTCAGACTGGGGTCCTCATCCTACCAACTTGTCCTTAGGCAAGTGCCTTTCCATTTCTGGACCTGGTCTTCGTGTCTGCATGGCCGGGGAGGGTACTCCAGTGCACTGCTTGAGTGCTCTTAAGGATTCCTGACGAAAGTTGCATGATTAATTAGTAATGTCTGCTGTGAGGTTGGGAATGGGGACAGTAGGGCCAGATCCACTATAGGCTCTCAGAGCACCTTCCCACCCGCACCCTCTGCTTTTTTCCCCAGCCTAGCACAGGCTTGGTCTCTACCCTGCCCAGTCTCTATGCAGAGATAGCCCTGGCTTCCCACGAACAGTGGAGGGCGTGGAGGTGGCTCCCTTACTTGAGTCCCCTTCTCTATCCCTCCCTTATCAGTATACACTCACAGCTGAGAGACTGTGGCTGGTAGGGAGCAGGACCCCTGCTGAGCTGACCCCACCCCCAGGTGCTGTGTTTGCTGAGGCCCCCTTCAAGGACGGGTATGACCTGACTATTGGGACGTCAGAACGAGGCTCAGATGTGGCCTCTGCCCAGCTCCCCAGCTTCAGGTGGGCACGGCCTTGGGGGAGGGTAAGGACTGGAGCTGGGAACCTGCCTCATGGGGGCAAAGTTGTACAGACTGGGTCCCTACTGTGTGTGGGGGGCTGAGAGCTCTGGGGACTGTGTTCAGTGGGGTCTTAATAAAGAGTCGCTGATCCCTCCCCTACCCATGGGTGCCAGGCATGCCCTCGTGGTATTTGGGGGCCTTCAGGGACTAGAAGCTGGAGTGGATGCTGACCCTAACCTGGAGGTGGCTGAACCCAGTGTCCTCTTCGACCTGTACGTCAACACCTGCCCCAACCAGGGCAGCCGTACCATCCGCACTGAGGTAAGCCTACCTCCTCCCCCACCTCCAGTCCCAGGCTGTTCCCAAGGTTCAGCTACCTGCAGTGGGGCCAGCGTCCCAGCAGATGGAACACCTTGGGATCTTTCTAAAGGGAGTTGTAACTATCTCCTGTAGCCTTCCCTACCCAAAGCTGTCCTGAGCCAGCCTCCTCTGGAGATGCTCTCCTCACTGCCTCTCACCACAGCAGACTTGGGGTGGGGACAGGATGCCAGTGCAGCTGGGAGTCAAGAGTCCTAGGTCTTAGTGCCAGCCCTGTGCTCCCTGGCTGGTGATCCAGGAAACCCTGCCTGTCCCTGGTCTGAGCCTCAGTTCCCTTAGCTGGATGCTCAGTGTCCCTCACTGACCCCAGCTCTGCCACTTCTCGGTGTGTGACAGTGGGCCAGGGAGCTCTCTTCCATGGCCTCCATGCCTCTGTACAGGGAAGCAGTATGCACCTCTGAGAGCCTTATTCCTGGGCATCCTCGGAACCTGTGAACCTGCTCTGAGGTCAGCACAGAATGCTGTGCTTGTGGGCGCTTGACTAGTGGAGGCTCCATTGCGTCTATCAGTCTCAAAGGAGTGGGGACTCAACAGGACAGATAGCTCCAGTCTACCTGGCCTGGAGGGCCCTGCCCAGACCAGGTGCTATGAGTCTGCCAGCCATACCCTCCCAACAGAAATTCCAGCTCCCACCCTCCCAGCACTTACACTGAGGGCTAAGAACTTCCTGCCCATCATGTTGGGGAGGGCAGGTGACCTTGGGAGGTGGATGTTATTACTGTCATCCCCATTTTGCAGAGAAGGCTAAGAAACAGAGATGGTGGGGCCCTTCCTGGCAGGGCATGCAGTGGCCAAGTGGCAGCACTCAGGCCTGTCATTAATCTCCACATAGCCCTTCTGAGGACAGCAGGCCCCCAGGAGCTAAATCCTGGGCAGTCAGGCACTGAAGATAGGCCAGGAACTGGAGGACCCAGTCAGCCTTGGCCAAGCATTCCAGGCCCCAATCCATTGCACTCTCTCTTCCAGGAAGCCATCCTCATCTCCCTGGCTGCCCTGCAGCCCAGCCTCACCCAGGCGGGTGCCCGGCCCAGCTGAAGTTTCTGTCAAGACATCAGAGAAGCCGCAGTGAAGCCAGGGGTTCCTATGGGTCACCTGGAACAGATGCAGCCAAGACTTGTCTCTAAAAATAACGACGTTTAATGTGACCCAGCCCCATAAACCCCCAGTCTCACTGGGCCACCGCCCTCACTTGCTGCCAGCAGTGATGGCCTTGAGGCTGCCTGCCCGCGCCAAAATGTTTGGCACAAAGAGCAGCCCTGAGGCCCGCTCGATGCTCTCAATGGGCACCAGGAAGCGCTCCAGTGGGATTGCCTCATCTACAGGTACATTGGGCATCATGTAGGAACGGAGCTCGATTTGCCCACCAGCTGCCTCCAGGATCAGCACCTTGAAGAAGTGTGTGGGCACCGCCACATGGTTCTTGCCAATTACCTGGTACTTCACGTAGGACTTCCCATCAGCCTCCGTCCTGTGGGCAGACCCAGGCACACATGTCCTTTCAGGGCTCCCAGGAGGGCTGGGGCCTGGTCGGACCCAAGGCCACCACCTCCAGGAAGCCTTCCGTGACCCAGTCTCAACCTTTGTGTCAGTGCGAGGCTTCTGTGTCCTACCTAGCTCCCCCTCAAGGCTGGGAACCCTCTCTCAGACTGACTCTTAACCTCTGTTTTCTCGTGCTCAGCCCTGGGTCAGACAGAGTGGGAGACAATAAATACTGCTATAAGAATCAGACCTTGTGAACACTCACATTCATCCCAATGTGACATCTGATAACTGTCTCTCTCTACGGAGGGTGAACACCCAAATATGGCAAGGACAGTGATGATTGAATTTCCAGTACCCAGCATGGGACCTGGTGTTTAGTAGGTTCCCAGAACACTGGATGAATGGCATCTGGGCTTCTCAGCAGAGTCCCCTCCATCTCAGTAGACCATAGAAGGCACTTGCTAATTAACACTTACCAATGCCTCAGCTAGTGCTGAGCCCCGACGGTGGGTCAGGCCCTGGATTAAGCAGGTGCTATCTACCATCCCACTGAGCGCCCTCAATAACCCTGAGGTAGGTAACAGGTATTGTCCTCATTTTACAGAAGAGAATGTTGAGTCTCACAAGTCACTTGCTTAGGGGCTAGGTGATAGGACCTGTGGACTCCAGAGCCAGCTGCTTAGCCACAACCTATTGCCTCATCCCTGTCTTCAGGGGGCCAGGAAAATCACTGAGTGTACAGAGAGCTCAGTCCCACCTGGGAGGCAGGGCTGCAAAGGGACAAGAATGAAGGCTCTTGGTCAGGCAGATCTGTGTTCAAATTGGGAAAAGGGTGCTCCAAGAAGAGAGGCTGAAAGCAAGAGAGCATGGTGCATTCAGGGAGCTGCAAGATTTCTATCTGGGAGATTAGGATTGGGGTGGGTGTGGCAAGAGGTGCTGGATGAGACAGGAGCAAGGGTACCCTTGCAGAGAGGAGAGAGGTACAGGTGGGTACCTAAAAGGTCTCTGGCTGTGGATGGGGGGGGGGGTTGCTGAGGCAGGGAGACAGGCACACCTGTCAAGAAACCAGATGAGTAGTGACCTGACAGTGTTGACCCAGAGCCTGGGTCAAGCCTAAATGGGGTGAGTGGCAGGAGGAGGCCTGCAGGTGACTGTGAGGCCCTGCTATTCCAAGACCCCCAGTTCCAGCCTCACCTGGGCAGGAAGAGCGGCCCCGTGCAGACATAGACATTTTGGTAGGTAAGCGTCAAGCTGCGGCTGTACTTCTCTAGGTTGTTCCAGGCATTCTGGTTGAGGTGGGGCACCTGGGAGGAGAGATGGGGCTCAGTGGGACCTGGGTAGAGACTCCCTCCCGCTCTTGCAAGGGTTGCCACAGGCTCTGGGGGTGTGGGCACTGGCACCAAGCCAGGAGTGTCTAGCTGGGGGGCACTGGCACCAAGCCAGGAGTGACTAGCTCGGGGCAAGCAAGAGGAGAAAATGAAGTTCAAGGAGAGTCACTCCATCACACATGGCCATGAGGACAGAGCCTGGGTAGGGCTGATGGGGTGCTAACTGGGCTTCAAACTAGTTAGAACCAGTTTAGTCATGGCCAACAAACCTAAACCGGAACAGACTCGAATTTTTAAAATTTGGGTGATCCAGAACTATAACTGGAATGGGAAAAATTACAGGTCAAAGCCCTGGAATGGGAGACTCAGAAGAGAAGTAGCGAGCCCTTTCAGGAGCCTGATGGATGAGATTGGATTATTGCCAGGACTGAGGACAGTGACACATTCAAAGTGGTGCTGTGGGCTGCCGTCTTTGAGTGGGGTGCTGGTATTTCAGACTCTGCGCAAAATAGCAAAATCCAATGGCAAGAGATTTGGTTGGTATGCAACACATACACTGCCCTTGTTTTCTAAAGGGGGGTTTAAGTTTCTAGCAGGGTTTTGACCTATAATTTTTCCCATTACAGTTCACTCAAATTTTAAAAAATTTGGGTCTGTTCCGGTGTTGCTTCTTCAGCCATGACTGAACCAAGCAAGAATGGGTTCAAAGCCCTGAGTGCTAGTCACCCTCACTCCATCTAGGATAGGAGAACGAGCACCCCCAGGTCTCAAAACTCTTTCTTCAAAGAGCTGCAAGAAGGAAAAGAGCACATTTTCTCACTTTCTTTCAGAGAGAGAAACTGAGGCCTGGCCCCTGGAGGGGCTCATGGGAAGGCCAGCTCTCCTAATTCTCTCTCCTTTTTTCCCCCCAATCTGAACCACGTTCAGAGCCCAGCTGGGAACTTTAAACAATCTGCTACTGACTCCCATCACTTTAGCTCCCGACATCAGTACAAAGTGGCTGTGCCACTAAGAAAGCATAAAAGTCAGGTCATTGGCTCAACCCCTACAGCTTCATCCAGAGCCCCCATCAGTCTCCATCCACTGGGGTGCCTGGTCCTGATGGGCTTGGGGCCAATGGTAGGGAAGCTTGTCAAGGGTGCAGGCTGACTAGTACCAACAACCCATTGTGTGCAGCAGGCAGGGTAGGGCAGTGCCTGAAAACTCAGGCTCCTGCAGTCAGACTGCCTGGGTTCTTTTCCTGAGGCCCACTGTGCGACACTGAGCTACTAGTCACTGCACCTCTCTGAGCTTCAGTGTCCTCATTATAGTTAGTATTTACTGAATGCTTGCCTGGGCCAAAAAATGTGCTCAGTACTTTCATATGCATTTTGTCGTTAGCACCTCTACGCTACATTTTACAGCCAAGAAGACTGAAGCTCAGGGAGCCTAGAGCCCGCAGTGAGTTCAAGCCCTAGTCTAAGTGCAGACCCTGCGCTCGGAACTGGGACACGCACAGCGAGCGTCCCCATTACTCCGAACCTCCCTCACGCCGCGCCTGACCCAAGCGCGTGCTCAGCGGCTACCCACTCCGCAGATGAGGAAACCTAGACTCAGAAGCGAGGTGGCTGGCCCCACATCCCACAACCAGTGCACAGGCGCTACCTGGGGCGCGACGTTGCTCAGGTAGAAGGTGTCATCCATAGCTTTCTGGCTCCAGCGGTGGTTGGCGGCTGCAGCGAGGTGGCCGCGGTCGAAGCCGCTCCCGCGATAGTCGGCATTGGT
Organism: Trichechus manatus latirostris; assembly: GCF_000243295.1. Lineage (NCBI taxonomy): Eukaryota > Metazoa > Chordata > Mammalia > Sirenia > Trichechidae > Trichechus > Trichechus manatus. Next base: position 13,135,701 of record NW_004443974.1, on the reverse strand, counting down.
GGCGCGGTGGTACACGTGCACCGAGTCGTCCTCACGGAAGTCACAAGAGCGGCGGTCGCCGTCGCCGCGGAGCCGCTCCGGCCGCAGCTGCTCGACCACCCAAAGGGCGCTGCGGGTGCGTGGGTCGTAGCACAGCACGTACGACTCGCGACTCTTGAGCTGCGCCAGCCCGGGCAGCCCGTACTTGGCCAGCTCGCCCGGGCCGCCGCCCGCCGGACCCGTAGACAAGGCGGGGAGCTCAGCCGCCGCCGCCACGGGCAGCTTTTATTGCCGGCCCAGGAGCCGCGGCGCCGCCTGCGCGTCTGCCTGCCGCCGCCGCTGCCGCCAGCCCTCTGCGGCTGCTCCTAGCCCCGCGCCCAGCGCCAGGGTCAGACCGGTCCGCAGAACCCGCATGGCGGAGGACAGAGGCTAGGGAGGCGATGGAACGCAGCCTGAGGGGTTGAGGGAACGCGGCGACCTCGGGCGTCTGACTCGCAAGGTTCTTAAAGTGGCCGCTCTGGCTTGCGGGGTCCACGTAAGAATAGGGGCAGACGGGAGTTTGGGAGGCTGACAATGTCTTAGGATATTCCACTCCCTGACGCTTAGAAGCGCTAGTACTAACAACGAGGGCAGCAAAACGTGCGCCCAGTGGGTGTCCCGGCGCCGTTTCTTTGCCCTTTTAAGACACGGGCATGAGGGTCGTGGCACCACCATCTCAGCCCACGATTGGCCGCCGTCAGGCTCGGCTCCGCCCCGCCTCCTCCCACGGGTCTGCAAGGGACTCTGCCCCTGTACAAAAAGCTCCTGTATAAGGAGCATCAAGAAGTGTCAAAAATTGGTCTAATTTAATCCTTGAGTCCCGAAAGGGACTTCCTTGTCGGCAGAACAAGGAAGTCTACAGGTCTGACGCCAGAGCCCATTCTCCTAACAGTTACACGATAAAATAAGCCAAAATTCCCAACAGATTGACAAAGATTTCCTTAATAACATCCAGCGCAGACAACGACGCAGGCAACTGATGGTAACTGCTCGTTGAAGTGGAAACTGGTCAAACTATTACAGAAAACAGTTAAGCAGTATGTAAATTCAGTGCAGTGAATTACTTAATACAGCCCTTCTAGCCAGTCTTTGTGACTCCCACACAATGATTGGGACTATGCAAATAAGGTGTATGGAAACTGATGGTTATGTGTCAGCTTGGCTGGGCCATAATTTTCAGTGGTTTGGCAGTTATGTAATACAGTCACCCTCCATTTTGTAATCTAATGTAAACATCCTCCATTTTGTGATGTAAATCCTAGTCTCTATGCCTGTGGTTATGGTCCCATCTGGGAGTGAGTTGTCCATTATGTTAATAAGGCAGGATTAGGGTGGCATGTATCTTGCGTCACTGCCTTACTAGAGAGTGTGACTCAAGTCACCACCCTTACCCTAGTCACCACCCTTATTCAAGTCATGCCCTTACTTCTTGAGTCACACCTTTTATAAAAGGAGACAGAAGCGAGGGTTGGGGGAGGGTGGCGCAGGGGGCCTCCCTACCAAGAAAGAAGAGCTAGGAATGGAGCGTGTCCTTTGGACCTGAGATCCCTGTGCTGAGAACCTCCTAGACCCAGGAGAGAGAGAGCTGTTAACACCAGAGACAGAAAAAATGGCAGCAGAGGCAGCAGAAGCAGGAGACAGCACAGTGGACTTCCCTGGCCCACAGAGCAAGAAAGCTCAGCGACCTCCCCCTTGCGAAGTCAGAGGAGGTCAGATGCCCTCACCGCCACCACACCATTCTTACAGTATGAAAACCCTTAAAATTATTCATACCATTCAACCTTTACAGCACTGAGGTGGGGAAATAATCAGAAATGCAAGGACTTCAAAAACAAATATTCATTACATTATGTATAATAGGGGCTCAAATAAGCAAAATATTCAGAAATAGGACTGAATTAAGGACATTTTTAGCATACTAGATAATATACCTAGTATACCATCCATTGACTACACAAAGGCATTCCACTGACTATGCAAAGGCATTCGACTGTGTTGATCATATCAAATTATGGGTAACATTTTGAAGATTGGGAATTCTACACCACTTAATTGTGCTCATGAGGAACCCGTACATAGACCAAGAGGCCATCATTCAAACAGAACAAGGGGATACTGTGTGGTTTAAAATCAGGAAAGGTGTGCATCAGGGTTGTATCATTTCACCAAACTTATTCAATCTGTATGCTGAGCAAATAATCTGAGAAGCTGGACTACATGAAGAACGAAGCATCAGGATTGGAGGAAGACTCATTAACAACCTACAATATGCAGATGACACAACCAAGCTTGCTGAAATCAAAGAGGACTTGAAGGACTTACTGATGAAGATCAAAGACTACAGCTTTCAGTATGGACTATACCTCAACATAAAACAAAAATCCTCACAACTGTACCAATGAACAACAACGTGATAGAGAAAATATTGAAGTTGTCAAGGATTTCATTTTACTTGGATCCACAATCAATGCCAATGGAAGCAGCAGTCAAGAAATCAAAGGACATATTGCACTGGGCAAATCTGCTGCAAAAGACCTCTTTAAAGTGTTGAGAAGCAAAGATGTCACTTTGAGGACTAAGGTGCACCTGAACAAAGCCATGGTATTTTCAATTGCCTCATATACATGAGAAAGCTAGACAATGAATAAGGAAGACCTAAAAATTGATGTCTTTGAATTATGGTGTTGACAAAGAATACTCAATATACTATGGACTGCCAGAAGAACAAACAAATCTGTCTTGGAGGAAGTACAGCCAGAATGCTCCTTAGAAGCAAGCATGGTGAGACTTCGTTTCAGGTACTTTGGACTTGTTATCAGGAGGGATCAGTCCCTGGAGAAGTACATCCTGCTTGGTAAAGTAGAGGGTCAGCAAAAAAGAGGAAGATGCTCAATGAGATGGACTGACACAGTGGCTGCAACAATGGGCTCAAGCATAACAATTGAGAAGACGGTGCAGCATCGGGCAAATGTTTCATTCTATTGTACACAGGGTCACTATGAGTTGACACTGACTCGATGGCACCTAATAACAGATAGTATATAGAACTCATAAAATTTTTTTCATCATACAACTTGCTCTAATATACAAAACTATCAAGAAAATGATAATTATTTAACAAAAATTACATTCACTTAAAAAGTCTAACGTTGTTGACTTTGTGAGATTATGGGTGACCTGTTTTATTCACGTTTTTGAATTTCCAAATTTTTTAAATCTAAAACATAACTTGCTGTGTAACCATGTATGTTACACATCCTTCCCCAGTCCACACTCCCACTAGCTATAACTTGCGGTGGTTGAATGAGGTCTGCACAAGCTCTTAAGACAAGACTTCCTGGTCTTTCAGACTACTCTAGGGAGACTTCTGACTCCATCCCTGTTCAAACTTTCTTCCCTGCTCCCAGAGACCTCTCTGAGGTTTCAGCCCATCACAGCACCAATATAAAGAACACATGATTTATTAAAGACAACTTATCAACGGCATTGATTCAAGGAACAAAACAGATGAAAAACCAAAAGCAGACTAACATTCTGACCCTCTGGAGTGAGGCCCACTGAATTCATACAGCCCAATCTGTAAAACTGTCTGAATTCCTGGGAGCAACTTCTCAAGCAAGAAGCCTTGGGCACTCTGGCTCTCTAGGGAGCTCCTTTGAGAGTATGAAGAGGAGGAATCAGCAAGGGAAGGTCCCTTCCTCAGGCAGTATCCCACTGTGGAGCTTAGCCTAACCAGGTCATGGTCCGTTCAATCTTGACTTTCACCTCAAGTTCAAGGAGAGGGCACTGGAGCCAGGTCTGCCACTGAGGCAAATTAGATGCAGTGATTCAAGTAGTTTGGCCCCAAGTGGAAGAGCAGGGGGGCAGGCAAGAGGGAATGCATCAGATGTCCTGGGTAGTGTCTGTTGGGTTCCAGGCCATGAGGGGTTTGGGGCTGAACCACCAACTGACAAGTCCTGGGAAGAAGGTGTGCTAGGCTGGTGGGAAGCAGTGTGTGCCCTGTCCAATGGGTCTTGGAATCTGGCAAGGATACCAGCTCTCTTGTCTCCCTTCCATTCAGCTCCAGTCCAGAGTTCAGAGCCCTCCCAGCCAAGACCTACTAGAAAACCAGGAAGGGCTGAGAGGCAGGGGAAGAGAATGCTGGCTCTGATCTTGGGACACCGGGAGGACCATTTCTGTAACTCCTTTCCACCTTCATGCCCCACCTGCCATCCCCAAACCAGGCACCTGCCAATCTGCAATAAATAACTAGGAGTCTGAATAAATAGTAAAAGTCTTCCAAATACTGTGTCTTGGGAGGAGGCAAAAAGGCAAATGTGTCAAGTCCCAGAAGAGTCCAAGATATACCCTGGGAAAGGAGCCACCTGGGGAAGCTGTTTCTTGCCTACAGTTGGGCCTTTGTGGCCAGCAAAGTCCTTCTGCTAGAGTCAGGAGGCTTTGGGGGCAAGAGGGTCCTGGGGCCCTGCTCTTGCTGGCCGGTCTGGGGAGAGGGTGAGGACCCTTGGTACCTAGCCTCCCAGACCCACACTACCTGCTTTCTCACAAAAGAAGGGTGGGGAGTTGTCAGAACAGTCTTACCACTCACAGGCCAGTGCTGGGAGTAGTCAGCTGCTCCTGCGTGAAGGACACGCCCTAACACCTGGGGACACCCCAAGCAGGTGACCAGAGAAGGGCCAGCACTTCCTTCTGCCTGCCTGGGGGTGGAGGGCATGCAAAGGTGCTGACACAAGACTCTCCTGGCACTGACAGGGTCCAGGGTCTTTGAGCTTATTTATGCCTGGCCACAAGGAGGCTCTGTGGGCTAGATCCTGGAAGCCAAGGGAATCACAACTCTTCAGAAGCACTTGGATCCCAAACCCTGGAATAGAATTTTCTTAGTAACCGTGTCCCCTGGAGCACAGACGACCCCAGGGAGGGAAGAGCCTTTATGGTAACTTCTGGAAAGATGCATGTCTCCCTCTTCATTATTTCCCAGGAGCTTTTGGTTTCCAAGTTTTTGTCATAAGGGGCAGGTTAAGTGGCCTCTAGTGAGGCACTGTGGACTCCCTCCCAGTTTGGGGAACCCGGGAGCCTAGGACTGGGGGGTGGGAACAGGATGCAAAGGCCAAGGTTGATGTGCAGGGGCTCTGCTGAGCCAGAATCCTCATTCTGTCTCCTGGGTTCCTGGGAGCAGGGAAGGGGTCAGGAGGGAAAGACACTAGGGATAAGGCACCCCAAGAGAAAAACGCAGAGGGAGAGCAATGGAGAGAGGAACATCCAGAGTGAGAATGCCACGACCACCCTCTGTGAAGAAGTGAAGGGAGAAGACAGGGAGCCAGAAGCAGAGAGACAGAGAAGCAGACAGACCTAGAGGGATTCAAAGACATCCTCACACTCACCCTGACTGACAAGAGAGGAGAAGCAGAGACACCTGGGGGATTCACAGACATATACACACAGACCTCACACACGCTCATGAGAGATAGAGGGCATGACCTCAGCCCGGCAGCCTCTTAGCTCCTATACAGTGTCACCTTCCCCATGTAGAAGCTTCAGCACCAACCCCTAGAAGAAGTGATCTCTGGCCCATGTGCCTACTGCCTGCCCCTCACCAGAGTCCAGAAAACCAGAAGCAGGAAAGGAGGAAGGGGGCAGCAGAGCAGAGACAGGAAGAACACCTGACAGCCTCCCAGACTGTCCAGCCCCAAGGAACAGAATTTCATGAGCTCCAACCTTGCTTAGCAGCCTGGGCAGAGGGTCCCAGGGCTGAAGAGCGTGGGGAGCGAGGGCTCGGTGGTTAGGGAAGGAGCGCCACACAGTGTGCCCCCAGCGGGAACGGCCTAGGACGAGGGGGCCAGGGCGAGAAGGCCTGGAGTGTGGCCAATTCTGCAGCTTCCCCTTTGGCTGGAAATCCTACAGGCTTCTCCGTGTCCTAGAAGCCAGGGGTCAGTGCCTTCTCTCCCAAACCTGGACCTCTTGCCGTCAGGCTACTTTGAGTCTTGGAGTTCCTTCGCTTTCTGTAGGATCTGGCAGACATCTGTGATGGGGTAATCCTGGACATGGGAAAGGCCAATGATATACCTCTGAAGTCAGCTCACCCTTTGACACCTACGCCACACCCAGGTCCTTCCTATTGGGATCTATCACTGTGCTGGACCCTGGGCTTCAGGGGCAGAGACCACAGGACACCAGACACCCTACATCCTGCCCAAAGCCCTGCATGTGGCTAACGCTACACCCACTGCAGCACTAACTTAACCAACTCACCTAGTACCACCCAAAGGGTCTCACAGTGCCTTCCCCAGGACCAGGCCCCATCCTGCCTCATCTCTCCCCACTCTGCCCTCAAACCCTGAGCTCCAATCATAACAAGCCTAGTACTGTGCCAGACACTGTCCAAGTATTAGCTCACTGAGTTATCTCAACAGCCTTATAAGGGAGTTACTGCAATTATGCCCCTTTTACAGAGCTAGTCACACAGTTATTGAAAACCAACCCTTGGTCAGGTGTTGATGAAGAAACAGGCCTAGAGAGGTTGTCACTTGTCTCAGGTCACAGGACTAATACAGCAAAACAAAGACCTGAACTCAAAGCTGTCTAACCCTTGAGCCCATGTTCTTAATCACTATGCCCCACACCTTCCTTCCCAAGTCCCTCCTTCTCCAGGTCCAAGCATCATTACTATCAAGAATTATCACATACTGAGTGCCTGCTGTGTCCCAAGTACATGTAACTTACGTAGAACACTTGGTTTAGAGAGTCCAAGTCATTCACTCAAAGCCATGCAACATGCAAGGTCACTGGCAGAGCTGGGACTCAAACCCAGATCGACCTCAGGGGTCTAGACTCTTAACCCTGCTACACGCTCCCGTTCCTGACCCCAATGGCTGGCATGGTCTGGGTGCTTGGTAAGTGTTTGCTGCATAGTAAAGACATAATTTGCCCATCCAAACTACCATTACCTGCAGGAGCCGCATGTTTACAGTAAAGTCCCCTTCCAGCAACTGTTCCCGGATCAGTCTAAGAAAAACAAGCAGCAAAAGCGCTGGAACCCTGGGCCCCTCTGAGCGCAGGCCCAGCCAGGCCCCTTCCCGCTCCTTCTTCACCACCCACAGCAACTTTGGTCTGAAGCTCTCCCAAGAACTCCAGAGGTTTGCTCCAGTCACATGAGAACAGCCTCCTGCCCACCCCTCAGGGGGCTGAGGATCCTCCCCTCTGAATCACCCCAGGGATGAATTTATCCCTTTGATTTATCCCAAGGATGGCCAGGTGAGCAGACGCTGTGTCATGGCCACACTCACATGAGCATGGCGCAGCAGACGAGGAGGAGGAAGTCAAAGCGGTTGTCATCAGCAAAGAGAGAGTCCCAGATACGGATGACATCAGGCAACAAGAACTCCTGGGATAGCAGCAGTGTCAGCCAGCGGAAGGCAAAGAACTGAGGCTTGATGTTCTGCTCTTGCTGGGGAGAGAGAGGTGCAGGTGGGGTGCAATATACGTGTTGGTAGTTGTCGTGGAGCCTACTACAAATGAATTCAGATGACCATGAACAGAAGGGACCAGGACCTAACACTAAGAACATAGCAGACACAGTGAGTGCCAGGATCACTGTTGGGGGATGGGCCTTGAGCCCTGACTGGTTAAAGGGGTACCTGCTGTTTGGTGTCAGCAAACGTTCAGATCTCCCATTTTTCAAGAGAAGTCAGAAACTCAGATTTTCATACAAACGGTTCAGATATATAAATAATGGCTCAGGATCTTTTAAAACACTGTGCAGTTTATAACCCCAGACTTATGGACGTACAGAGTGGTCAAGCACTTACTACAGGCATGGCCTGTGCTTAGCACACTACATACATTATCTCTTATTTAATTCACACAACAACCCTACAAGACAATTATTCCCACTTTAGAAATGAGCCACAGTGAATGTTAAGTGAAAAAACAAGCTATAAAGCAGTATAAGCATGATTCTACAATGAACTGCTTTCTGAAATAAACATGAATGCCAGTATAATAATAATTTTAAAAAATTTCTTTTCAGTTTTTAAAAATGAAGCTTATACTTCTTACCTCAAAGGACTACTAATAGGCTTAACTAATTTAGTGTATGGTAAGTGCCCAGCAGGAGCCCTGGTGACGAAGTGATTAAGCCCTCAGCTACTAACCAAGAGGTCAGTGGTTTGAACCCACTAGCTGCTCTGCAGAAGAAAGATATAGCAGTCTGCTTCTGTAAAGATTATAGCCTTGGAAACCCTATGGGGTAGTTCTACTCCGTCCTATAGGGTTGCTATGAATCGGAACTGACTCAATGGCAACGGGGTTAAGTGCTCCGCATTCTGCCTGACAATGGCCACTGGGTAACTCTTATCAACTTTCCCTTCCACTCTCAGCCTGCTAGGTTCCCATCATCTGCTGCCAAGGTTGCCTGGTCCGTCCACAGCATGTAGGTTGACATTCCTCAGCAACAGCAGCCACTTTTAATCCCCAGGCTCAAGCCAGACCTCACCCTAGGCCTGGGAAGCTCAGGAAAACTGCTGTCTCCACCCCTTTCTGTCTGTCAGCCCTGTACGCAGGGTCCTGGGGGTCCTCACCAGTTTCAGGTAGAGCTCCACGTCCTTCTCCTTCAAAGTGGAGTACACCTTTTCCATCTTGTAGGTGATACCACATTGCGAGTCATCCAGGCTCTTGATGAAGTTGTCCCGGATCTCAGCCATGAGGTTGGTGAAGCAGAAAAAGGTGTCTGCCTCAGCGTGCTCTGGGGGAGACGGGCAGGGTATGGGCAGAGGCAAGGGAAGTGGTGCCCTCTCATGTCCCACCCACCTCTGACCGACAAGCAATCTTCCCCCTCATCTCTGAGCCTCACCAAGTTGCTCCCACCCTTGTTGTCAGGCTCAGTCCTTCCTCTGTCCTTGACCACTCTCTACACCCAGATTAAAGCCATTACCTCTGTCTTCTCACATTCTCTGGCATTCTGTACACTCACTTAGCAATGTATTATATGCTCTTCCAATGACATTTTCCAAATCATTACTTAAATCCTCTCTATCATTTAGCTTCCTGTGTATACACCTATCTCCTTCTAAGACCATATGTTACAAATAAAGAGATCCGTAAACACCCAATATTCTAGAAAGTCAGGGCCAGAAAGGATCTTAAGAAATAATCCAGGGAAACTCCTTCATCTGACAGAGGAAAATGAACGCCCAGAGAGAGGAGGTGAGCACAGCCTGATAAAGCCCATTAGCCTGGCTTTCCTCAGCCCGTTTTTCTAGGGAATCGGCAAAGAGGGACATGGGCCAAGAATCTTTTTACCTTTCCACTCACTGTTGGGGTCCGTGGCAAAGGTATAGTAGAGGGGTCCCACAATCTCGTTCATGCCCTGGACATAAGCGATGCCAGGGTTGAGCTTAGCATAGATGAACAGGATCCTCTCCACCACCTCCCAATGGGCCTCACAGCCATTGGGGAGCACCTCATACTCATTCAGGGATGATGGCGCAGTGGTCTTGTGTGGGGAGCTCATCTGCAGGAGAAGAGGAGGGGCTGCTAGTAAGATGCGTGGCATTACCAATAACGTATTCTTATCTATAATCTTTACCACTCAGACTTAACTTCTAGCTTAGAAAAAATACAGGGAATAGAAAAACATGTCAAACACCATCACGAGGAGGAAACAACCAGCCAAATCCAGAATGTGGGGCATTCTACAGGACAACTGGACTAAAATCTAATTTATGGTGATAAAAGCCAAAATAGTAGTTACCTCTGAGACAAGGGGTAGTGGCTGGGAAGAGGAACTTTCAGGATGATGGAAATGATCTGTATCTTGATCTGGCTGGTGGTTACACAGGGGTATACATGAGAGAAAAATATATTTTGTTGCATACTTAAGAACTGTGTGCTTTACTGCACATAAGTTGTACCTCAATTTAAAAAAAAAAATTTTATGTCAAAACAGACAACTGGCAAAGACTCTCCAGATAGGCAAATGTTATAGGGAAAAAAAAGTGGAAACCTGCTCCGGATCAAGAGACTGAAGAAACCTAACATCCCAATGTAACACAGAAACCTTGACTGGATCCTGGTTTAAAGGTAAAACAATAAAGATACTTTTGGGACAACTAAGGAAATTGGAACATGGATTGGAAATCAGGTGGTATTATGAAATTACTGATAAATTTTATAGGTGACAGTAGTTAGCAGGAAGATGTCCTTCTTCTCAACTGATGCCTGCTAAAGCCCTTGGGGGTGAAGGGTCAGGACATCTGTAGCTTACTCTCTCTGTGGATGTAACACACACACAGACAAAGCAATATGCAAAATGTCAACAATTGTTGAATTTAGGTAGAAAGTATACCGATGTGCATTGTACTGTTCCTTCAACTTTGCAGAACATTTGAAATTTTTTGTAAGAAAAAGTTGGGATAAATAAAAAGATGGTGCTCCCTGCTAAAGATATATGCAGTAGAGCATGGGTCCCCAACACTAGCTGTCTGTCAGAATCCTTCAAGGAGCTTTGTAAAGATTCAGGTATCAGGCCTCCATCCTAGACCTACTCAGTCAGAAGCCCCAGGGCTAGGGTTACCTGTGGTGAAATGAGTTCCTTTACATGGCCTTTTTGCCTTGGTTCTTTGGAAAAACAGCTTGAGAAATTTTTCCTCTAAGCCCTGAGGAGTTACCTTTGCCCTAGTTTTCTACCCCAGGTTTGTTTCATCTCCTGGGTAAACTGTAAACAACTTGGTTTGATATTTTTCGTCTGGCCCTGGGCTGCAGCCTGCACTATATTGGTATGCACCTTGCAGGGATTAGTCAATATACCTATGCAAGTTAAGTGACTATGGACTATGCAAATAAGGTGACTACAGCCTACTAAGCAAACAAAGTGTCTGTCCCTCGAGAGGGGACTGGTCAGTCTGTGGGCCCCCCTTCACTGAAAGGGGCCATGCCTTGAAATTGACAAGTTATGTACGTATGCAGCCAACCTCACAGAGGTTTTTCAGACAGACAGGAAGCAGACAGAAGCAGAAGGAAGAAAGAAGAGAGAAGCAGCAGAGAGAGAGGAGGCATGGAACCTCCTAAAAGAGCTATATAACACAGGCCCGGAAAGGGCCGTGCAGCAGAGTTGGTGGTGACAGGCAGCAGGGCCAAGAGGAGCCTCCTGTCCTCAGGAGGCTGAAAGGAGGTCTAGCCTCATGAGGCTGAGAGGAGGCCTATACAGCCAAGAGGGGGTGTGCATGGCAGGGAGAAGGGCCTGCTTGCTTGTGTGGCCAAGAGGAACTGAGACAGCTGTCCTGCACTGAAGAAGGAAGATTTTGCCTACACGCTTCCTGATCCTGATCCTGAGTTGTAGCCTGTTGATCCATATCCCAAGTTGTACCCCATTGCTTCCTTAATAAACCACATACCTGTAAGTACAATTTGTGAGTTCTGTGTGGCAACTGCAATGCATTATTGAACGCAGCAGAGTAGCAGAGAGTGCTATGAGAGGGACAGCTGGTGTCAAAATTGGTAAAAAGGTTGGAGAGTTGAGGTATATCTGACCTTCACCTCATAGGAATCAGCCTTGGGCTGATATGGAACCTGGTCACTAACATCCCTGAAGTTAGACAGGTTCTGACACTATTACTACTCCCACCATTTTACACCTCCATTAGAGCTGAAAGCAAACCCAAGCAGAGATGGTGTACGAAGCTATCCTAGAGGGGGAGGGTCCTAGGAACATTAAACTCCCCCTCCCATTATATATACATACATACGTGTAGACACCCACGTACATGAGTGCACATATGAGCACACATACATATCATTAACATTTACCAAGAGCTTTCTATGTTCCAGATGGTGCCCTTAAAAATCTTCTCCATTTAATACTCTCAACAATCTAGAACATCCTCTCAGTATCACTTGCAAGAGGAGGAAACTCAGAATTAGAAAGGTTAGGTCACTTTTCAAACGTCTTGCATCAAGTAGTGGAACCTGGACTTGAACCCAGACTGAGGGAAGAACTTGAGGTCTAGGCCTCTAGGCTAGACTGCCTCGAGAATGCCCAGTGCTTCCCAGCTTTCTGAGAATCTGAACAGCCGTGACCACATTTCATCCTCCAGGCAACTGAAAAGACAGGCAGGGCAGAGACAATTATGCCCAGTTTATGGAAGAGGACACAGAGGCCCACAAAGGTGAGCCTAGTATTAACTGTCCAGAGTCACACGGGTATCAACTTTAACTCGAATCTCCCAACCACAGGTCCAGAAGGTCTAGGGATAAAGCTTCTGATTGGGTTCTCTGCCACCAGGACCAGCCCCAACAGCTAAAATGAGTAAGAGCTCAGCTCCCAAACCCCAAATACTAAAGTGAAATGAATGACAGGAGGCAGTCCCAACCCCCCTGAAGCCCTTCACCAGGAAATCAGCAGCCAAGTAAGAGGGCTGCCCACAAAACAAACTATGTGGTTATTAAACCAAGCATTCTGCACTTCATGGCAATTCTGCTGGATACCCAACACTTGTCACAGGCACACAGAACTCTGTTCACAAGAATGGTTATACCTATATCCCTGCTGCCCCTGTAGTAAAGAATGGCTGCTCTCTTAGATGCCCAGAACCTTGAGCAAAGTCATTCATTCCACTTGGAGGAGAAAGCCTCTGCAGTATTAACCATTTCCAGCTTGTTGAAAGTTACAAAGAAGTTTTTCCATTGTTAGAAGACAATGAAAGGTTCTGGGGAACAAGTCAGAGTTCCAGGTACAAAAGCGTGTAAGGAAATTAGTGTAAGGAAAAACATAATATACTTGTCTGGCTACAAGTGGCTTCTGAGAGTTACAGGAATCTGCTACAACACTGGGGTTTAAACATCCAGCAGGACTTGCCCAAGTGTTATCAGTTACTTAAAAACATACTCAAGCCAGAATCCTAGGAGTCATCCTTGATTTTTGTTTTCTTCGCCATCCACCTGCATATCCCAGCAACAAGTGCTGTTGATTAAATCTCTCAGGTCTGTGCTCACTCCACCCCAGCCCACACCATCTCTTACCTAGATGACCATAGCCTAAGAGGCCTCTTCACCTCCATTCCTGCCCCCTCAAGCCAATATCCACGCAGCATCCAAACCTTTCTTTCACAACAGCAGACCTAAGTCATACCACTGCACTGCTCAGAACGCATCAACAGCAACCCCATCACTCAGAATAAAGGCACCATATGGCCTCACCACCACCGACCTCTCCAGTATCCTCTGCAGCCCTCTCCTCTCCCACTCACTTGCTGCCTCTAGCCACACCAGATGCCCCAACTCCTTGAACACATAATGCTCACTCCTGCTGAGGACTTTACCACCTAAGCTCTTCTCTCCACCTAAAACACTCCTTCCCCTTCACCTTTCAGGCCTCAACTTAAATGTTGCTTCCTCAGGGAAGCCTTCACCGATACCCAAAACCACGGCAGAATCTCACCCCCATTACTACCCCCATCCCACTTTCTCATCACATTTATAAATATTTTTCCAAAAGCCATCATCATTACAAGTGTAGAAGAGCCAACTCATCCATGGCTCACTCACTATAAGGCAAGGCCTAGCACCCAGCAAGAGGGCAATGAGTGTTTGGTATCTGACTTTCACAAAGAGCCCCGGAAGTGGATCTGGCAGAGCCAAGGTTGCTTTCGAGCAACTGTTCGGAACAGATGGTCATGGACCTGATGCCCCTGTGGCCAGTGCTCTGAGGGAGGGAGCAGGAAGAGAAAGACTGTTACAAGTAGTCCCTAGGGCCCCCAGGTCAGCTCTCACATTTGTGACTCCACTCCTGTTCCGGGCCACTGTCTGGGATTTCAGCGTTGTCTGTTCCACTCGCTTACGGAGGGTCTCAAATTCATTCTGGGGGTCCAGAATGAGGAGGCAGGGGTACTCGGTGCCCCTCTGGAAGAAGGATATGTCTGGGCACAGCCTCCTGTGAAGAGAAAAGTACCATCACTCAGGGTAGAAGTTTTGGCCACACTATCAGCACCCTGCTGCCAAGAGACCCCAAACATCCTAAAAGGCTTTTCTCAAAAAAATTAATAACATTTTACTTAAAAATTAATACGGTTTAAAAAAAAAAAAGCAATATAGTCATTGTATATGAATATATACCCATTTAAGAGACTGTAGCAGCCCTGTTAGCACAGTGCCTAAAGTGCTTGGCTGCTAATCGAAAGGTCAGCAGTTTGAACCTCCCAGCCACTCCACAGGTGAAAAATGTGGCAGTCTGCTTCCGTAAAGATTTACAGCCTTGGAAACCCCATGGGGCGGTTCCACTCTGTCCTACTGGGTCACTACGAATCTGAATCGACTCAACAGCAATAGGTTTTTGGTTTTTAGAGACTGTACTGGGTTGAATAGTGTCCCCAAAAATTCATGTCCACCCGGAAACTATGAATGTGATCTTATTTAGCAATAGGGTCTTTGGAGATACAAACCAAGTTAAAATGGAGTCAGACTGGATTTGGGTGGGCCCTAATCCAACATGACTGGTATCTTTAAAAGAAGAGGGGAACTTGGACATGGACACACAGATGGAAGACAGACCTGATGAAAGCAGAGACTGGAGTTATGCTGCCACAAGTCAAGGAATGCCAAGTATTGCCATCAACCACCAAAAGCGGAAGAAGGAAGGATTCTTCCCTAGAGCCTTCCGAGGGAGCATGGCCCTACTGACACCTTGATTTAGGACTTCTGGCCTCCAGACAGCAAGAGAATAAGCTTCTGTTGTTGAAACCACCCAGTGTGTGGTAATTTGTCAGGACAGCCCTAGGAAACTAACCCAGGGGTAAAGGAGAGCCTGGCAGTACCAGCACAGGAGCCCCACCCACTCACTTCACCCACCAGCCCCATTCTCAGCCCATCATCACCGGGGCCTGGACCCAACCAGCAGAACAACTGACAGACAGCTCCTAAGACGCGTGCCCAGTGGGCCTGGGCTGGAAAAGGAAAGAGCAGAGCCAGGAAACCTCCAGAAGTCCCATGGCCAGCTCCCAGCCCACCAGGGACCCGCTTACCGGACATCTTTGTCGATCTGCAGCAGCACCTCATTGTCCTTGAAGTATGTGTTCCACCGGCTGTCGGGGTTGGGGTTGAGTGGCTGTGGGGAGAAAACAGCGACTCCATCTTGGGCCTGGCTGGGGCCCCAGGGAAGACACTGACCATTCAGTAGTGGCTTTGTACTACCAATCCCACCCATGATCCAGCTGTGGCTCTAAGAAAGCCTGGAGCTACTCAGAGGAGACAGCATAGGCCTCCCTGCTGCCTCCCAAATCATGTTCAGACTCCACAGCCAGCCCTGCAGTCAGTTCAGGGACTATTCCTACTTGGCAGGGACTGTTTTTCCTGTTCACAGCTGTAGCACTGTTGTTGTTGTGTGCTGTCAAATCGATTCCAACTCATAGCAACCCTGTAAGACAGGGTAGAACTGCCCCAAAGGGTTTCCAACGCTGTAATCTTTACAGAAGCAGAATGCCACATCTTCACATCTTTCTCCCACGTAGCAGCTGGTGGGTTCGAATTGCCAATTTTTCAGTTAGCAGCCAGATGCTTAACCACTGTGCCACCAGGGTTTCTCACTCTAACATTAGGTCTCTTCAAATCTAATCCGTTAATGCTTTGAATTGCCAATCACAACAGGTCCAATTCATGTCCACTTGGAAGCATACAGGTAGGGGCTCAGTATTTGCAGGTGGAACAGGGCTTCCTCCAGGCCCCAGGAATGCAGTTTTTCTTTACTCCTGCCCTGCTATGATCTTTCTTCAACTGTAAAATCACAGTACCTTCCTCAAAGAACTGGGGAGAGAATTAAAGGAGACAATGCATGCAAAGACTTGGCACAGAGCTGTGCTCACGGCACTCCATGAACACCAGCTATCATTACGTTATCGAGTGGGCCCAGGCACCTGCAGTTCGCCCAGGCCTGGGAAGGAGTGGAGAGACAATGGTCTTCAGGGGCTGAGAAGTCAAATGCATGCAGAAAGGAGGTACTAAAGGTTCCAGAGGGGACCAAAGCCAGGCTGCATCTATCCTCAGGGTTGGAAGAACCTTGCCTGCTCCAAAACCCCCACCCTACCCCATATCCTCCGTCCCCACTACCAACTCCCACTCACATGGTCCTCAAAGGTCACATCCTCCCTGGACACTCCCATGTTGGCCTTGGCAATGCCAGGCTGGATAATCATTTCTCTCAGGAACTGAGAATACAGCTCCCTGCAGGAGAGAAGAAGAGAGGATGATTCCCAAAGGTCCTGCCTAGGTAGCCCAGAGAAGCAGCCACAGGGGGCAGGATGGTCTCAGCACCTCCTGTTTTGGCTGATATGAAGGCCCTGCCATCACCACCCTCTCACAGGGTCTTACCTCTGCTTGGCCAGGATGGAGGTCCATGAGGCTCTCTCCAAAGGGAGGTAGTTCAAGAGAATCTGCACAAACGGAGAGAGGTAGGCTCTGGTGACTCTCCCGACCCCAACCCTGGGTAGAGGATGGAGGCTGACAGGCCTTGAGAAGAATATCTAATAAAGCCCAGAGAGACAAGATGGGCTCAAACCCAGGAACGTGGATGTGAGTCAGGGGCAGTCTCCCCTGTCCTCCCACTGCCTCCTTTCTCCCAAACCAGCTTTTCCTCTGCTTCTCCTCACACAGACTCTTCCAAGTGATAACACAACCCTACACTCAAGGGGACTGGAAACCAGGACACTGGGCTTCCGCCTTCACCTCGACTAACAGCTTTGGCCAAAGCACAGCCTTTGTTTTGTCCCAATAAGTATCACTTCACTGCACTGTATGGACTGGGTAGCAGACGGCGTCACTGGCGTTAGAAAGTGGTCCATCCCCAAGGTGATCCTGGAGGGGACACCAAGAGGAAGAGAAAACCCAGAACTGCCCAGAAAAGCTTCCTCAGGCAAGCAAGGAAAGGTGCGGGACAGGAAGAAGGGGCCAGAGGTGGGGACAGCCCATGCAAGAACCCAGGGACTCTCAGCAGAGCAGAAGCCCCACCCCAGGCACACCCACCTTCCAGCAGAGGCACCGCAGTCCGCCCTCACAGGGTATGCCTGTGGACACAGCAGGCAAAGGTCACACCCCAGGCCAGAGTCCCAGAACCCCCAGTCCTCTACTTCAGGATCCAGTTGGCAGGGAGTGAAATGGGCAAAAGATACTTCAAGAATCACTTTTCCACCAGAGAGATTACTAGACTGAATGCTAAGCCAGGCTTAATTTCTCTCCATGGCCCCAGGCCCCAGCCCAGACCTCCCTCTGTCTGGAATGTTCTTTTGAGGATAACACTGCTTCATCCTTCTCATCCTGGATATTTCCTCCTTAGAGCAGCCTTTACCAACTACCATCTCCCTCAATCAAAGTCAGGTCTGCCTGTTAAAAACACTAATGGCTGCATAACTTCTCCTTCATAGCATCCATCACAACTGGTAGAACTTGTGTATTTATTTAATGTCTATAATTCCTACTACTGGGTAAGCCTTCCAAAAACAGGAAGTACATCTGTCTCATATTCCCAGTGCCTAGCACAGGGCATGATGCACAGAAGGTATTCTATAACTATTTGCAGAATATAAAGTAAGTTATGAATGCTAAGTGCTTTACAAATGTTATTTCACTATTATAACCTATTAAACCCTAGTAGGTAAGGGACAAGAGCATCACTGTCCTCATTTTACAGATAAGGAAACTTACCTGTAAAGTACAGAGCAATCAAGGATTCAAACACAGGTCTGACTCTAGAGCCCAAACTCTTAACCACTACCTCAGACTGCCTCGTCCAAGGTATAAGTAGATACTTCAGTCCAGCATAGATCCCAGGACCCCTCAAGATCTTCAGGACCTAAATAGCAGTCACTTAGCTGTCTTGAACAGAAAAACAAATTTCTCCTACAATATTCTCAGGAACCTTGCTAGAGCAG
Source organism: Trichechus manatus latirostris (assembly GCF_000243295.1). NCBI lineage: Eukaryota > Metazoa > Chordata > Mammalia > Sirenia > Trichechidae > Trichechus > Trichechus manatus. The sequence continues at coordinate 13,117,777 of NW_004443974.1, read as the reverse complement.
CTGTGCTATGGTACCCTGGGTAACATGAACTAATGCTCCCCCCTCAGAATGTGCATGGGGATGAGGGGGTACCCCAAGAACTCCTTGCTGGCAAAGCTATGAGGGCAAGGCAGTGACAATAAGCTACACAAAACACCTTGGTGTATTTCTAAAGACAAGAAAAAAGCGAGTTATCTCTGCACTGGAAGGTCAAACATGGCAAGGAGAGCAAAGTCAAACATTACTGAGGTTCAGCTCCTTAAAATCACTGCCCCAAGGCTGAACTTCTACCATTAACCAAAGTTCACTGTCACCTCAGTCTACTCTGATTCCAAGCCAGGGAGAAACCAAGAACAACTCTGGGCTACCCAAATTCTACAACACAGGAAGCTTACTGAGGAATGAGGAAAGGCCTGATCTAGGCTCAAAAGGTTTTCTCCCCACTCTCATCCTCAATCTCAATCTTTTCAAGTTACTCTGAGGAACCTGGCAACTCCCTGTCTAAAGCCTACAGGCATGTTAACCATAGCCCTCCCTCCTCTGAGAACCCCCTCCGGGCTCAGGGAAGTCATTGATTCAGCTTTACAGAATCTGGAGAAGACAACATGAGTCCCCAAATAGTCAGGCCAGTCTCCAGAACTGACTACGTGTGCCACTGGGCACCCTCCCTTCCACCCTAGCCACAATGCTGTCCTAGGGGAACCCTGAAAATAAAGTTTCCTCTTACCACTAAAACTGAGTTCACGAAGCTTTTCCAAGGCAATCGTGGGCTCCTTCAGGACATCCTGGAAATCTGCAATCCTAGAAGGGAACCCGAAAAAACCAAACCCACTGCCAAGAAGTCAATTCCAACTCATAGCAACCCTGAAGGACAGAGTAGAACTACCCTATAGGGTTCTCAAGCTGTTATCTTTACAGAAGCAAGCTGCCACATCTTTTTCCTGTGGAGCAGCTGGTGGGTTCGAACCACCAACTTTTCGGCTAGTAGCCAAGCGCTTAACCAATGTGCCACCAGGGCTCCTACCCTAGAAAGTAAAAGGGGAGGTAAATGAAGCACATCCAATCCCCAAAGTGACAGGCTTAGTGCCCAAGCCTTTGGCCCACAGCTTCCTCACACCACCAGTCTCCAACCTGCCCCCTCCTCCCCTTCTGTACATACAGATGGTGAAGCTCAGTCAAGGTCCTAACCAAAGGCAATTTTGGGGAACTATAAGTGATATTCCCAATATCACCTCTTCCTCTAAGCCCAGAGACACAGAATGCCAATGAAGAAACTTAAGAAATATTCTTACGTGGAGGTTCTCAAAAGAACACCATAAATTAGACACATTCTAATATTTAAACAGCTGGCATTACGGGGCACTTCCTGCTGCTAAGGCCCAGCCCACAGCACCGTACTACTTAAAGAACCCTAGGAACCAGGAGTAATCTGATCCGCAGATAACAGACTTGTGCAATCTGCAGTCAGCTTTCCATGCTCAAAAACACAGCCATTATTAAGAACTCTGCAGCTGCCGCAGGCAAGCACAAACGGTTTTAAAATCAAGTCCTGCAGGAAAACTAAAGTGTGAGCAAATTTCAGCTAATGCTACAGGAAGTGACCTGGGGGTAGGGGACGAAACGGAGAATCCAGGTTCTCCAGCATTTCCAGTAAAAAAGGGCCAAGAAGAACGGGGAGCATTTGGAGAGAGGTGGTACCGGTGTAAAGGAGTAACGAGAAAGAGTCGGAGGGCGAGGCATCAAGGCCTTAGATAAGCAAGACCTAGATAAGGGTAAGGGGGAATCCTATCAGGGTGACACTGGGGGCAGGAGTAGCCTGTGCCCCGGGCCACCTCAGGCCCACAGGCGGTGAGGCTCCCGAGTCCCGCTGCTAGGTGGATCCTGGTTCCTGGCTGCACTCGCTCTTCCACTCAGTGGGACAGACAGAACATGCTGGACGGGCCGGCCCCCGTGGCCCTTACCGGCTCTTGTGCAGACTCGACATGATGTTAACTTCCGGATCTCGTCGCCGTCGCCGTCGCCGCCACCGCCGCCACCGCCCACCGAGGCACGCGGGGCGTTTCACAAAAGTCTCCGCCCGGAAACACGATCACCCTCGCGCGCGTTCCGCCCCGCCCCGCCTCGCCTGCTCTGTCCGGCCTCGTCCCGCTTATGTGCCGCGCCGGCCCCCCGCGTCCGCAGCCAGACGGGGTGGGCGGGACTGCGATGTGCTGGCAGTGCATCTTCCAGCTTCCCAGCCTCGCCGAGCACCTTAGACCTTGCGCAGCAAGTGTGAAGTTGTGGCGAAGGCGGCCTAGACAGTGTGCCCCAGGGCTATTATTGTTTGCACTTCTCAGGGTCTCAGTTTCTAACTGCGCAATATACCTGTCACTACTGCTTGGTTGATGAATGTCTGCTTGCCCTTCCTAACTTCGGGCCCACGCTATAGTCGTTCTTTGCTGCTGCATTCTCAAGGCCTATAGCAGTGATCCGCACAGAGCAGACGGCTCAAAAATTAGAGAAGGATTACAATTCGGTCTTTCCTTTCCTTTTGGATTTTTTATAATTTTATCATAATTTCAGAATAAAAAAGGAAAAGGCAGCCTCACAATGACTTTCTCTACAAATATGTGTGCATGTGTGCATAATTGTCCTTATTTTTTTAATTTCTCCACACATCAGTGAAAACCGTGTCACTGGACTATATACTCTATAAGACACTTCCAGCACTCCAATGTGCCTGCCCGCCAGAAGGTCATTGTCCGATGGAGCAGGCACACAGATACCTGTTTCTTTATTCACTCGTTCCACAAACAATTTCTGCACCCACTATGTGCTAGAAAACCAAAAACCAAACTTGTTGCTGTCGAGTTGATTTCGACTCACAGGCACTGAGGTAAATGTTTCTGAAGAATACAAAAACTAAGTTTCTTTGTATGAAATGTAAGAAATTTAAACATTGACTTACTTGAACAAGAGGAAACGAATATTTTTCCGGATAAAAGGAATACCAGGAAGCCCTTAAAAATGTTATTTAGGAAAACACAAATGATAGATTAAGAAAAATACAGACTAGATGGTATTGGGATAGGTGCCTATCATTGGGAGAGAAAAAATAAAGTTTTATTCTTACCTGACATCTCACCCAAAAATAAATTCCATGTGAATTAAAGCTCTACAAGGGAAAGCTCTAGAAGATTAGAAGAAAAATACATAGAAAAAAATGTTTAGAATCTTGGAGAAGGAAAGATGCTTCCATGGAAGACACAAAGCTCAGAAACCATAAAAGATAAGACAGATATATAACTACATAAAATTTAAAATTTCTGTATGGTAAAGTAAGGTCCCTGGATGGCACAGTTTGCGCTCAACTACTAACCTAAAGGTTGGTGATTTGAACCCACCCAGCAATGCTGTGGAAGAAAGGCCTGGCAATCTGCTTCTGTAAAGAATACAGCCAAGAAAACCCTATGGAGAAGGTCTACCCTCTAATACATGGGGTCTGCATTAGTTGGAATCAACTCCACCGCAACGAGTATGGTAAAGCAAAAGACAAACATCCATAGGACAAATATTTGCATCCTTCATTATTTAAAAAAAAAAATAATTGCTATCCAGTTGATCCTGACTCACAGTGACCCTGCAGGACAGAGTAGAACTTCCCCATAGGGTTTCCAAGGAGCAGCTGGTGGATTCAAACTATAGACCATTTGGTTAGCAGCCTGAGCTCTTAATCACAGCGCCATCAAGGTTCATGCTTTATGATAAAGTGTTAATATTCCTAACACATAAAGAGCTCTTAAATTAACAAGAAAAAGGCAAACACCCCCATGTGTGGGTGGGGTGGGGTGGGAGGGAAGCATTTATTAATTCAAGAAATATTTAAGGAGGGCCTACGATGTGTCAGGAAACCCTTGTGGTGTAGTGGGTAAGAGTTTGGCTGCTAACCAAAAGGTGGGCAGTTTGAATCCACCAGGTGCTCCTTGGAAACCCTATGGAATGGTTCTACTCTGTCCTACAGGGTCGCTATGAGTTGGAATCGACTCGATGGCAACAGGTTTGTTTGTTTTTACTATGTGTCAGACATGTTTTAGGTATTGGAATTTAGCAGTAAACAAAACAGACGAAAATCCCTGCCCTCATTGTGCTGACATTTAAATGTGGGAAGACAGACATTAAATAAGGTAAATAAGTAAACTGATAGTGTGTCAGATGGTGATAAATCCTATGGAGAAATATAAAGCAGGGGCAGGGAGTGGGGAGCACTGTAATTTTAAATACTGGAGCCAGGAAATTCTCTCTAAGCCTCATCTAAGCAAATACCGGAAGGAAGCAAGAGTGAAGCTCATAAGCAGGCATTTCAAGAAGAAATGAAAATGGTCCACCAAAACCGGCAATGACATTAATTAGACTAATACTCAAAGGAGTATGAATTGCAAAACCATTTTTTGCCTCTTTGACTGGTGAAAGTAATTAATATTTATTACATCCATCACTGGTAGGATATGGAGAAGGAGACCTCTCTCAATATTGAATGTACCATGCATGGACTGCCAGAAGAACAAACAAATCTGTCTTGGAAGAAGTACAGCCAGAATGCTCCTTAGAAGCAAGGATGGCGAGACTTCGTCTCACATACTTTCAACATGTTATCAGGAGGGACCAGTCCCTGGAGAAGGACATCATGCTTGGTAAAGCAGAGGGTCAATGAAAAAAAGGGAGACCCTCAACGGGATGGATTGACACAGTGGCTGCAACAGTGGGCTCAAACATAGCAACAATTATGAGGATGGCGCAGGACCGGACAACATTTCATTCTGTTGTACACAGGGTTGCTATGAGTCAGAACCTACTCGACAGTGCCTAACAGCAACAAACCGGTATAGCCTTTTCAAACAGCAATTTCACAAGTGCTAATACTTTCTTTTTTTAAATTTATGCTTCTCTTTTAAACTTTTTATTCTGAAATACTTATAGGTTGACAGGAAGTTGCAAAGATAGTACAGAGAGGTCCAGTGTATCCTTCACCCACTTTCCCCTAATTTTTTGTTAATTGTGGTGAAAATATGCACAATAAAATATACCAGTTCAATAATTTCTACACATATAATTCAGTGGCTTTGATTACGTTCCTTAGGTTGTACTACCCCCAATGGTTTTAATGGAATTTTAACAGCTTTGTTGAATTGATGTTCAATAAACTGCACGTTTATTAAAGTGTACAATTTGGTGAATTTTGACATATGTATACACCCGTTAAATCATCACAATTAAAATCATGAACATACACATAGTTCCCAAAGGATTCCTCCTGCCTTTTCGTATCTCCTACTTTCCTCCCCTTTCTGCTCACACCACACCATTCCACCCTATACCCGGGCAACTACTGATCTACCTTCTGTCACTATTATAGATTACTTTGCATTTTCTAGAGTTTTGTATAAAGGGAATCATATACTATGTACTCTTTTTTATCTGGCTGCTTGCATTCAGCATTATTTTGAGATTCCCATGTTGTAACAGTCTCAACACTTCATTCCTTTTTTACTGCTATGTAGCATTCTGCTTTGTGGATATACCATAGTTCATTTGTCCATTCACCTGTTGATGAACCCTTGTGTTGTTTCCAGTTTTTGGCTATATGTACAAATAAAGCTGCCATGAACATTCCTGTACAAGTCTTTAAATGGGCATATGCTTTCATTTCTCTTGGAGTGGAATGGCTGAATCACACAACAGATTAATTTTAAAATTGTAAGCAACTGCCAAACTGTTTTTCAAATTGACTGCATCAGTTTATGCCTGCACCAGAAGTGTATGAGAGTTCCACTTAAAATCACATCCTTACCAACACTTGATATAGTCTTTTTAATTTTAGACATTCTAATAGGTGTGTGGTGGTACTTCCTTGTGGTGAGATTTCCCTGATGACTAATTCATTTCCCTAATAACTAATGATGTTCACCTTTTTACAAGTTTGCCATTTATGTACCCTATTTGGGAAAGAATCTGTTCAAATCTTTTGCCCGTTTTTTTATTGAAGTGTTTGGCTTTTTACTTAAATTGAGTTTAGGAAATTCTTTATATATTCTGGATACAAGTCCTTTTAAGATATGTAATTTGCAGATATTTTCTTCCAGTCTGTGGCTTGATTTACATTCACTTACAAGCGACTTTGAAAGAGCAGTTCTTAATTTTGATGACTAGTCAAGCCCACAATTCCTTTAGTGTCGTATCTAAGAAATCTTTGCCTAATCCAAGATCACAAAGATTTTCTTTCTCCTATGTTTTCTTCTAGACATTTTATAGTTTTAGGTTTACATTCAGGTCTATGATCCATTTTTAAAATGTTATGATCCATTTTGAGTTAATTTTTGTAGATGGTGTGAAGTTTGGATAGAAGTTCGTTTGTTTGCATCTGTGTATCCAGTTATTCCACCACCATTTGTTGAAAAGATTATTCTTTTTCCATTGAGGCATCTTTGACACAAATCAATTGATTATATATGTGTGGGGTCTAATTCTGGACTCCATTATATTTCAATGTTCTAATTATCTATCTTTATGCCCATACAACACTGTCTTGTTTACTGTAGCTTCATAATTAGGCTTTAAGTCAGGAGGGTTAACTCCATCAACTCTGTTCTTTTCCAAAGTTGGTTTGACTATTCCAGGTCCTTTGCATTCTTTCATGAATTTCAGAATCAGCTTGTCAATTTCCAGAAAAAAGAAGCCTGCTGGGAGTTTGATTGAGATTGCATTGAATTCCTAGATCAATTTAGAAATAATTAATATCTTAACATTATTGAATCATCTGGTCCATGAACATCAACTATCTTTCCATTTATTTGTTGTCGTTGGGTTGTTAGGAGCCATCAACTTATAGCGACCCTATGTACAACAGAACGAAACACTACCCGGTCCTGCGGCATCCTCACAATCAGGGACAGATTACCTAATAAGCAAGGTACACACAGGCTTACTTGTACTTACTTATCTGTCGTGCACAATTTCAGCTATGCTCACAATCGTTGCTATGTTTGAACCCATTGTTGCAGCCACTGTCAATCCATCTCGTTAAGGGTCTTCCTCTTTTTTGATGACCCTCTACTTTACCAAGCATGATGGAGACCAGCTAGGAACTAGACAGGCCTCAGGCAACAAGCTGTGTCTGTAGAAAATTTCCAAATAACTACAAACATCTTGCGACCAAGATAATGAGTCACAATCCCCACCCCGTTTCCTTCTAATCTTCCTGCTTACAGTTGTTTTTGAGGCAATTGGACTAAAACCAGACTTCACACATGCGCCATCAAACAGTAGGTGATTTGAAGGTGAATCCGGTTGCCATGTTTTCAGTATACACCGCCATTTTCTTGGGAACACACAGATGTCAAGAGTACACAAGGAGCCATCTTGAGGGAACATGGACCGCCATCTTGAGACACCAGTTGCACGGTAACCAACACGCCCACCCCACACCCTTTTTGAATATACATGCCATTTCCCAGACATTTAATGAACATGTATGACTTACCCTTTCCCGTGTGGCATAAAACTTCCTCCAGTCCTTTGTTGAGGAGACAGTGCTTCGAGAGCTATCTCCGTGTCTCCTTACTTGCTGCAAGTGATAAACCATGTCTTGCCTCAAATCCGCATGACTCTTAGTTATTCTTAACAAGAGCACAGGCGGCGAACCCATTGCGTACGGTAACATGATGTCCTTCTTCAGGGACTGGTCCCGCCTGATAACATGTCTAAAGTACATACCCCCATCCTCGCTTCTAAGGAGCGTTCTAGCTGTACTTCCTCCAAGGCAGATTTGTTCGTTCTTCTGGCAGTCCATGGTATATTCATTATTCTTCGCCAACACCATAACTGAAAAGCATCAATTCTTCTTCGGTCTTCCTTATTCATTGTCCAGCTCTTGCATGCGTATAAGGCAATTGAAAACACCATGGCTTGGGTGAGGCGTGCCTTAGTCTTCAAGGTGACATCTATGCTTTTTAACACTTTAAAAAGGTCTTTTGCAGCAGATTTGCCCAATGCAATATGTCGTTTGATTTTTTGACTGTAGCTTCTTTGGGTATTGATTGCATCATCTGCATAACGCAGATTTTCCATAGATACCTTTTAAGAGGTTGAGGAATTTCCCTTCTATTTCTAGTTTGCCGAGAGCTTTTATCAGTAATAGTTGTATTTTGTAATTTTTTTCCTGCATCTGTTGCAATGGTAATATGCTTTATTTTTTCAATCTGTTATTTTGGTGAGTTGCATTTATTGATTTTCAAATGGTAAAGATATCTTGCACTCCTGGGATATACTCCACTTGGTCATGTTGTATATTATTGGATTCAATTTGCTAAAATTTTCTTAAGAATGGGCAGCTCCTGTCCGGAGGGGAGATGAGAAGGCAGAGAGGGTCAGGAGCTGGTTGAATGGACATGGGAAATCAGGTGGAAAGGAGGAATGTGCTGTCACAGTATAGAGAGAGCAATTATGGGAACATAACAATGTGTGTATAAATTTTTGTATGAGAGACTAACTTGAATTGTAAACCTTCACTTAAAGTATAATAAAATAAAATAAAAAAAGAATTTTTCTATCTATATTAGTGAGGGATATTGGTCTGCAGCTTTATTTCTTTATCATGTCTTTGTCTACTTGTGGAATCAGGGTAATGCTGGCCTCTTAGAATATAAGATTTGTTCCCTCTTGAATTTTCTAAAACAGTTTTGTAGAATTGGTATTATTTATTTCTTAAATGTTCGATAGAAATCATGAGTGAAGCCATCTGGCCCTGGAGTTTCTTTGTGAGGATTTTTTAAATAGGGTGACCAACTTGTCCTAGTTTGCTTAGGTCTTTTCCAGTTTTGATGCTGAAATTCTGCATCCTGAAAACTATCTCAGTCCTAAGCAAAGTGGGATAGTTTGGTCACCTTAGTTTTAAACTGAAAATTCAATTTCTTTAATAGATGTAGGGATGTTCAAGTTATTTTTTCTTGAGTGAGCTTTTGAAGATTGTGTCTTTAAAGGAATTTGTCTTTTCCACTTTTGTTGTCATATTTATTATCATAAAGTTGTTCATAATATTCCCTTATTTTATTTTAAATAACTGTAGAATCTGTAGTGGTGTCACCTCTCTTATTCCTGATATTTGTAATTTGTGTCTTCCCTCACAAACCACTCTGTCTAGAGATTTAACACTTTTATTGATCTTCTCAAAGAATCAGCTTTTGGTTTCTTTGATTTTGTTTCTTTTTATGTATTTTTTCCTGATCTTTTTTTATTCTATTTATTCTGCTTATTTTGTGTTTCTTTTATTTTTTATCTAATTTCTTAAAGCGGAATTTGAGGTCATTAATTTAACACATTTCTTCTTTTCTATTGTAGACATTTAGTGTTATAAATTTCCCTGTAAGCACTGCTTTAGCTGAATTCCACAAATTTTTGATAACTTGTATCTTCATTTTCATCCACTTCAAAATACTTTCTAATTTCCATTTTTATTTCTTCTTTGACCTATGGATTATTTAGAAGTGTGTTATTTAGTTTCCAAATATTTGGGATTTTTTTCCCAGTTATCTTTCTGTTATTGGTTTCTAAATCATACTTTGTATTATTTAAATCATTTAAAATTCATTGGTATCTTTTTATGGTGCAGAATATGGTCTATCTTGCGAAATGTTCCTGGTGCACCTGAAAGAAATATGTATTGTTTTTATTAAGTGTTCCATAAACATGACTTAAATCAAGTTGGTTGATATTGTTGTTTGAGTCTTCTATATCCTTGCTGATTTTCTGTCTACTTATTCTATCAGTTATTGACAGAGGATATTAAAAACTCTTGACTATAATTGTGGATTTATCTATTTTTCCTTGTAGTTCTTTGTTTTTGCTTCCTTTTTTTTAGCTGCTTGGTCGATAAGTTTATAGTCTTTATCTGAAAAAGCATAGAAAACTGTGGTTTAGCTCTCAGCAGCCCACTGCTGAGCCCTGAAGAAACCTGCTTTGTTCTGAGCTACCCAATCTTTCTTCTGGGCAAGAGACATTTTAAACAGTTCCACCTCTTCCTTTTAACTTCTTTCTTAGGCTTCTTCTCATAAACTGGATTCTCTCATATAAAAGCATGCACTTTCTTATACATCTCTATCATGTGTAGAGTTATGTTGTTCTTTAAATATTGAGAGAATTACTTCTTGTAAGAATTTTCATCTTCTTCCATTTGGTAACGCATATAATCTGCAACATTCTGACCCATAATGTGTTTCTGATGTACTTTTGCATTTAATTCGTTGCTTTCTGAATCATAACCAGGGAATTGTTTCGTCCTATAAAGAATAGACAAGCCTCCATCCACAGCTCCCTTCAAAGCCCCAAAAATTTTCTTTCCAGTTGTAGTTCTGGCAAGGTCTGCATCCAAATAGTAGGTGAAGGCACCAGGTTGACTGTCAATGCTTTCCACATTGTATTTATCTCTGCTTACCTCCACTTGACCTTCATAGATCTTGTCCATGCCAAACCTATTGAGAAGTCTGTGGGCTGGCAGCGGGCCAAAACAATATGCTGCAGCATACTTTGTTAGGCTAACTTTCACACTATACTTTGGGAGTTTGTGAGCATAAGCTATGCAGACTATCATATCCCCTTCCATACAGGCAAAAGCAATCTGGCAAATTGCATCTCTGTTGGTTACACAGACTATCATCCTGTATTTGGGTGTGTTGTACTTATTTTTATCCTGGATTGCCGAGCATTTCCGAACACAGTTATCAGTTTCAACCCTCTCATCTTCTTCTAAATTTCACTTGGTATCTCTTGAAGTAGGCCTTGTTCTTGGCAACTTTAACAAACCTCATTCTGCAGAACAGAGACCCACGTCCATGGTTTCCCTGCTTCTTGTATTTTGAAGCACTGTTAATTAGATGCATAAATATTCAGAATTGTTATGTCTCCTGATGAATTGTCCACTTTATTATTATGAAATGACCTTCCTATCCCTCATAGTATTTGCTCTGAAATCTACTTTTTCTGATATTAATATAGCCACTCCATCTTTCCTTTGATTGGTCTTAGCATAGCGTATCAGAGTCCAATCAGGAGAGAGAAACTACACAGTAATTTGAATGGGGAAAGCTTAACATAAAGGTTTATTAACAATAACAGAGGATTGAAGTTACAAGGGATTGGCTAGTAAGAAGTAAAGATAACTCTAAAAAGCATAGGAATAGCAGATATAAGGCACATCCACTACCCGTAAGGAAGAGGCCCTTCCCAGGGTTTAGATCCAGACCGTGTTCTATGGCATATAAATTGCTCTGGTGCCTTGCTGATGGAACTTTCTGGAAATCTTACCTCTGGAATGTGCTAGAAATCAGCTGTGGTGGTGCCATGCCATGGAACTTGCTGGAAATAAATCTTTTAAGGTGCCAGGGAAAGCTATTCACAGGGATGTGTCTTACCAAAGACTCTACTCTAAAAAACTGCCTAAGGTAGTTGCCAGGGGTAGCTTCTGGCTACTGGCACTAGGATCTAAGTGCTAGAGAAGCCTCGTGCACTACAGAAGGCAGTCTAGGGAACATCACCAGAAGACAACAATCAGGAAGAAAACGCCCTCCTCCTGCCAGAAAAATACTTAAGGGCCCAGATCTATTTTCGCAGAGCAGACAATGAAGACTGAATGTGAATCTCAGTGGCAATACATTGATAACTGGTACACAATCTTTATCTTTTTCCATCCTTTGACTTTTAACCTATTTGTGTGTTTTTATTTAAAGTGGGTTTCTTGTAGATAGCACATTGTTGGGGCTTTCTTTTAATCAAATAAGACAATCTCTGCCTTTTACTTGGGGTGTTTAGACCTTTTAAATTCAATGGGATTATTGTCATTGTTGAGTTTAAGTCTAACATGTTGTCATTCGTTTTCTATTTGTCCTGTGGGTTCTCTGTTCCCTTTTCCTTCCTATTTTGCTTTCTCTTTGATTATTTTATTTATTTATGATTCCCTTTTATCTCCTTGGTTGGTTCATTAGCTATAACTCTTGGTTGTGTTATTGTAGTAATTGCTTTAGGGTTTATATTATATATTCTTAACTTATCACAGTCCACCTTCAAGTGATGTTATACTACTTTACATATATAAAAACTTTCCAAAAGTATATTCCATTTCATTCCTTTTAAAACTGGGACAGCCCCCGGTAAACTACCCAGGTAAATGACTTGATTTATATTGAGTAATAGCAAAAAGTTTATTTGAATGGGGAAAGCTTAACATAAACGTTTATTAACAATAACAGAGGATTGAAGTTACAAGGGATTGGCTAGTAAGAAGTAAAGATAACTCTAGAGAATGAAATAGAAATATATGTTCTAACATAAAAAGTCATGAAAGTAAGTCACAGAACAACTTTTATAGTATGATTATTTTTATGTTTTAAAAATCCATCTTGTTTTATGGGCTTGTATGTATACATATATATGCATATGCTTATAATATGCATTTTTAATAGCTTTATTGAGATTTAATTTATATACCATATAATTCACCCATTTGAAGTGTACAATATAATGGTTTTTAGTTGTACAACCATCATCACCATCTAATTTTAGAATATTTTTATTACCCAAAAAGAAATCCTGTTCCCATTGACTGTCACTCCCTATTCTCCCCAGCCCCTCAGCCCTATTGTTGTTGTGTGACATTGAGTCAATTCTAACTCATAGCAACCTGTCTTCGTTATCTAGTGCTGCTATAACAGAAATACCACAAGTGGATGGCTTTAACAAAGAGAAATTTATTCCCTCACAGTCTAGTGGGCCACAAGTCCAAGTTCAGGGCGTCAGCTCCAGGGGAAGGCTTTCTCTGTCGGTCAGTTCCAGAGGAAGGTCCTTGTCATCGGTCTTCCTCTGGTCAGGGAGCTTCTCAGCATAGGGACCCCAGGTCCAAAGGACACGCTATTCTCCTGCCTCTTGTTTCTTGGTGATATGAGGTCCCCTGTCTGCTTGCTTCTCTCTTATATCTCAAAAAAGATTGGCTTAAGACACAATCTAATCTTATAGATTTGAGTCCTGCCTAATTAACAAACTGTCACTAATCTCATCTCATTAACATCATAGAGATAGAATTTACAACACATCGGAAAATCACATCAGATGACAAGATGGTGGACAACCACACATACTGGGAATCATGGCCTAGCCAAGTTGACACACATTTTGGGGAGGCACAATTCAATCCATAACATGACCCTATATGACAGAGTAGAACTGCCCCATAGGGTTTCCTAGACAGTAATCTTTACAGGAGCAGATACAGGAGCCGATTGCCAGATCCTTTCTCCAGCAACCAAGAGCTTGACCATTGTACCACCAGGGCTCCTTCCCTCAGCCCTAAGCAATTAGTAATCTACCTTCTGTTTCTATAGATTTGCCTACTCTAGACATATGAATAGAATCATACAATATATGATTTTTTGTGACTGTCTTCTTTCACTTAGCATAATATTTTCAAGGTTCATCCATATTGTAGTATGTATCAGTCTTACCAGTTACTGTGGAGTTGATTCCAACTCATGACAACCCCATGTGTATCAGAGTAGAGCTGTGTTCCATAGGGTTTTCAATGGCTGAATTTTCAGAAGTAGATTGCTGGGCCTTTCGTCCAAGGAGCCTCTGGGTGAACTCAAACTTCCAACCTTTTAGTTAGCTGCTGAGTCATGTTAACCATTTGCACCACCCAGGGATGCACCATGTACCAGTACTTCATTTCTTTTTATTGATGAAAAATATTCCACTGTATGACTGTACCATTCCGTTGTATGAATATACCACATCCATTCATCAGTTGATGGACACTTGAGTTGTTTCCAGTTTTGGCTATTATGAATAATGCTTGCTATGAACATTCACGTAGGAGCTTTTGCGTGGACCTGTTTTTATTCTCAGGGTACTTACATAGGAGTGGAATGGCTATGTCAAACTGTTTTCCAAAGCTGCTGCACCATTTTACATTCCCACAAGCAATTTCTACAAGGATTCTAATTTCTCCACATCCTCTCCAACTCTTATTATTGATTATCTTTTTGATCATAGTCATCCTAGTGGCTGTGGTTTTGATTTGCATTTCCCTAATGACTGATGATATTGAGCATCTTTTTTTTTTATTGTTGTAATTTAAATGAAGTTTACATTTCAAGTTAGTCTCCCATACAGAAATTTATACATACATTGTTATGTGACCCTAATTGCTCTCCCCATACTGCGACAGCACACTCCTCCTTTCCACCCCTGATTCCCCATGACCATTCAACCCGCTAAACCTCTCTGCCTTCCCATCTCATCTCCGGACAGAAGCTGCCCGTTTAGTCTCTTGTATCTACTTGAGCTAAGAGACACACTTCTCATGAGTAATCACTTTATGTCCCCCAGTACAGTCCAATCCCTGCCTGAAGAGTTGGCCTCAGAAATTGTTTTATTTCTGGGCTGATAGAGAATCCAGGAGCCATGCTTTCCAGGGTTCCTCCAGTCTCAGTCAGACCATTAAGTCTGGTCTTCTTACTAGCATTTGAGTTCTGCTCCCCATCGTTCTCCTGCTCCATCAGGTACTCTCTATTGTGTTCCCTGTCACGGCGGTCATAGATGGTAGCCAATGTTCTTCTGCTCTCAGGCTGATGAAGTCTCTGGTTTATGTGGCCCTTTCTGTCTCTTGGGCTAATACTTTCCTCGTGTCTTTGGTGTTCTTCATTCTTCTTTACTCCAGGTGGTTGGGACCAATTTATGCATCTTAGATGGCCACTTGCAAGCTTTTAAGACCCCAGACATCACTCACCAAAGTAGGATGCAGAACATTTTCTTAATAAGCTTTGTTATGCCAGTTGACCTAGATGTCCCCTGAAAGCATGGTCCCCAAACCCCTACCCCTGCTACTCTGTCTCTCAAAGTGTTTGATTGTATTCAGGAAACTTCTTAGCTTTGGTTTAGTCCAGTTGTGCTGACTTCCCCTGTAGTGTGTGCTGTTCTTCCCTTCACCTAAGATAATTCTTATCTACTATCTAATTAGTAAATAACCCGCACTTTCCCTCCTCACCCTCGTAACCATCAAAGAATGTTTTCTTCTGTGTTTAAACCTTTTCTTGAGTTCTTATAATAGTGGTCGCATACAATATTTGTCCTTCTGTGACTGACTAAATTCACTCAGCATAATGAGTTCCAGCTTCCTCCATGTTATGAGATATTTCACGGCTTCATCATTGTTCTTTATTGTTGCTTAGTATTCCATTGTGTGGATATACCATAATTTGTTTATCCATTCGTCTGTTGATGGGCATCTAGGTTGTTTCCATCTTTTTGCTATTGTGAACAGTGCTGCAATGAACATGGGTGTACATATATCTATTCGTGTGATGGCTCTTAGTTCTCTAGGATATATTCCAAGGAGCAGGATAGCTGGATAGTATGGTACTTCTATTTCTAGCTTTTTAAGGAAGCACCAAATTGATTTCCAAAGCGGTTGTACCATTTTACATTCCCACCAACAGTGTATAAGTGTTCCAGTCTCTTCACAACCTCTCCGGTATTTATTATTTTGTGTTTTTTGGTTTAGTGCTAGCCTTGTTGGGGTGAGATGATATCTCTTTGTAGTTTTGATCTGCATTTCTCTAATGGCTAATTTCTTCATGTTCTGTTAGCCGCCTGAATATCTTCTTTGGGTAAGTGCCTGTTCATATCCTTTGCCCATTTTTTAACTGGATTATTTGTCTTTTTGTCATACAGATGCTGGGTTTTCCTATAGATTTTAGAGGTTAGGTCTTTGTCAGATTTGTCATAGCCAAAATTTTTTTCCCAATCTGTATACTCTTTTTTTACTCTTCTGGTGAAGTCTTTTGATGAGCATAAGTGTTTAATTTTTAGAAGCTCCCAGTTATCTAGCTTATCTTCTGGTGTTTGTGTATTGTTAGTTATGGCTTGTATCCTGTTTATGCCATGTATTAGGGCCTCTAGTATTGACTATTTTTTCTTCTATGATCTTTATAGTTTTCGATTTTATATTTAGGTCTTTGATCCATTTTGAATTAGTTTTTGTGTATGGTGTGAGGTATGTGTCCTGTTTTATTTTTTTGCAGATGGACATCCAGTTTTGCCAGGACCATTTGTTAAAAAGACTGTCTTTTCCCCATTTGATGTGGGCCTTTGTTGAAGATCAGGTGACTGTAGGTGGATGGATTTACATCTAAGTTCTCAATTCTGTTCCATTGGTCAGTGTGTCTGTCATTGTACCAGTACCAGGCTGTTTTGACTACTGTAGCTGTATAGTAGGTTCTGAGGTCTCCTTTGCCCATTTTTAAGTTTAGTTGTTTGTCTTTTTGTTGTTGAGTTGCAAGAGGTTTTTTTTTTAAATATTTTGGATATTAAATTCTTATCAGACATATGGTTGCAAATACTTTCTCCCATTTTGTGTGTTGTTTTTTCACTTTTTTGATAGTGTCTTTTGATGCACAAAAGTTTTTAATTGTGATGAGGTTCCATTTATCTATTTTGTCTTTTGTTGCTTATGTTTTCGAGGTCATAATATTTAAGGAAACGAAAACAAACAAACAAACAAAAACCCTGTTGCCATTGAGTCAATTCCAACTCATAGCAGCCTTATAGGACAGAGTAGAACTGCCCCATAGGGTTTCCCAGGAGCAACTAGTGGATTTGAACTGCCGAGCTCTTTCTTTTGTTTTGTTTATTGTTGTGGTTTAAGTGAAAGTTTACATTTCAAGTTAGTCTCTCATACATTGTTATGTGACCCTAATTGCTCTCCCTATACTGTGACAGCACACTCCTCCTTTCCACCCGATTTTCCATATCCATTCAACCAGCTCCTGACCCTCTCTGCCTTCTCATCTCACCTCCAGACAGAAGCTGCTCATTTAGTCTCAGGTATCTACTTGAGCTAAGAAGCACACTCTTCATGAATATCATTTTATGTCCCACAGTCCAGTTTAATCTTTGTCTGAAGAGTTGGCCTCGGGAATTGTTTCAGTTCTGGGTTGACCGAGAGTCTGGGGGACGTGCTTTCTGGGGTTCTTCCAGTTTCAGTCAGACCATTAAGTCTGGTCTTTTTACTAGACTTTGATTTCTGCACCCTGCCTTTCTCCTGCTCCATCAGGGACTCTCTGTTGTTTTCCCTGTCAGGGTGGTCATAGGTGGTAGCCGGTCACCACCTAGTTCTTCTGGTCTCAGAACTGCCGACCTCTTAACCACTGCGCCACCAGGGCTTCAATAGTTAAGAAACCATTGCCAAATCCAAGATCACAAAGATTTGCCCCTGTGCTTTCTTCCAAGAGTTTTATATCTTAATTTAGGTCTTTAATCCATTTTTAGTTACTTTTTGTACATGGTGTAAGGTAAGGATCCAGCTTCATTCTTTTGCATGTGAATATTCAGTTTTCCCAGCACCATTTGTTGAAAAGACTGTTCTTTCCCCCATTGAATGGTCTTGGCACCCTTGTGGAAAATCAACTGACCATAGATGTGAGGGTTTAATTCTGAGCTCTCAGTTCTCTTCCACTGGTCTGCATGTCTATCCTTATACCAGTACTACACCGTTTTTTATTACTGTAGGTTTGTAGTAAGTTTTGAAATCGGGAAGTTGGATCCTCCAACTTTGTTCTTCTTCCAGATTTTTTTAGTTGCTCAGGGTCCATTAAATTCCATACGAATTTTAGGATGGATTTTTTGTTTGTTTGTTTCTGAAAACAAAAAAAAAAAACGCCTCTGAGATTTTGATAGAGATTGCATTGAATCTGTAGATTGCTTTGGGTAGTATTGTCATCTTAACAATATTAAGTCTCCAGTCTGTGAACACAAGCTGTCTTTCCATTTCCTCCAAATATTTCAGTATTATTCGGGATTTTTTTTTTTTTTTACAAGCCTGTCTTAGTTTGGTAATTTCAAATTATCAATAGAATTTCTAAAGTATTTAGAAGTGTATGAACATAGTTGTACATGGTCAAAGACTAAAAGATACTATGCAACCTCTCCCCCAGACCAAAAAAAAAAAACTCTAGTTATTAGAATGGGGTTGGGATCATGACAAAAAAGGGTCTCTTAGTTGTCTAGTGCTGCTATAACAGAAATACCACAAGTGGGTGGCTTTAACAAACCAAAATTTATTTTTTCACAGTTTAGAAGGCTAGACATCCGAATTCAGGGTGCTGGCTCTAGCGGAAGGCTTTCTCTCTCTGTGCGCTCTGGAGGAACTTCCTTGTCTCTTCTGAGCTTCTGCTCCTGGGCAATCTTCATGTGGCTTGGCGTCTCTCTTCCCCTATCTTTGCTTCTCTCCCTTGTTTAATCTCTTATATTTCAAAAGAGATTGACTCAAGATATACCCTACACTAATCCTGCCTCATTAACATAACAAAGACAACCTATTCCCAAATGGGATTATAACCATAGGCATAGTGGTTAGGATTTACAGCACATATTTTGGGGGGGCACAATTCAGTCCATAACAAACAGTTTCTAAAGAAAGTAGTATCTAAACTGAGACCAGAAGATGGAGGAGTATGCTGGATATAGATGGGAGCAAAAAGAGGGTTTAGGTGGGAAATTAACCTTGGTGGCACAGTGCTTAAAGCACTCTGCTGCTAACCTAAAGGTCTACAGTTCGAATCCACCAGCAGCTCTGGGGGAGAAAGATGTGGCAGTCTGCTTCTGTAAAGATTTACAGCCTTGGAAACCCTATGGGGCAGTTCTACCCTGTCCTATAGGGTCACTATGAGTCGGAACTGACTCAACAGTAATGGCTTTGGTTTGGGTTTGGTTCATGTGAGAGAAAAGGATCGTTAAAACACCACAAATTTCATTAAGCTGTGCAAGGATGACACTAAAAACTGCACTATAAAAGGGGCAAGATGGGCAAACCTCACCTTTATCACTATTAGCATGAATCTAATTCCCACCTGGAAGTGAATCCAAGCTTTACCTTCCCACATTTCCATTCCTTGTTGCTACCCACTTCCATGGCAAAAACTCTCTCTTAGATCCTAACCACCCAGAGTTAGGTCAGTCCTCATTCCCAGCTATCCTGAGCTGGATCAAAACATCCCTGGCCACCTGAGGCCAGGTCATTGGAGAGCAGCCATAGGCGCTCAGGAGTCTGCACAATTCCCTGCATTTCAGACCAGCTGGCTTCTCTCTCTCTCCGGGGCTAGATCACAAGCTGGAAGGACTCTATCCTTCTTCATCAAATGCCCATGCAGCTTTTCCCTATAACCCAGCCATCCAGAGTTGGATCTGCACAAAAACTGACTCCATGCTGCCAGCTCCTGCTGGCTCATTACCCCTGTGGGTTAGATACTTCTTTAGAAAGGCTCATAAAATTCACAGAGACTATTATGTATACTTACAGTTACCCATTTATTGTAACCAGAAAAGATACACGTGAAGAGACTCATCAGGCAAGGAATGGGTGAGGTCCTGGCAAGAGGCTTCCATTGTCCCCAGGAACTTGCCACACCCTCTGCCCTGCAAGAATGTTCTCACCAATCCCAGAAGCCCCAGAGAGCTCAAGGGTCCAGAGTCCTCTATTCATTGGGACCTCAATGAATATGCATGACTAATCCTTAACATGTAGTTGTGATCAATATAATAATGAGTATGCATGATGACTGCATCATACCCCCTCCCTTCCTGAAGTTAGTTGCCAGGTGTAGGGCTCGTGTGGCTCCTACTTGCCTGGCTAATTTAGAAAGACAAAGAGCACCCTAATTGCTCAGGCTATTTTCAGAAACCAGATAAAAAAAGGCCAAATCTTGTTCTTTGTCCCACAAGCTGTCTGGATTGGAGAATGGAAAGGGAAAAAGGGGAAAGGGGAAATAGACAAGAGGCTGGAGAGGGAAACAGGGCAGATCATTAAAGTCCTTGTCCTCTAAATTCAGGGTTGTAAGCAGAGGTGTGGGAAGGTGCCCTGGTCAAATTTATACTTTTGGAAAAATCACTCTGGGGCTGCAGAGATAAAGAGCGGAAGGAGCAAAGTGTTATATTAGGACGCTGTTGCAGAAATTCAGACATGAAATGGTGGTGGGCGGAAGTTGGGCATTGCAGCGAGTGGAGAGAAGGATCCTTAGGACTCAGATACTGGAAGAGGGCTTGAGAGAAATGCCGGGGCCAAGGCCATCTCCCAGTTTTCTGTCTGACAGCCCAGGTGCAGCTGGTGGCCCATTGACTGAGGTGGAGATGTAGGCGCAGGTTTTGGGGGAAGATGATGACCATGTTTTTGACTTGTGTGTGAGACACCTGTGGAGCATCCAAAAGATGTTCTTCTATAGGCTGCTGGAGGTAGGGGCTGGCGCTAAAAGGGAGGTCTGGGTTGACGATGAAATGTGGAGTCAGTCCTACTCTTAACCACTGCCTGGGCTCAGATTAACGGCAGGATCAGAGAGGGAACCGAATTTGGATGTCCCTCTAGCGGACCCCTCAAAGACCAAGGAGAGGCTACTGCAGAACAGGTGCTCTGGGCCGGGGTGGGGGCCCAATCTACCCCCTCTTTCACCCCGAGACCAGGTTGTCTCCCAGAAAAGAGCGGCCCGCGGCACCCCGGAACCTCCTACCAACGCCACCCGCGTTCGCCCCGGACCTGTCGACGGAACCCGACCGCTGTTGCTAAGGGGTGGCCCCGGAAGTGACGCGCCCGGGGTTTGTTGACAGCGGAGGCGGCGGTGGCTGCAGGCTCCGAGTCGTAGGAGCCGGATCGGGGGAGGGGCTGGGCCCCGGAGCCAGCACCCGGCGGCCTTCAGCCCCGGAGGCAGCCCTAGGGGCAAGGTAACGGCCACGGGGTCCCCCGCCGCGACGCCCTCCCGCCCGGGGCTCCAGTCCCCGCGATCCCAAGCCCCGCCCTGCCGACCCCTGCCTACCCCGGACCCCGGCCCTAGCCTGAAGAGATCCCCTGCCTCACGAGAGGCTCTGACCCCGGATTCTCACGGGCCGCATCCTCCGCTTCTCCTCGCCGAAGAAGCATCCCGTTTGTTCCCCAACGCTGAAGGCAGCCCCATCCCCGGGTAGGTCCTAGCCAAGGCATGTACTCGAGTACTCCCCTCTTCCCTCCTGCCTCCGGGGCCTCAGCATCGCCGCTGCAGCCGCTTGCATACATCCATCTTGGCAAACGGTGGGAGAGCTCCCTTCTCTACCCCTGCCGCCAGGTTTGAGAAACGTGCCTTTATAACTGAGGTCCCTTCCTCCAGAAAGAAAATGACGCCCTGGCGGATGCCCCTCCAAGATGGGGGATTGATGTAGGGCTGAAAGGGCCAGCCTCTGCTACTCCTACCTGTTGGACGAGCTTAAGTTCCCCCCAGAGCAGCGCTTAAAAGCTCAGGGACGGCTGGGATTCTGGATCAGCTCCTAAAAGTGATGACAGGATGTAAGGATATCCAACGGAATGGGAAAGGGATGGGGTAAGGTTGCAACCTGAGGGCCACGGGAGCCAGATAGGTGAGTTGAAAGCGAAACTGCCTTTTCTGGCCACTCCAGCTCTGTGAGTGGAACTTGACTTGTCTGCCCTTAGGCCAAAGGAGACCAAGATTTCCAATCTTTCCCTATGCCTGTCAGTGCATTTGGGTTTTATTATTTTTGTTGGGGTGGGGGGTGGAGTGTGCTTCACACATCAGGAAAATCACTCCATATGATCTTTCCCACAGAGTGTTTCTCTTCAGGGTTCAAACTGATTAGAATGAGCATGGAAGACAGCTTTGAAAATGGTCACAGGAGGCCTCACATAGAGCAGGAGGTGGTTGCCAGGGGTGAGGGGCCGCTCTGCTTTAGCTCATTCATTCATTCAGCAAATAATAAACATATATTAGGTGGTAATAAGTGCTATGGAGAAAAATAAAGTAGGGAAGGGCCATGGGGAGGGCCAGAGAGTAGAGGTTGCCTTTTTATAGAGGATGGTCAGGGAAGATCTCCCTAATAAGGTGATACTTAACCAGAGACCTAAAGGAAATGAAGGAGTGAGCCATGCAGCACTCTCCCGATGGAGCATTCTGGCCAGGGGGTACAGCCAATGCAAAGGTCCTGAGGTAGTAGTATATAAAACAGCAAGAAGACAGTGGGGCTAGATCGGGATGAAGGAGGGGAAGAGTGGTTGGCAAGGTCAGAGAACAGTGGAGGCCAAATAATGGTGGGGATGTCAGGAGCTATCCGTGTGATGCAGGGTCATGGGGTGTCTAATGGGACACCATTTCAGAGCTATACTAGCTGAAGTGACCAGTGGTTGAAGAAAATGTAGATTTGTTTTAGATGACAGATGGCCATTGTGCTCTGGCTTTGTGTTGTAAGTACCCTTTTTCCAACTTTGTAATGACCATTGATGGAAAGGATGGCTGTAGAGCACTATGATTCAATCGGGTCATGTCTCTGCTTCCTGGTTATGGGAGCTTGGGCAAGGGAACTTTCTTCACCTCAGGCTCCTCATCTGTAAAATAGGGCTGTTGGGTTAAATGAGATCACGCACTGACGTACTTAGTGCAGTGTTTGGCACATAGTAAGTACTCTATACGTAGTGGTCAAGATGATGATAACAATGATGATGAACTGTTTACATGTGTATCTGCCTCAGAGCCTTTCTTTTTAACACCAGCTGGTGGTATCACTAGCTCTGGCTATCTCCCTGAGCTAGTAGAATTTTGGGGAATAGTGAGGGATACAAAATAGAAACTTCCTGATACCCCTCGGTGATAACAGAGTGGTTGCATATTCCCCAGGGAGGATGGTAGCTTGGTCTTGGCTTTTTTGATGCCAGTGGAAGGTGATGGGGACTTTTCTTTTTTTTGTAGAGCCTAGTAAATCCCCATTCTGCCGCATAAAGTAGACAAAATGATGGTGTTGAAATAAACGTGATTTGGAGACAAGGGCAGTGTACATTGGGCCTAGATGTGGGGGGCAGCAATGGTGTGGCTAATCTGCTGGTGGAGACCATTGATCTTGGAAGTGCCCCACAGAGGCTGAGATTTTGCAGCCTGCCCTATGCGGAGCAGAACAGTGGTTGATCTCCCTCCTCACCCCCCAAGCCTAGACTGCATCACTCAGGCCTGGCTATAGGCTGAGCAGAGCAGCTGGGTCAGAGGATTTGAAAATGAGAGAACCATTATGTTAGAGCAGGCTGTGAGGCTAGAACCCTCGACTAGCCATCTGGGGGCGTGGGTTCAAGCCCAGCTCTGCTGCTGTCTCACTGTGTGACCTTGGGCAAGTCTCATCTCCTCTCTTGTCCTCCGTTTTCCTGTCTGTACACTGAGAATAATGGCCTTCCCCATGCTAACTCCGAAGGATAGTAGGAGGACAAAATGAGATACTGATTATGAAAGAATTTCTTGTGATCTAAATCTCTCTACAAAGGGAAAGAACAGTTCTTGTTATCATTACCACCACTAGGATTCTGCCGACACATTGTTGGGGGCCACTAGACAGAGAGCTGTTCTGGCACCACGGTTCTTTTCTTGGCTTCAGTACCTCAGCTGTTCTTGGCTTCTGCAGTATGGGTTTAGAGACCACTGTTGGGTCATCTCTTTTGGGACCAAAGTCCTACATCTGGTTCAATCACTGAAGCTGATTTTCCAGCTTCAGAAATGAGCGGAAGAGTCTCTCTGAACATTAGTCTTGGAATAGCATTCTTCTTTGTAATAATTGGTTGCCACTTTTCTGCCATTATTTTATGGCATCTTCTCTACAACCTGATGAGATAGCTACTGTTCGCATTGACACACAAGGACTTTGATGAACATTGAGGCTGATAAATACTGGCTGGAGACCTCACAGAGCTGAGGCTCCTTCACCTACAACTAACCAGTCATGCTTACTGTGTCAGGGAGACCTGGGGCTCACACAGGGTCCTTGCCCTCGGAAAGCTTCCAGACTTGTGGCAAAAAAGTGATATATGTTTACGGCAATAGCTTAGTGCTCAAGAACACTCATAGTTGTAAGGGAGATGTGGAGCTACAGAAGGGAAGGCTGAGGTTTGGAGAAAAGATTTCTGCCCATAGCCTACTGGTAGAGAGCCCGAGCGTTAGAGTCAGGCACTTATGGGGCACCTTGGGCAAACGGTTGTACATCTCTAAACCCTAGTTTCTTCATCTGGAAAACAAAGTGATAATACGGCCCTCATAGGTAATATGCGGTTTAAATGAGAATATGCATGTGAAGCTCGTAACACTACATATTAAACTAATAAATACACATATGTATAGCTGTATAAACATATATACCCATGTACATATGCATACGTCCATGGCAAATTATTTAGCCTCATCTGTAAGTTGTAGATTATAATAACCCCATGCCTCATGTGATTGTTGAGAGAATCCAGTGAGTTAATGCATTTCAGATACTTTGCACAGTTCTCCATACATACCTCGTACTCAGTATGGGTATGATTATTATTAAGCTTGCAAGAAGAGAACCCAGGCTGTCTGACTCATAGTCTACCCAGCATCCCGAGGCCTTTCTGCCTCCAGGTGGCACCAGCACGCACCAAGTAGTGATGTGCGCTCTTCCCTCATTCTGTTCCTGCCTCTTCCTGACATAATGTACCCGTGGGTTTAGTCTCTGCAGGCTCTTCAGGTCAGGCACCTTCGTGGGATGACCTCTGATGCTCACTTGCACCTCTGCCCCTGGGAAACTCCTAGAGCTTGTCCCGACTCCCCTCATAGCAGTCTCCTGCCCCCAATCTCTGGCCTGTGATCTGCTCCCTCCTGGAAAGCTTCCAGCCTCTGTCAATAGGGCATTTGTTTGGGTTTCCCCCCAGTTCTGGGGTTAATATTTTACAGGGTGGGCACTGCTCCAAGGCTCAGAGCTTCTGGCTCCCCAGCCTCTCTGTAGGCTGGGTGTCAGGTCGCGGGTAGCGTCCCACTCCTCCTTCCTCTGGACCTCAGTTTCCCTTTTTCCTCACTGGATGGATGGAAGACCGAATGGTTTGGTGAGAGGCGCGGGCCTGGTTTAGGTTGGTCCTACTGTAGTTAATTGTGTGTCCTCGGGCAAGCTTCTTATTAGTTGTGTGAGCCTTGGGGTCCTCATCAGAAAATGAGGTAACAATCTGTCTAATCGTGCTATAGTGAGGTATTCAGGCAAAAGCAAACTTTTCCTTTGCTAAGTGCCAGGCGCAGGTTGGGCACTGAAGACACAGGAGCGTGCAAGCAGAGTTCCTGTCCTCCCAGAGCTCATGGCTGGAGAGGACAAATTATTATGCAAAGGATTAATTAGTTACAAGAACAGGGTAATAGGAAAGGTTGTTTTTGATGGTTAAATAAGAGAATGTATGAAATAAAGCCTGTAACGAGTTTAGTACTATGTCTGGAAGCAACCGACATGGAGGTGGCATGGTGGTGGCGGCAGCAGCGGCTTGTTGTTCTCTCCTCTCCTCACTGCCCTTCCCCCAGGATGTTGTAAGCTCATGATGGATCCAATTTTTAGAGAACCTGCAAGAACGAGGATGGAGAAAGACAGAGGGTTCTTACTGTGTGGTGTTCTGTCATAATAAGAGTTCCCTCTGTTCCCAGTTGCCAGAATTCCAGACAGCTGATGCCTGCCATGAGAATGAGGGTCCCTAGGGGGTGGAGTGGGCAGAGATGGGTTGCCTCTGGAGGGTGCCAGACACTGCAGCTGAATGTGGCACGGGTCGCAGGGAGTTCCAGCCCCTGGGCCTCTCATCCTTGGTACCAAGATAAAGACAGCTCCTTCTTCCTCTAGCTCACCCCAGCCCCAAGCAGCAGCATTGGCACTGCCAAAGGAAGGTTAGCAGATGGTGCCATCTGCCTCGTTTGTCTTTCGGGGGCTTTTGGTGACCTTGGTGGCTGGCATGATGGTATTTCTCCCACCTGGGGAGCAGGGTAGGACAGAGCAGCTATCTTGGAAATAGATTCGCGCATCTACAGAAACGGCAAAGCCCCTGGTGGCTCTCTCTCGTTCAGAATTGTGAGGCTTCATCTGCAGCCACTGGGTGCTCAGCTGTGTCCTGGCACACTGGGCAGGAGGAACAAGAGCATGCCTAATGGCCCGGGTGCTGTACATGGTACAACCTGCAAGTCCCTAGTCATTCCTTCAATAGGCATTTATTGAACCCCTACTATGTCAGCCCCCACACTGGGTGCTCTGTTCTTTCTTGGTTCATTTGGCAAATAGTCATAGCATTGGGCCTCTGGTGCCCATGTCCCACGCACCCTCTCCCCTTGCAGCCTTTACACGTCTCTTTCTTCTGCCTGGAATACCTTCCCCTTCTCTTCCCACCACCAGAGTTAGCTGTGACTCATCCTATGTGTCTTAGCTAGAAATGTCGCTTCCAAGGAAACCTGCTCTGACTCCCAGTCCAGGGCAGCTCCCCTGGTATTGGCCCCCAGAGCTCCAGGTACCTCGTTAAGAACACTGGTCCCGGTTATGACTTGATGTGCCTTTGTGTGTGATTCGTAGGTGCTGTCTCCCTTCAGAGCCGTATGCTTCCTGAAGGCCAGGACCTTGTCTGGTATGCTTACTGTTACACTGACAAAGCTCAATAAAGAGCTACTGGATGAACAAATGAATCACTGGGGCTAGACCCAGGGATGCAATGCCAATAGGGCCAGCCTAGTCCCTGCCCCTCTTGGAGCTGGCAGTCTGGCAAGGAAGACAGATAATTAAACAAGCATCAGTACAAAGTACTGGGGTGGGCCCTGTGGGGGCATACAGCAGGAGCATTCAGGCTGGTCAGGGAAGGCTTCCCAGAGGAAGTGACATCGACCCTGAGATCTGAGGGTGAGTAACCAGTTGCTGTCAACTCCAACTCATGGTGACCCCATGTGTGTCAGAATAAAACTGTGCTCCATCGGGTTTTCAGTGGCTGATTTTTTAGGAGTAGATCACCAGGCCTTTATTCTGAGGTGCCTCTGGGTGGACTTGAACCTGCAACCTTTTGGTTAGGGCCAAGTGGGTTAACCGTTTGCACCACCTAGGGACTCCTGAGGGTGAGTAGGCATTAGCTAAGTAAAGAAGAGGGTTCAAAAATAGTATGGGCTAGAGTGGTCACTGGGTGCTTCCTGGAGGGGGTACAAAAATGTATATTTGGGTGTGGGCGCAGTATTTAGAATAGAAAGTAGAATAAGTAGTTGAATTTGGATGGGCCCAGTTAAAAGCGAATAGATCGAGCAAAGGTCTGAAGGTAACCCTGTGTATATGATGTATTTCTAGTATAATGAAGGAAGCCAGCTGGCTGGATTAGGGTTTAGTGAATGAAGGCAAAAGAAGGCCATGCCCAGGGCCCCAGCATCCTGTTTATTGTGCTTTCCATCGAGGGTGTCGTGTTGCCAGTGGGACAGCTGGCACAATAGGCCTTGTTGTGGGAGCCCTGGCCTGGGAAACACAGACCTGGAGCTGGGCTGGGACAGGCCCTGCTCTGTTCGGGGGCCAGAACAGGTGAGGTAGGAGAGATTATAATAACAATAGCTGCCTTTTACTGAGCAATTACTGCATGCCAGGCTTGATGCTAAGCCCTTTCTACATTATTCTGCAATGCTCTGTGGCCTCCCACTGGATTTCCTGAGCAGCCTGGAAAACCTACATCCATACAAAGACTCAGAATCCAGGTGCAATGCTGGGCCCTGAACTCCTTCAGAGCCCTTCAAGAGATAGCGTGATGGAGTCAGAGACTAGGTTCAAATCCCGGTTTAGACAGAGTCACCTGCTCTGAGCTTCAGTTTCCTCATCTGTCAGATGATATCTTAACCACTATTTTTTGTGTCAAAGCACAGCACTGAGCATTTTTCCCAATATTATATCATTTACTCTAATAGTCCTGTGAGGTGGGGGTTATTATCCGCCTTTTCCAGATGAGAAAGCCAAGGTCCAGACAGGTAAAGTAATTTACTAATCAGCAGATTGTGCAACTGGGTTGGAACATAGATCTGTCTGACCAAAGAGTCTGCACTTTTTTTTTTTATAGCTTTTCTTGAAGTTTAACATAAATAAGGAAAGTTGGGTGAATTTTCACAAGTGAACACACCTGTCCCAGCACTCCCAGAAACCCCCTCTGCCACCTTCTAATTACTGCCCCCCTGCAAAGGTAATCACTACCCTGACTTCTAACACTTTAGTTAGTTTCGCCTTGTCTCGCCCCAAGCACCCATCGCATGTAGACCTTGGTAGGAAAATGTTTGTTTGGGATTAATTCCTGACTGTCTTTGGTTCTATAACGGGTTGATTGTTTTCCTTCTTATTCACTCAATCTGAATGTGAAGACTTGGTTTTCATTCTCTGTTAGCCACTTAGCTTGGGGATGCACTGTCAGTGAGATTATCGCGTGACTGAATCCTTAATGCCTTCTAAACATGGGCCTCTGGTGTCTAGCTAGGCCATTTTCTTAACTTTTATTAAATTGTAATATACATTTTTTAAAGTGCACACATCAGGAGTATACAGCTCAGTGAATTTTCACAAAGTGAACGTACCTGCATGTCTAACACTCGGGTGAAGGACTAGAAGCTTATTAGCACCTAGAACCCACCTCATGCACCCCTCCCAGTTACTCCCTTTCCCAAGTAACCATAGTCGTGACTTCTACCACCACAGATTAGTTTCTCCTACTTTTAATTTAAGGGAGTAATACATAAATGGATTGATAAAATTGTAAAAATGGCATGGTGGAGGTGTCTGACCTCTAACTTCACAAGGGGAAGGAGGATCAAGATCAACAGCCCAAGGCTGATTCCTGTGAGGTGGAGGTCAGACATGCCTCCTCTCTCTGTCATTCTTAACAATTCTGGCACCAACTGTCCCTCTCTACTTCTCTGCTGAATTTGATAATTCATTCCAATGACCACACAGAACTCGCAGACAATACTCACGATTATAGGGTTTATTAGGGAAGTAACAGGTTACAATTCAGGTTCAGGAATGCTCAGGCTACAGTTGTTCCATCAGGACAGCCACTTCTCAGCTGTGCCCGCAAGCATGCTTCTCTCAGGCCCCTCAGCCTCTACCCTGCTTGGGCAAGTGTTAGAAAGCTCTTTTAGCTCTGCCAGTAAGTGCCCAGAGGCACCGCACTCTGCCAGCAAGTCGCAGCCTGAAGGCTCTCAGCTCTAGCTCCACTAAGTGCCTCAAGGCACCCTACTCTGCCAGCAAGCCTATTGCTGGAAGGCACTCAGCTTCTTGCTCCTTGGGCTGGAAGCCTACCACGCCGTCTCCTGCCAGTCTCTTGGTTTTGCTGCCTCTGCTGCTGTTTCTCTGCCGCTTCTTCTCACTGTCTTGCCATCTTCTGTGTTACAGTTCTCTCTCTGTCTCTTGGGTCTA
Source organism: Trichechus manatus latirostris (assembly GCF_000243295.1). NCBI lineage: Eukaryota > Metazoa > Chordata > Mammalia > Sirenia > Trichechidae > Trichechus > Trichechus manatus. The sequence continues at coordinate 13,088,533 of NW_004443974.1, read as the reverse complement.
GGAGGGTCTCAGTGCAGGGATCCCAGGTTCAAAGCACATGCTCCACTCCTGACTGTTCTTTCTTGGTGGTGGTGAGATCGTCTCTCTGCTCTGGAATTGGCTCTTTTAAGCCTAGCGGGATGGCAAATTTGACCAGTCCCCTTGGTGGGCCACAATTACCTTATTTGCAGAATCCCACCCAAGTGATTAGGTTACAAGACCATGGCAAGAAAGGCCACACAAAAGCGATCTATGGCACCACAGGCCACCCCCTGGCTTTTCTAGCCATGGTTCTCTCATACTTGGAGGATAACTTCCTCCTCCCAATCATTTTACCAGTCCAGAACAGTCATTAACAATTAGTCCTACAGTAGGGCAGAGTCATAACGATGAGGTTACTCAGGTACCAGCCATTCATGTCTGATGCAGGTGTCCATCTGATCTGGTCAGGTTCTCCAAAAGGCATCTCATCTTCACCCTTTCTCGTGTCTGATAAAATTTAACTGAGAGAAGATTATTCCCTTTCTCTGAGCCTCATGAGGCATCGACATAGCAAAACCTTTAAGGGACTTTAGGTTCAGCCACTATACTCCAATCCAGCAGTCTTTCTTTCTACTCTTTCACACTTCACACTTACAGCTTCTACTATTACAGTTTTTACAATCACAATTAACCCTGTTAACAGTCATTACTCACAGCTGAATCATATAATCCTGTCAGCGTCTTCCCCCACCCTCTCTTCCCCAGACCTGTCAGGAAAAGAGCAATCTATTCAGTGGGGTTCCTCCCTTGTCCCCCTCATTTTGAGTGTAAACACACCCACGAAAGCATGTAAGCCAGCCACTTCATGCCTTTATCTCCCCCCATTTTAGATAGCCAATGTTGAAATTCCTCGTCCCTATCAAACCAGTGGCACCCTGGTGGCGGTGGTTAAGAGATCAGCTGCTAACCAAAAGGTTGGCAGTTCATGTCCACCAGCCACTCCTTGGAAACCCTATGGGGCAGTTCTACTCTGTCCTATAGGGTCACTGTGAGTCAGAATCGACTCAACAGCAGCCGGTTTGTGTGTGTGGTTTTTTTTTTTTTTTTTTTTTTGGTATCAAACCAGTAGTCTGAGGAGACAAGAATGTTCTTTTAGCTGAAGAAACTTCTGTTCCAATTGGAACTTTGAGCATCTGCATTCATAAGCAAAGTCCAGTCCAGAGCAAGCCTTCAAATTGCAGCAATTTACACCAGCTTACAGTGTCAAACATCTTTCTCTTCATTGGGTTAGGTTCTGGTCAGCTCACCGTTAGCCATCCAAGCTAGGTCACAATGGGTTGCCCCTTCTCTCTGTCTCATCCCTACCCCCTTGGGCTAGGTCAACAGGCTCCACCTGTAAACTCAAAAGTCCACACAACTCCCTGCACTTCTCACCAGCCAACCCTTTCTCTCTCATCCCTAGCCCTCGTGGGCTAGGTCAACGGGTGCCAATGAAACATGTCCAAACTCAGCCTGTCTCTTCATCAGTGCACTTCCGCTACTTCAACTCATGAGTGGACCCAGGTGATCACTACAGGTGAGTATACCAGGCTGTCTACTCGCTGGCTCCCTTTAACTTCCAGTCCTGGAAGGGGGTTCCTTCTGATGGGCATTGACTTTTTCTGCCTCGATTCCTCCAATGGCAAATCGCTTGCTTGAAATTCAAAAAGCAAAACAATCTTTTTTTTTTTTTCCTGCAGGTCCTTCCTTCAAATGCAAATCTTCTATTCTCTCATCATTTCCGAGTAGTTCTGCATATCTTTTCAAATGCAAAATCTGAGTGGGGCTCAGATGTTTAACCTAAGCTCCCACTCTATACAAAGGGCTACTGGCTTGAAAGAAAAAGCCTGTGTTTCATTGGGCAAATCCTAGTTCCCCTTTTAGCATATCCAATCAAGTATTGGCTGAAGGCGGAATTACACGCTCTCTGTAATCTATACTACCCAATATTCATTTCTATCACACATTTAGAAATGTAAAATAGAAATATTTTACAATGCTGGAAACATTCAATATCCATAGTATATTCAATTAAACACATAAATCTTTTTTTCAAAACATTCCAGTGTCATCTTCTCTTCTCCATCCTTTGACTGTCTTCCCATTCATATGCATATGGCCTCGGGCCTCTGGCTGGGTAGAACCAGTAGACCCTGGCCGCCCCCCATCAGTCATCTTGCTTATCTGCTTACCTGTTTTTGCCCCAAGCCACTCCAGATGCAGCCTTTCTCTCAGCTGCAGCATAACATTTCTTACTTTTCCTTTCAGCCATTACAGGTAACAATCAAATTAACCATCTAAGAATGAAAAGTTTCACTTCCGAAACCCCTTCATTCTTTCTCTTACAAAGTCCCATGCTTCCATGAGTCTGGAACCGTTGCAAAGGATCCCACTTCTGATACCAACTGTAACAACGTATACTCTTGTGTCTGGCTCCTCTGACTAAACCAGGGCTTCAAACCAGTTCAGATCGGTTCAGTATGGTTGATGAAGCAAAATCGGAACAGACCTGAATTTTTCAAATTTGAGTGAAGTGGAACAATAACCAGAGTGGGAAAAATTACAAGTCGAAGCCCTGGAATAGGAGACTCGGAAGAGGCGTAGTGAGCCCTTTCAGGAACCTGATGCGGGAAATTGGATTATGGCCAGGACAGTGAAGAACAACACACATTCAAAGCAGTGTGGACATCCACCATCTTTGAACAGGGCACTGCTGTTTCCTACTCTGCCAGTGAACAGATTTGGTTGCAATGCAACCCACATACTGCCTTTGTTTTCTAAGAGGGAGATTAAATTTCTAGCAGGGCTTCGACTGGTAATTTTTCCCATTGCAGTTATGGTTCCGGTTCACCTACATTTTAAAAATTTGGGTCCATTCAGGTTTTGCTTTGTTGCCACGACTGAACTGGGCAGAACCAGTTTGAAGCCCTGCACTAAACGTTGTTTGTGAGATTCATCCAAGCTGTTGTGTTAACAGTAGTTTGTGCATTCTTGTTGCTCTGTAGTACTTCATCAGTGAATATACCATAATTATCCATTCTAACATCAGTGGACATTCAAGTTCTTTTGTAGTTTTGGCTATGATGAAGAATGCTGCTACGAACATTCTGGGATATATCTTTTGGTGAACATATGTATTTTTTTTTTTTTTTTTTTTTTTGCCTGTTCTGCTAAGTTGTCTTAGTCATCTAGTGCTGCTCTAACAGAAATACCACAGGTGGATGGTTTTAACAAGACAAATTTATTCTCTTCACAGTCCAGTAGGCTACAAGTCCAAATTCAGGGCATCAGCTCCAGGAAAAGGCTCTCTCTCTGTCGGCTCTGGAGCAAGGTCCTTGTCATCAGTCTTTGCTTGGTCTGGGAGCATCTCAGCGCAGGAACCTCAGGTCCAAAGGATGCGCTCTGCTCCTGGCAGTGCTTTCTTGCTGGTATGAGGTTCCCCTGTGTCTCTGCCCACTTATCTCTTTTGTATCTCAGAAGAGATTGGATTAAGACACTATCTAATCTTATAAAACTCATCAGTATAACCTCATCAGGTGACAGAGTTTACAACACATGCGGAAATCACATCAGATTTACAAAATGGTACACAATCTAACAATACTGGGAATCATGACCTAGCCAAGTTGACAGATGTTTTTGGGGGACACAATTCAATCCATAACATAAGTAGAGACATTTCTCAGCTCGGTTTGTATTCTAATTGTGGAAAGAACATTCTTAATCAGCACAGCGACACTGCATTAAGGCTTCTAAAATCCAAGTGATTAAAACTACCCAAGCTATCCTAATTCCTACCTTTCTCTAGGAAGTATATTATGTACTGTTGGCAAGCTAGATAAATCTCTCATCCTCTAGGTAAATGCAGTATCTTAGTTTTATTTATTTTTTAATTGTACTTTAGATGAAGCTTTCCAGAACAAACTAGCTTCTCATTAAACAGTTAGTACACGTATTGTTTTATGACGTTGGTTAACAACCCCATGACATGTCAACACTCTCCCTTCTCGACCTTGGATTCCCTATTACCAGTTTTCCTGTCCCCTCCTGCCTTCTAGCCCTTACTCCTGGGCTGCTGTGCCCCTTTAGTCTCATTTTGTTTTATGGGCCTGTCTAATCTTTGGCTAAAAGGTGAACCTCAGGAGTGACTTCATTACTGAGCTAAAAGGGTATCTGGGGCCATACTCTCGGGGTTTCTCCAGTCTTTGTCAGGTCAGTAAGTCTGGTCTTTTTTTTAATCAGTTAAAATTTTGTTCTACATTTTTCTCTAGCTCTGTCCAGAACTGTCTATTGTGATCCCTGTTAGAGCAGTCAGCAGTGGTAGCCGAGTACCATCTAGTTGTACTGGACTCAGTCTGGTGGAGGCGTGGTAGTTGTGGTCCATTAGTCCTTTGGACTAATCTTTCCCTTGTGTCTTTGGTTTTCTTCATTCTCCCTTGCACCCAAAGTGGTGAAACCAGTGTAGTATCTTAGATGGCCCCTCACAGGCTTTTAAGACCTCAGATGCTACTCACCAAAGTAGAATGTAGAACGTTTTCTTTATAAACTATGTTATACCAGTTGAGCTAGATGTTCCCTGAGACCATGGTCCCCTGTATATGCATTTCTGTTAGGAATATATTTAGGAGTGGAATTGCTACATTGAACATATGTGTATTTTCAGCTTTAGTACGTACTGTCAAACAGTTTTCCAATTACAGTCATGCATCGCTTAACATCCACGATACATTCTGTGAAATACGACGTTATGTGATTTGGACGTGATGCAAACACCATGTTATATATAGGCAGTCCCCAGGTTATGAACCTCTGACTTCCAGGCATCTTGTACTTAAGAACGGACTGCCATAAAGTCTAATATATTAAAAAAAATTTTTCTTTTTAATCATGCTTTACATGAAGGTTTACAAAGCAAATTAGTTTCTCATTAAACAATTAATACACATATTGTTTTGTGACATTGGTTGCCAACCCCATGATGTTTCAACACTCTCCCCTTCTCGACCTTGGGTTCCCCATTTCCATTCATCCAGTTTTTCTGCCCCTTCCTGCCTTCTCGTCCTTGCTCCTGGACTGGTGTGCTCATTTGGTCTCGTATACATGGTTGAGCTGGGTGTATTTTTGTTTGTTTTATGGGCCCTTCTAATCTTTGGCCGAAGGATAAACCTCAGGAGTGACCTCAGTACTGAGTTAAAGAGTGTCCGGGGGCCATATTCTCAGGGTTTCTCCAGTCTCCATCAGACCAGTAAGTCTGGTCCTTTTTTGTGAGTTTGAATTTTGTACTACATTTTCCTCCAGCTCTGTCCGGGACCCTCTATTGTGATTCCTGTCAGAGAAGTGGTTGGTTATAGCTGGGCATCTTCTAGTTGTGCTGGACTCAGTCTGGTGGAGGCTGTAAAAATATGAGTTAAATACATACAGTGGTTTGTAATAACTAATGAACATACTACTTTGTGACCCTCATGAAAACATTGCATGGTTTGGAAGTATTTCTTAAGTGTTACATCTGCTACATCCCATTCTTTGATCAAGATTTCTGAACTCTATTATGGGGCCACGGGCGTATATGTGGTTGGACATTGCTCGAATGGACATTATGCAGCGCCTGACAATACATTCCCAGTCACAGCAGTTTACACTCCCACCAGCAGTGTGCTTGACTTCCCATTGTTCCATAGCTTCACAGATACTTGGTATTATATGTATTGGCATTGCTATTTTCAATTGAACCATTCTGGTGGCTGTGAAATGTTATCTCATTTCAAATATTATCTTCTGTTTATTGTCCATTTGGCTGTCTGCCTTTATGAAATGTCTGTTCAAGTCTGCTGCCTATTTTTAATTGGATGCTGTGTCTTAAAAAAAAAAAAAAAGATTTGTAGAAGTTGTTTGTATATTCTGTTGTTTATATTCTGAATATAAATCCTTTGTTGAATATATTATTTCAGATATATTTTCCTAGTCTGTAGCTTGCCCTTTCTCTCTCTCTCTTTTTTTTTTTTTTTATTATTGTGCTTTAGGTGAAAGTTTACAGCTCAAGTCAATCTCTCATATAAAAACTTATACACACATTGTTATGCAACACTAGTTGCAATCCCTACGATGTGACAGCACACTCCCGCTTTCCACCCCAGGTTTCTTGTGTCCATTCAACCAGTTGCCCTTTCTGTTTTTTAATTGTTATCTTTCGCTGAACACAATTTTTTATTCTGAGGCAGTCCAATTTATCAGTTTCTTTATAGTTTGTGATTTTGTGTGTGTGTGTGTGTGTGTGTGTGTGTGTGTGCTATTTAAGAAATCATTGCCTACCCTAAAGTCATAAAGATACACTCCCGTGTTTTCTTCTGGAAGCTGTATTGTTTTACCTTTCACGTGTAGGTCTTTGGTCCTTCTCAGATTGTACGTATGAGCAAAAGTTTCTTCATTTCAATGCAGATCCGTTTTTCATTTTTTTCCCTTATGGTTAGTGCTTTTTAAGTCCTATTTAAGAAATGTTTACCTACCCCAAGTTCATGAAAATAGTACGAGCCTTCACTTTTTTTAATAACAGTTTTATTGAGATATAATTTATATACCATACAGTTCACCTGTTTAAAATATGTAATTTACTGGTTTAAGTGTATTCACAGAGTTGTGAAACCATCATCACAGTCAATTTTAAAACATTTTCATCACCCCAAAAAGAAACCCATGCTTATTAGCAGCCGCTTGCTATTCCCTCCTCCACCCAGCTTTAGGCAATCCTTAATCTAATTTGCTTCTGTCTCTATAGATTTGTCTGTTCTGGACACTTCATGTAAATGGAATCATATCATATGTGGCACTTTCTGTCTGACTTCTTGCACTTAACGTAATGTTTTCAAGGTACATCCATGTTGTAGCGTATGTCAGTACATCATTCCTCTCTATGGCTGAATAAGTATTTATTGTATGAATGTTCCACATTTTGTTTATCCATTCGTCAGCTGTTATAGACATTTAGGTTGTTTCTACTTTTTGGCTATTGTGAATAATGCTGCTATGAACATTTGTGTTCAAGTTTTTATGCATATATGTTTTCATTTCTCTTAGGAGGAGCCTTCTCTCTTTTTCAAAAAAAATTTTAGTAAAGATATATATAAAAGAAAGTTTGCCATTTTAATCATTTTTAAATGTACAATTCAGGAGCCTTTTTTAAATCATACACCAAGATATTTGGTGATGTGATGTCTATAAAGCCTTGGCCCCACTAAGTGCTCCATCAGTGATAGCTGGGTGCAGGTTAGGAAGTACCCATAGCAAGGGACACCCCAACGTAGCTATTAAGATTGTGAGGTGCATATGGTGAAAATGCCTATCTATCCCCACCCAGCATTCCGTCCCCAACACAAACATGTCTGCTCACACGCTCATGAAGGCACAGAGATACTTGGGCAAAGCCTCATCTGATTTGCAGGTCAAATCATGTAGAGATAGTGGTACACCAGAGAGGGGTAAGGAAAAGAGTCAGGAGTCCTGGGGACTACCCCTGCTGAGCTGCTAATTCGAGTGTGAGTTCCAGGACCTCAGTTTCCCTTCTCAGAGAGTGAACATAGCTGATGGTTCTGGCCCTTAAATGTGGCTCACTTGGCTTCTCTCCCATTCTCCAGGCTGCAGCTCTGTCAATGATCCTTTGAGTATTGAGGAGTCGCTGCTGCCCCTGGGGGCCCCTGTGCTGGAGTGGCTACCTGCCTGCCCCCAGCATGGCGTCCGACACTCCCGAGTCCCTGATGGCCCTCTGCACCGACTTCTGCCTGCGCAACCTGGATGGCACCTTGGGCTACCTGCTAGACAAGGAGACCCTGCGGCTACATCCAGACATCTTCCTGCCCAGCGAGATCTGCGACCGGCTTGTTAATGAGTGAGCAGGGCCAGCACTAGGGTGGGGGAGTGAGTCTTAGCTTCAGTGTGTGTGGAGAGAGAATGTGTCCACCATGTGGCGGTGTGGATATGAATGTGTGAGGGGGTGTGCAAGCACATGGATATTTGTGGGTACAAGAGAATATTGGTGTATCCATAATGGTAAAGGTCTGTGTGTGCATGTTGGTGTATGAGGAGGAGGGGTGTACATGTGAAGGAGTGAGTGTGTGTACACCTGTGGGCTTATACAGCACAAGGTGTGTTTAAGTATGAAAGTGCATGTTTGCATTTGTGTGCATGCATGTGTGTGTATGAGAACTGGCTAATGAGTATATGAACTACGTGAGAATGGACACATACAGGTTTACATGCCAGTACTAATAATGGATCCATGACCAGGGAGGAATCATTCAAAAACATCTTTAAACGGCCCATCTGAGGGACTTCCCACTGATAAGGGCTCCTAGAAGCATGATATATGTTCACTGACTGCCAGAAACTCAGCCTAGGTGCCCAAAAGGGAAATCATTAGACCATACAATTACACGTGAAAGTGGGAACCTGTGTGCAACCGAAGGACAGAGCCAGACTTGTAAATAATGTTCTGAGCATTCAGTGTGGGGCAGGTACTAGGTTGGACATTTTGCAGACCAGAATTATGTCCATCTTACAGATGCAGAAACTGAGGTTCAGAGAAGTTCAGTTACTTGTGGGGAATTGCCCAGGTAGTAAGCTGCCAAGCAAAAATATAGATTCCAGAGTGTTTGGATTCAAAACCTTTCCACCAGCCAGGATTCTTGCATGAGCTCATACCTCAACAGTGTGTTATTGAGGGCTTGCCCTGTATCCAGCTGGGAACTCCAAACCAATTGGCTTAACTCACCTGTTTGAAAGGGTCCTGGGAGGGGTTGATAAAGGAACTAGAAGTTGGCTTAAAGAAGATGATGAATGTGGCTGGGGGTGGAGCTGCTACTGCGACTTGAGTGGGGAGGAGGGTGCGTGACAAGAGTGTGCATTTGAAGAGGAAAAATATGTGTAGGTGTTTGTTATGGGAGTATATATGGGGGAGTGTATATGAAAGGTCCCTTCATCACCAGGAGGTCACCCAGAGAGCTGCCTCTGAGCTCCTGGTTCCTGGGGCACCCTTAATCCCAGAGCCATCTCGCATGTAGCGTAGTCAGGATCCAACCAGATACTGTTAGGAGGAGGAGGAGATTGCTGCTGGGGTGATCGGGGAAAGCTTCAGGGAGGGGAGGGCTCTTGCTGGGCCTTGGAGGAGGGTGAAGTTCCCTGTGTCCCTCCCCTGAGCCTTTCTTCTCTCCCAGGTATGTGGAGCTGGTCAATGCTGCCTGCAACTTTGAGCCGCATGAGAGCTTCTTCAGCCTCTTTTCAGACCCTCGCAGCACCCGCCTCACCCGCATCCACCTCCGTGAGGACCTGGTGCAGGACCAGGATCTGGAAGCCATTCGCAAGCAGGTGAGCCCTGCATCGCCAGGGTACCAGGATGCCATGGGGAGGCAAGCCCAGAAAGGGTCAAACCGGGAGTTGGGGCAGGGCCACTAGCCTCCAACCCAAGAATCCCCAAACCCTTCCAGAGCTCTTCCCCACTGTGAGGCCTAGGGCAGCGGGAGGGCAGAGGTGTTGACGGGGCTGTGCCTGCCACCAGGACTTGGTGGAGCTGTACCTGACCAACTGCGAGAAGCTGTCTGCCAAGAGCCTGCAGACACTGAGGAGCTTCAGCCACACTCTAGTGTCACTGAGCCTGTTTGGCTGCACAAACATTTTCTACGAGGAGGACAACCCGGGGGGCTGTGAAGACGAATGCCTCGTCAATCCCACCTGCCAGGTGCTGGTTAAGGACTTCACCTTTGAGGGCTTTAGCCGCCTACGTTTCCTCAACTTGGGCCGCATGATTGATGGGGTCCCTGTAGAGACCCTGTTGCGGCCGCTCAACTCGCTAGCTGCCTTGGACCTCTCAGGCATTCAGACGAGTGACGCGGCCTTCCTGACCCAGTGGAAAGACAGCCTAGTATCTCTTGTGCTCTACAACATGGACCTCTCAGATGATCATATCCGTGTCATTGTCCAGCTGCACAAGCTACGGTGAGCTGCCCAGCCCAGACCTCACCAGGGCTGCGGTGGGGAGGGGCTGGGAGGAAGGGAGTGGGTGTTGTCAGTCCCAGAGGGTTCATGAGCGAGCCCCTGGCCAGGCAGAGGCTGGGAATGGAAGAGACAGTCCCATTCCTTAAACCCAGTGCTTCAGCTGAACTGGGGCTGTTCAGGGCACCTGGGTCCCAGCAGGTTTTTCCCCTAGAATGCCCTGGAGCAGTTGTGGCAGGGATGGGCCCTCCCTGTTGTGGACTGAGGGCACAGAGGTCTACAAGATAGCCCCAACCTGTGTCTAGCTCCTGACCTGTGGCCCCACCCTCATCTCCAGACACCTGGATATCTCCCGAGACCGTCTCTCTAGCTACTACAAGTTCAAGCTAACTCGGAAAGTGCTAAGCCTCTTTGTGCAGAAGCTGGGAAACCTGATGTCCCTGGACATCTCTGGCCACATGATTCTGGAGAACTGCAGCATCTCCAAGATGGATGAGGAAGCGGGACAGACCAGGTGGGGCTGCAGGCAAGGAGCTCCTGGGAACCACCCTCAATGTTTTTGCTCTTTCTGCCAAGTGCTGTGCCTGGTGCTGGAGATAAAGAAATGAGTCAGGCCCTGCCCTCTCAGAGTCCATGTGAATTAGCAGAGGACAGACAAGTACGTAGGTCATTACAAAGGCTGTGGCTGGGGGAGTACAGAGTTCTGGTCTTGCCCTGAGGATCAGGAAGGAGGAAGCAGGAGAAGTGGCATCCAAGCCATCCAGAAAGGTCATTATAAGTTTGCAGGAGGAAGGGTGTTCTAGCAGAGGGAACAGCATGTACAAAGGCTGGAAAGGGAAAGCATGAGTGATTAGGAAATTACCAGACATTCATACTGACGGGAGCACAGTGTGGGAGTGGTGTTAAGAGATGAGGCTGCAGGGCCTAAAAGAGGGCATCAAGTAAATGCCTAGCCACCCCCAGGGAGACGCCCTCCTTTGCACTGAACCCAGGGCAGCCCCAGGCCCCAAGCCGTTGTGTTGACCCCAGCACCTTCTTTCCCCAGCATCGAGCCTTCCAAGAGCAGCATCATGCCCTTCCGGGCTCTGAAGAGGCCACTACAGTTCCTTGGGCTCTTCGAGACCTCTCTGTGCCGCCTAACGCACATTCCAGCCTACAAAGTGAGAGGCAGGGAGAGAAGCAGGGGTGAAATAGGGAGCCCAGGGAGAAGGGAGGAGGCTGGGCTGGAGGCACCAAGGTGCCTGCCCTGGGGCTAGAAGACTGAGTTGTGCTCAGGGGATCTCACCACCTGGCCTCTTATGGATTGTTCTGAACATGCCCAATCCCCAGGTAAGTGGTGACAAAAATGAGGAGCAGGTACTGAATGCCATAGAGGCCTACACGGAGCACCGGCCAGAGATCACCTCGCGGGCCATCAACCTGCTTTTTGACATCGCACGCATTGAGCGCTGCAACCAGCTACTACGGGCCCTGAAGGTTAGCCCCAACCCTCAGGCTCCTGTCCTCCTCCTGCACTCTCGCCTCGGCCCAGGGCACTGGCAGTCCTTCCTCCGTAACCCTAGCTACTTCACCCCCGTCCCCCACCACCCACCCCTAAAGTGTAGCTCTGGCCTCGTTCAGGCCCCGCCCTCATGCCTTGCTCCACCCAGGGCCCTAGCGCACAACATTTGGGCCACCGCTACCACGGCCCCGCACTAGTTCTGCTCCTTCATGCTGGTTTCTGCCCTCAGAGAGCAGGATGGGGTAAGCCGTGCCCTAGACCTGCCCACGCCCAGCTCAAAGAGCCCTGGACCTGCCCCACATAGCTTTAACAGAATTTACTAACCTGGGCCCCTGTCCTGTCGCTCTACAGCTGGTCATCACAGCCCTCAAGTGCCACAAGTATGACAAGAACATTCAAGTGACAGGCAGCGCTGCCCTCTTCTACCTGACCAATTCTGAGTACCGCTCAGAGCAGAGTGTCAAGCTGCGGCGGCAGGTCATCCAGGTGGTGCTGAATGGCATGGAATCCTACCAGGAGGTGACGGTGAGCCCCCAACCCACCAAGGCCCCGCATGCTCTAGCCCCAGCTGCCCCTTTTCCTGTTCACCCTGTGCCACAGCCCCGCCCTTCACACTGCCATACTGGCTCTCACTTCTTCTCACTGGCTCTGTACTGCCTCCTCCCGACCCCCTTTCCCACTGCCTCACTCCCAAACTCCTTGCCCAGACTTCTCACCTGCCCAGTCTTCCCATCACCTATTGCCACCCGCCCCCTCCATTAGACTCGGCTCCACTCAGACACCTTGGGGCCTGTCCTCCTGTACCAGAGCCTCTGCTTGTGCTGTCTGCCCTGCCACTCTGCCCAGCAACACTGCTGGGGCTTACTTTTTTCAATAGCTGCTTTTACTATAAATCCATGTTACACAAACAGTACACAGAGTATGATCCTATTTACTAAACATATATGCATAGACTAGAATCCAGAACAATAGATATCCAGTGTTAACAATCTCTAGGTGATGGTGGGATTACGGGTGGTTTTTATTGTCTTCATTTTGTATATCTGTATTTATAATTTTTCTACGGTAAATTTTCTATTACTTTTATATATAGTAGTACGTTTATAGCAGTAAACCAGTAGTAGTTTAGTATAATACTTTTATAGTACTGGTTTATAAAAGTAATAGAAAATCTACTGTAGAAAAATTATAAATTTTCTATTACTTTTATAGTGTTTTACTACTATAAAAGTACTATACTGCTGCTGCTACTGGTTTACTACTATAAAAGCACAACTATAAAAAAAGTAATAGAAAATTTACCATAGAAAAATTATAAATACAGATATACAAAATGAAGAAAATAAAAACCACCTGTATTCCCACCATCAGCCAGAGATAGCCACCATTAACAAATGCTGTCATTTGAGATGGCCATCATTAATACTGGATATCTATCATTCTGGATTCTAGTCTATGCATGTAAGTTTAGTAAATGGGATCATACTGTGTGTACGGTTTGTGTAACATGGATTTTTAATTCAACAGTGCTTTGTGCATATGAACATCTCCCATATCAACAAACATGTTTTTACAACATTTTAAAAATAATGGTTTGTTATGAATTACAAAAGTAAGATACTTGTTGCTTAAAAAAAAAAAAAAAACTTTTCAAATAATACGAAAATATATTGAATAGAAGGTGAAAGTCATTCACAATCCCATCTCTCCTCTCCCAGAAAGCTGGTCTTCACAGTTTCGTTTCATAATTGTTAACGTCAGCACAGTGTTCAGCACCGCTGGAGTGGCCCCTTTGTTGGGACTCTGTGTTGGAGCTTGGAGCCAGTGGCCAAGCCCGGTACTCGTGCACTTGCAGGACGGGACTTGGCTGAGTGCATGGGCTGTAGATACCGAATCACTCCCCCATGGTTGACTATTTAGGTTGCTTTTTCGTTTTTTGCTGTTTCAAACAATGTTCTGTTGACTATATTTGATTACCTTTGATTATACCCGTATAATACATTTCTAGAGGTAGAATAGCTAGGGCCAAGAGTATGTTTATTTTTAAAGCATCTGTCATTTGTCCTCCAGAAAGGCTTTGGTGCTCTATCCTCCATCTGCAGGAATCAGAACACCCCCTTCCCTACTGCCTTGCCAACTCCAGGCTTTAGAGTGATTGTTCTTTCTACATTGAGATTGATTTTATAACCAGGTAAAAGGGATGTCTTTTATTTTTTTAATGAAAAAAAAAAAAATGCTAGCTGAAGATTCCCCAAATAAATTAGTAAACCTTATCAGAGAAATGGAAATTAAAATAACAAGACATCACATTTCATCTCAAGAGATTGATTGATGATATTCATTGTTAGCAAGGGTGGGGGAAAGCACCCCCGTACAGTTTTTACTGGTGAGTTGTATATTGTACAACATTTCTGGACGGCAACTGGTAGAACGTACCAAAACTACACATGCATTTATCTTTTAACCTAATTATTTCAACTTTTTACGATAAGTATTGCTTTTATTATTTAAAATAATTTTTTTTAAATTAAAAAGTGCATGTATATTGGGGGAAACGAAGACAAAAAGTTAACCACAGGTAATATCCTCCAAATTACATGATGAATAAAATACGAATTCCAATATCTAGTAAGAAAGGAAGGAAATTGAATTACAAGGAAAGAGTGCTGAGTTCACTGTAAAAAGATAAGCTCACAGACAACTCAAAGAGGTGAGGATCTGTAGTGATTAGAGCTCTCAGACACTTCTAGTGGGAGTGTAAATTGGTACAACCACTTTGGAAAACTGTTTGGTGTTGCCTAGTAAAGTTGGAGACATGCATACCTTGTGACCCGGCAGTTCCACTCCCAGACATGTGTGCCCTAGAGAAACCCGTAACATGGATGGCACCAGAATGCATGTTCGCAGTAGCGAAAGACTGAAGTCAACCCGACATCTATCGTGAATAGAATGGATTAATGTATCAGGGTGTCATCACAGTGGAATACTGTACTACAACAAAAAACGAGTGAATGTCAGCTACATATAACAACAGGATTGATCTTACCTATGACTGAACAGAAAGAAGCAGGGTGCTAAAAAATCATTCATGGAGAAAAGCAGGGATAATGGTCATCTCTAGTGGGGAGGGAGGGGCTTTGGATCAGGAAGGGACATATGGGGACTTCTGGGTGGTAGTTTTTTTTGACACAGGTGGTGGTTACATGGATGTTCACTTTGTAATTATTTGTAAAACTGTACATTTTTGTTTTATGTACTCTTTCATATGAATATTATATATTTTTTAAATGTTTCTTTTTTTAAAAGCCTTGTAATCTTCTCTTCCAGAAGCCTTCCTAGACCTCGACAGCTCTGTATGATCTCATGTCTCTAGAGAGCCCCTCAAGTCTGGCTTCAGAGTCTGACCCTGAACGTGTTTTTCTTGTCTTCTGTCCCGGCCCAGGTTCAGCGGAACTGCTGTCTGACCCTCTGCAACTTCAGCATCCCTGAGGAGCTGGAATTCCAGTACCGCCGGGTCAACGAGCTCCTGCTTAGCATCCTCAACCCCACACGGCAGGATGAGTCGATCCAGCGCATCGCTGTACACCTGTGCAACGCCCTGGTCTGTCAGGTGGACAACGACCACAAGGAGGCTGTGGGCAAGATGGGCTTTGTTGTGGTACGTGCGGGGTGGGCAGCCCGTCCTCACTTATTCCCTTCTTCCATAGCCCCACTGCCTGGATTCTTGCCCAGTAACTAAAGAGCCCTCTCCCACCACAGTCCATGGGAGGAAAGTCTCCAAGAAGGGCCCAGCGTGAGCAGGCAGGGGCCTATGCTGAAGCATGAGGATTTAGGCTAGATCAAAGAAAGAATTTCCTAATAGTGACTGTTGCTTAGAACACCTCTAGAGTTCCTTCACCTAGAACACTCTGTCATCCTCTCTTAGTAAGTTCTATTTTACAAGTCACTCCTGCGTCCTCAGACAGGTTGAGTGCCCCTG
This sequence comes from Trichechus manatus latirostris, assembly GCF_000243295.1. Lineage (NCBI taxonomy): Eukaryota > Metazoa > Chordata > Mammalia > Sirenia > Trichechidae > Trichechus > Trichechus manatus. The sequence goes on along the minus strand of NW_004443974.1, from coordinate 13,073,075 downwards.
TTATACCATCTCAGTTGGGATTAAATAGGTATTTGAAGGACTGTCTGCTTAATGGTGGGCCCCCACTTACTGTGAGCTCAGTAGGGAAAAGACATCGTGCTTGTTTCTCTCATCATGTCCCCAGTGCTTCCTAGCATAGGGCCTTATGCACAGTAGGGAAATGATAAATATTTGCTTAAGAAAGGAAGGAAAGTATGAGGAGGGACTAGAAAGCATTTGATCTCCTCTCATTTTATCACTGGGGAGGCTGACGCCCAGAGAGGAGGAGAGCCATCCCCAAAGTCACACCAGCATCAATGGTCATGCCAGACAAACACACAGGCCTCCTAGTGCTAAATACTAAGGCTCTGTAGATTGAATAAGGAGACTTGGTGATGCAGTGGTAAAGCACTCAGCTGCTAATCAAAAGGTCAGCAGTTCAAACCCACCAGCCACCCTGCAAGAGAAAGATGTGGCAGTCTGCTTCCATAAAGATTTACAGCCTTGGAAACCGTATGGGGTAGTTCTCCTCTGTCCTGGAGGGTCGCTATGAGCCAGAATCGACTTGATGGCTTTGGGTGGGTGGATTGAATGTCTTCAAACAGCTTCCCAAATAGATATGTAGATTTGGTCTTGTCAGGATGTTTTACCAGAAATTGAATCACTGACTCTTCAGATCCTCTGTCCGTCTTGGGTTCTTGGGAGACATGGTAGTTCTTAGGCCCTGGCCCTCCAACAAACCATCTTCTCTGCCCACAGACCATGCTGAAGCTGATTCAGAAGAAGCTGCTGGACAAGATAGTAAGTTGACTCTTCATGGAGCCACTCTGCCCCTCCCCTGCCCTGAGAGGGGACTGGTTTGTCCCTGAGGGTGTCTGTATTTTATCAGGGAACCCCCTCACCAGGCACCAGGAGCCTGCAGGGTCCATTCAGGTAAGCCTTGCTGAGCCCTCCCCTCCCCCTTGCAGTGTGACCAGGTGATGGAGTTTTCCTGGAGTGCCCTGTGGAACATCACAGACGAGACACCTGACAACTGCGAGATGTTCCTCAACTTCAATGGCATGAAGCTCTTCCTAGACTGCCTGAAGGTAGCACCCACTTCCACCAGCAGCAGCTCCTTGACCAGACAGGGTCACTCTTCTTTCCTTGGGTTATCCCACCAACCAAATCCACCAGCACCAACCCCCTGCCATGGTTCCTACTAAAGAGCAATGGGGGCAGACTCAGGGTCCAGCAGCCCAGGATGTGCTGCTAACAGAAATTCCAGAGATCTTCCCTGAGCCAGACAGTCTGGATGGTCCTCTCTGGGAGCCCTCCCTCCAAGGGAAAACCCAGCCCCGCCTTCTCACCAGTGGTTTCTCAGACTGCCCAGAGCTGGCTGGGGCCCACTGGGACGTCAGCTGGACAGAAGACAGAACTCTGTCCAGTAGGGGTCTGTTCATCCTAAAACTCATCCTGTATTTTCCTTGCTCCTTGTTCCCTTAAACTGGTATTTGGAGCTTTGGTAAATAGAACCACATTTGTCCCATTCACAGCTTTATAGGTCAGCTCTCCGCTCAGCCTTTGTCTTTGTGGCAGGGAGCCTCTACCTTCTACTCCCTTATAATGTGTACCCACCATTACCCCAGGAGCACTAGAAGATGGCAAGTGCATATCGCATCCCTTTAGTCTATCTGGAATGGCCAGACAGATGCCCATAAAGCTTTTAGGTAATAATACCAGACACTTAAGTAATTAAGTACTAATTAATGTGGCCCCAATGGCCCTTATTTTGCCAGGAATTCCCAGAGAAACAGGAACTACATCGGAATATGCTGGGACTCTTGGGGAATGTGGCAGAGGTGAAGGAGCTGCGGCCCCAGCTGATGACTTCCCAATTCATCAGCGTCTTCAGGTTGATATCCCCGTTTTCCCTTTTTGCATTGGCTGCCAGGATGTTCCGAGTTCTAGTCTGTTTCAGCAATTCCCCTTAGCCTCGATTTCTGTTATAAATATCACCTTCCCTCTCGAACTTGGTTTCTGGTTTCTTATTCTTTCAACCCTCTGTTAAATGGTCCTGTCATAGCTGTATCTTAAACCAAACCAAACCAGTTGCCGTCGAGTTGATTCCGACTCATAGTGATCCTACATCTTAAGACCTGTATCTTAAGTGACCTCAAATCCATTTTAAAAGTAGTCTGGCTATAGATAATAAACTGTAAATAAATAGTACCTCTGGCATCTCATTTGTAAGTTAGGGTCCAGCAACTGGTACCTGAAGCAGGACCAGGGAAATGAGACTCCACTTTTCTCTCTTCTTCTCGGCAGCAACCTGCTGGAGAGCAAGGCAGATGGAATTGAGGTCTCCTACAACGCCTGCGGCGTCCTCTCTCATATCATGTTTGATGGGCCTGAAGCCTGGGGCATCTGCGAACCTCAGCGGGAGGAGGTAGAGGAACGTATGTGGGCAGCCATCCAGAGCTGGGACATCAACTCACGGAGAAATATCAATTACAGGTGTGTCCTGGAAGGGCATGGGGCAGGTAACTGGGGCATGAGGCCCATCCCAAGCAAAGTCTGGTCAGAGCTTATTGCCTTTCTTTTAGTTCTCTTCCAGCTTTTTCTCACATACTGAGGTAAAGCCCACATACAGTAAAGAGCATAAGGTGCACAACTTACATGTCCAACTGGGGGCATTTTTCGTGCACATCGACACTTTTATATACCCAAAGCCTGCTCTTTACAAATAATTTTAAGTAGTTACTACACTTTGATACATGTTTATGTGTGAAAAAGGAGAAAATACAGATACAGGAAACAAAGTAGAAATCATTCATAATCTCATCCTTTGAAAGTAAACCCCTGTAACGTCGTATTGCCTCTTCAAAGGTACCAAAGATCTCTCTCCTTCTAGCTGTTTTCCCTGCACAAATTTAATTACTTTAAATCAAGCTGGCATCAAGGTTTGGGTCTCCCTTATCGTTTTGTAACAGCTGAGTCACTCTCTGTGTATGGATGGGCCATCCTGTGCTGATTTACATTTTACTTGAAAACCCATATTAGGAGGAACAGGCTTATGCTTATAGCTTTGCCCACATTCCAGTCACCTTAGTTCCTGAGGTGGGAGGAAGTAGAATTGCTGGTCCAAAGGGTTGGCGTGTATATTCTTCAGGCATTTGGACTCTGGCTCCAGAAGGCCCATAGAAGGCCCTTGTGAGAAGTGCAGTCACACTTTCTTCTGCCTCCCAGCTACCCCTCCCCGCACCAGGGTTGAGTCTCTCCTCTTTCCTGAGGTCCCCAGCTTTTTACACACCTAATCTGCATCCCTCCTACCTCCCTTACATGCTCATTCTTTTGCTGCTCACAAGGGACCTCCCTTTGTGGAGTCTGAATGCAGGGTGTCAGGGAGCCTGACAGAGGGGTGAAGGGCCAGGTACCCCCTTCTTCCCTGCATCCTGCTCGTGGTTTGCCCTTAGGACCTTTCAGGGAGGAGAAACCCTGGACAAGAGAAGACTTCCCCTACCTCCGCCAGACATCAGAAGTGACCTTGATTTCTCTCCTCACAGGTCCTTTGAGCCAATCCTTCGCCTCCTTCCCCAGGGCATTTCCCCTGTCAGCCAGCACTGGGCAACCTGGGCACTGTACAACCTTGTGTCTGTCTACCGTGAGTACCCACTTGCCCTTTTTTCAGACACAGGGGGATGCACCAGCTGAAAGCAGACTTGTCCTCAGGGAGCTTCTCGTCCAGGAGGGGAGCACTGAGAGAGCTGATATAAGCACTTGTGCCTCAGAGGAAAGCCCTCCCCTTCCCAGCATTTGTAGGATGCCCAGCAGAAGCAGGCCTGGCAGTTAGGAAGGCCCACCCAGAGTTCCCAGTCAGCTTTCTTAATGCGTCCTGCATCAGTGTGAGTGAATAGCCAAAAATCACAAGGCATTGACAGGAGCCTTCTGCAGGACAGGGTAAGACGAACTCAAACAAAAGGGAAAACTAACCCCTGAGAAAACAGACATCAGAGAGAACATTAAAGCAACTCTAATTTGTATCCTCAAAGAGAGTCCCACACTCAGGTAGAAAAACCTGAACCGTCCTTTGCTTGCACAGAGACAGTTTTTAGGGGAGAGGAGAAAGAGGGTGCAGCACTAAGAGATTTTGATGGAAGACCAGCTTTAACCTCTAGTTCTCTCCCTTACTAGTTATGTGACCTCGAGCAGGTTATTTAACCTCTCTGTGCCTCAGTTTCCTCATCTTTAAAATGGGGGTAACCGTAACACCTACCTCATAAAATTGGTGTGAAAAGAGACCAATGTAAAGTGTCTAGCCCAGTACCTGGACTGTCGAGACTGCTCCATCCTCTTAACTGGCAGAGTGGATAAGAGTGCAGGCTCTGGAGGCAGACTGCCTGAGTTTGAAACCTGGCTCCACGCTAGATTTGTTACTTTGGATGGGTTTCTCAACCTCTCTCTGCCTCAATTTCCTCATCTTTAAAATGGGATAATAATAGCATAGACCTCATAGAGTTGTTGTGAAATAAGACACATAAAGTGCGTAGAACAGTGCTTGGCACATACCGACTATTCAATAAACAGCCTTTTTTGTTATTACTGTTATGTTAGCCTTACTAAAAAAATAGCACCTTACCTCAAAGAGGCAGCGCAGCATGGAGAAAAGAGCCCTGAGCTGGGATTCCCTCAGACCTCTGGGGTGACTTTACATGAATTTCTTCACCTCTCTGAACGGTAAAGAAGAAATAAAGATGGAAATTATAAAAATAACTCCTTTTGCTTAAAGCTGCTGGAGGTCCAAATAAGATGCCTGTGTTCTCTGTGGAGTGTAAAGCCCTGGATGCTGAGCAGTAGAATGTTCTTTGCTGGAGTGTGAACATGAAACCACTCAGTAGGAAGGGTTGGTGGTTCCACCTAGTTAACATCTCTTAGTCATTTATCTCCAACCTGGCTGGTCACCAGAATCACCTGGTGGTATTTTGTTGAAAATACATATAGATATAGGTCCTTGGATCTGCTGAATCAGACTACCCAGGGGAAGCCTTAAGAATCTGTATTTTTACAAAAACTTCTCAGTACCATCATGTTGAGGAGCACTAGTTTGGGTGATACTTTCTGTATCTAGAAAACAAATGCAGCAACTCGAAGTCAAATAGGGAAGAGCCCTTTCCAAGGCCTTGCCACCTGCTTCTCCTCTGGTAGACACAGGAACTCTGGCCCATGCAGCTGGGTAAATAGGATTCATATTCGGTTATAGCAGGGCCCTTTGCCCAGGCCTGCATCTTCATCCTTCCCCTCAGGGAGGGTGGTCCGCAGAGCAAGCGTGGGTTTCTAGGCCCCAGGCTGATAGAAGACCCACCCTGATAATACGCCTGTCTGCCCCTACCCTACAGCGGACAAATACTGCCCTCTGCTGATCAAAGAAGGCGGGATGCCCCTTCTGAGGGACATGATCAAGATGGCGACTGCCCGGCAGGAGACCAAGGAAATGGCCCGGTAAGAGACAGGCAGTGTGTTTCTACTTAGAGCCTTGATTTGGGGGGACTTGAGGGACACAGTGGGGAACTGAGGGATACCTCTGGTGATTAGGAATGGCTGAAATTTGTAGGGGTGACTCGGGGTTGAGTATGTAGGTGGACAGTGTATTGATGTCCAGCTAGGGACTCCTTCAGTATCATTTTGGCCACAATGTGGCCAGAAACTAGATGATCAACCGCTAAATGGAACACTGTTGCCCTAATTTGTAAGCTTGGTTTTCTTTTATTCCCACCAAATTCCATCCTCTCATCCCAGGTCAGAATTTTTCGTTACTTTTTGCCACAGACGTTCCAACTAAGGAGAGGACACGGCGTGGTAAAATATACTGTAGAGATCAAAACAGGGCAGTGTGTAAGTTTCCGAATGTGACAGTCACTGACGTGGCAGAGTTGTCAGCCCTTTCATTGCTGTGTGGTTTTAGACAGAATCACATCGGCCCTGAGTCTTTCATCCATCAGCGCACAAGAGAGACTCAGGGACACAACGTGTCAGAATCAGCAGTAACTAACTTGCTTTGTTCAGAATCCACTCTAGAAGAGACAGTAGTTCACCCTAATAAACCTTTGTCATAGTTCTAAACACGGTGTAGAATAAAAAGTAACGTGGAGGAAGGGTCTGTAGTTCAGAGTTTCTGCAGACAACTCACCAAGTTGGGGAACATTGGCTGATTCTGCCAGTACTTTTGGCAAAAGGCACTGCTTAGAAATTAATTGCAATTGAGAAAGGTAAAATGATTGGCTCTCAAACTTAATCTCTCTAAAGAATCACCTGGAAAGATTGTTCAAAATATACAGGCTTCACTCCCTGGAGTTTCTTTTCTGTGGATCTGGGAGGTGGGCCTGGAAATATTCTTTTTTAACATGTATTCCAAGAAATTTGAGAAGCACTGAGTAAGGCCAGCCAATAACCTATCCCAGTCACGTTAAACATTTCTCCAAGACCTGAAATGTGTATCTGAACTGGTCGACCTGTTTGACAGTAAGGTTTGAATGACATTTTAGTCATGTGGGTAGCGCTTGAGAGAACACTTAGGAGAAGACATTCCACTTGTCCACGGCTCCCTGACCTTCCTCCAGGCATCCCTTACTTCCTAAGAGGTATTAGGCACCTCCTTAGTGCCTTGAGGCTACAGTGAATCCCACCTCAGAGTTTAGTACTGAGCAGGAAGACTGGGCCATTTAGGGTACACCTGACCATAATGGGGAAGTGGTTCCAGAGGTCAGTCTGCGATGGGCAACAGACTCACTCTGAGCACGAGTGGTGGTTCCCAAATGCCACGCTAGGCCTGGCTACTGCAGGGTGTCTGGGGCCTTTGTGCAAGCAAAGTCCCCAGCCCTAGCCCAGACCTGCTGCTGAATCAGGATCTCCGGGTAAATATGTGTGACCTAGATTCTCTGGGTGACTCTGATGTGCAGTCAGTTTGGGGGCAACTAGTGGACTTTTGGGAAGAAAAAGGTCTGGAGGCATGGGGAAAATGGAGAAGATGTTACTAAAGACCTGAGCTCATTCAGGGGATCCCCTAAACACAGATGCAGATGCCCTGGAACTGAGGGGCAGGAGGAGAGGGATATGAGAAAGGAGGAGAGGAGAGGGTAGTGATTATATTCGTGGCCACAGATACATTTCCTGGTGCTTTGTGCATGCTGGCCACTCTGCCAAGCGCTTTATCCACATCATCTCAGTCAGGGTCAACATCATTGTTAACTTTTGCTCACCCAGCTATCTGATCACCCAGGAGGGACCGGGCTCAAGCCCACCCTCCAATCTTCTCTCTCCCCATTGTCTCCAGCAAGGTGATTGAGCACTGCAGTAACTTTAAAGAGGAGAACATGGACACGTCCAGATAGAGGCCTCTGCCCTTGCAGCTGCCATCACTCTGGACCACAAGGCCAGGAGGAAGCACTCTCAAGCAACCCAGCTGGCAGACCCCCTTCCAGGGAGCCTCCCATGAGATGAAGAGGCACGGGGGACATTTTGCACAACCGATGCTTTTCCTTAACGTTAGTGAGATATATATATTATATATATATATATTATTTTTTTTTTTTTTGGTTAGGAAGTGTGAACTTTTGTGTGTATCATTTCTGTACAAAAACAAAAGAAACTCTCCCTGAGTCTTTGTAGCTTCCTTGGCCATTCGCAAGCCCCAGTTCAAAGCCTTCATCGCTGCCGCACTCACTCCTACCCCAACCAGGCTAAATGCCTATGACATTGTGAGTGTCCAGCCCTTTCCCAGTAAAATCAGACCCTGCCCTCACTTTCTGTTATGAGAGGCAGCAGGCCTTTAATAGCTCACTCCAGCACCCCAGCCCACCCACCAAAGCCTGAGAACCCCATCTGGGCCCCTCAGCTCAGCTGGTGGGGATTGGGGATTAAAACTAACCCCACTGGGTCTCCCAAATGCCTTGGTGCTCCCAGCTGTGGGCCATCTGGGGCAAGAAATTGAGCCATTCCTAGGCCTCAGCCTGGGCAGCCCCAGCCACAGAGGACCCACAAGGAGCAGGGCCCACTGTGGCCCTGCTGCTCTCTGGCCAGGCCTGCCTGAGGCCACGCTGCTATGGAGGCTGCCTCCTAGTCTCCTACCAGGTCCCAGGTTGTTGAAGGCCCCACCCCAGGGATGGTTAGAACTCAGGGGCAGATTCCACGCCCCTTCTGCCAAACATATCCAGAACCTACCCCCAGCCCTGGAAGCCAGTACCTTCTGGGGCCAGGGGCTTGCTCCCTCACTCCATGGCCCCTCATCTGCCCGCAAACACCCAAGGTGCCCAGGCCTTCCCACCAGCAGAACTGAGCCTGCCACACTCGCCCCTGCTTGCCCTCTCTCAGGGGCAAGTCGTCCCACTTGCACGCCAGCCTTTCACTGTGGCAACAGGCAGGCACACCTCCAGACCAGCACCTGGAACACCTTGCCGGCACAGCTTGGCCCCTCCATCCCTGCTCCCACCCTGCCCTGCAGCTTTACCTTGGAAACCTCTGCGCTGTGTTTCAGAGAAGTATGAGACACAGATGTATCTCTATCTTGTGTAACTCTGAATTGCTTCTCATCGGGACATACGGGTGGTGAGTGGAGCCCGCCTGGAACCAGTGGGCCTGGAGAGCAGAGCTAACCCTAAAGGCAGCCCTTGGGGAACGTCATTTCTTCCCCTCTCCTTCCCTGGGCCTGATTTTGGATTCTCCTAGCACTTCTGCTTCTAAGTGGAACACGCTAGGTTTGCAGCCTCAGGGGAGAGGCAACTGGCCTTTCCTCCTGGAGCCCTTCCCTCCCAGCCCAGGAAGGTGGCAGCTGCCTCGTCCATGTCCCCAGGTTGGCAGATGGACTGCCTCTGCCTCTCCCTTCTATGCTCATCTGGCTCGAGCCAGACCCCAGCGAGCTCATCCCGCATTGCTTCACCACCTGGGGCCTGGTAAATGTCTGTAATTTGGGATGTTACAGAAATACATTTTTGTGCAAAGTGCAGAGGAGCAAGCGTCTTTTTTATGGAAGGGATGAGGGTAGCTAGCCTGGCTTCCAAGGTGAGGAGAGAGCCTTGGGCCCACATGCTCGGGCAGTGGGCCTTGTGGGTAATTCTGTGGCGGGGAGGGATATTTTCCGTCGGTTTGTGTGCTCAGCCACAGGGCCAATCTACTGCAGGCTGGGAACAGGTGGCAGAGCACGCTGAAGTTCTTGTTCCCTTGAATACAGCTGGCACCTGGACCGACGGGGCCCTGCTCAGGATGGCTCAGTGTGGTGGTAGAAATGGATGGTAAATATGAGAATATGACCCAGTGTGCGACATGTACGGGAGGGGAGCACAGAGGCGGTCCTTCCTGCAGGTGGTGGGTGTGTGCTGGGGGTCAGGGAAGACTGCAGTTTGCTGGGCAACAGTGTTTCAGGGGGAGGAAAGAGAGGTGTCAGGCAAGAGACAGCACGGAGTTCTCCCTAGAGGAGACAGCCAAGCTGAGTCCGTGAGAAGATGAGGCTGCTGGGCCTCGCCCTGGGAGCTTGGGGAAGGAGCATCCTAGACAGAGGCCCTGCTAGAAGGGCCCTGCAGGAAGAACAGTGAAGCATCCGTGTGGCATAGCTAAGTAAAGGAACAAGGGAGCAAGCAGGAGAAGTAGCTGGGGCCAAATCATGTGACATGACCAGACTCCGGCTCAGCCCAGCACAGTTGTGGTTTATACCTGTCATCCCAGTGTCACTATTAAATGTGCCCTCTTTCACTGTCAAAGGTGAAATAATAAATTATATGGTTACATTCCTCACAGGCCACACGAGAGTGTGCATTTTCTTTCTACATGAGGATAAGCTATTGGACCTGCTATTGGGGAGCATCAAGACCTGATTAAACGTATTTCTGGAACCAGAGCATTCTGGCTTCTCTCTCACCCTCCTCATGGGGCTGAGCCCTCCTCTTCTTCTCCCTGAGCAGGGCGCTGGGCCAGGCCTCTCCCTCCTCTATCTATGACCCACCCCATCCTCCTGCCACTGGCCGCTGGCCCACTGGGCAGAAGGGGCATCAGGGACCATGAATTCTGTCCTTGGATTCTCATGGGCAGTCAGTGTCTGGGAGGGAAAAAGGGCAGTGCCAACACCCTTCATTTATGTGCCAGGCCCTGTGCTAAATGCTCTATGTACACTCTACTTCTTTATTGTAATCTTCATAATACAGCCGTCTCTGGGTTAGAAATGTACAGACAACTCGTACTGGCCCTTTAATATTATGTAAATTTGCCCTCACTTTGAAACTATTGAACCAATCCCTACTCCTACTCGCAACAAATTCTTCATGACAATCACCTTCACTTCACTTGCTGCATGTGCAACCTTTAAATCATTGAAAAGGCTCTGAGCCTTTTCTTGCACTAAACTATGGCTAAATAACAACCATATGCACCTGTTCCAACTCACCTACAAATTTGACTTAAAGACACAGAAACAGATCACATTCGTACCCTGGGGACTGCCTGTAACCCATTTTACAGATAAGGACACTGATACTCAGAAGTGAACTGACTTGCTTCAAGGTTACTATAGTAAAGGAGGGGAAAAAAAGGAGTTGCCCAAATGTGCCAGGCTCTCCTCCTCTAGCTCCGCAGCCTTGGTACGTGCTGTTTCCTGTGTCCTGAACATTTTTCCCTCTCTGCTTTGCCCGGCTAAACCTACTCACCCCATCTCAGCACTTATCACATCACTCATCTCGAGGGGCCACCATTGCCTTGGCTGCCTCTCCCATTAGACTGTGTGCTAGGTCAAGGCTTAGTTGTGGCCCAGCACACAGCACAGGGCCTGGCACATTAATGTGTCAGATGAATGGACGGGACGGAGGGAGGCTAGGCAGGACTTTGGAGCACTCTACAGCCCAGGGTGCAATACTCTGTTTCACAGGTGAAGAAATTATATTTTATGAGTCAGTGCCGTCAGAGATGACCCACCCAGGGACGGATTAACCAGTAAGCAAGGTATGCACAGACAATGAATAAGGAAGACTGAAGAAGAATTGATGCCTATGAATTATTGTGTTGGCGAAGAATATTGAATATACCATGGACTGCCAGGAGAATGAACCCAACTGCCTGCCTGTCCAAATATGCCACCCCCAACTGTAATTGACTTATTTTTTCTCTCTTTCCCAGCAAGATGTGCGCCCCTAGAAGGCAGGGGTCGGTCTGGACCCCTAGACCAGTTAGGGTGCTTTAGATAACCTCAGGAGTGGCAGGGCTCACAGAACCAGACAAGCTGGTCAGCCAGGCCTCAGGAGAGATGTGCACCAGGGAAGCTTGGGAAATCTGGGGAACAGGAGCCAGTGGCTGGACTCTCCAGGGCACTGCCATCAGGGTGATTAATCCGTCCCAGCTGATCTCCTTCCCTGTATCCCTATGCTCAAGATGCAGAGCCCCGGATCCCAATAGAGAGTGATTGATCAGCTTGGGTCCTGTGCCCCACCTCCTTGGGGCCAGGAAAGTCAGAGCAATCTGATTGACACTACCACCAAAACCACACCCAATGGGGAGGGCTAGTCCTCAAAGACCAGTTTCGGTGCTGGTACCAGATCAAGAGGGAAGTGGATGCCAGGCAGTGTGCACCCCATGCCCAGCACAGTTCCTGACTCATAGAAGCTTCAGAATTATTAAGTGGGATAACGTGATGGAGGTTTCCACTCGGCACAGTCATGTATCCATTGCAGTCATCAAGATGGAGTTGCAAAACATTCCCCTTTGTCATGGACAAAAACGTGTCAAGTTGGCTAGGCCATGATTCCCAGTACAGTGTGATTGTCCACCATTTTGTCATCTGATGTGATTTTCCTGTGTGTTGTAAATTCTACCTCTATGATGTTAATGAGGCAGGACTCAATCTACAAGATTAGGTTGTGTCTTAAATCAATTTCTTTTGAGATATAAAAGAGAGAAGCCGGTAGGCAGAGGGACCTCATATTACCAAGAAACAGCCAGGAGATTAGGGTGTCCTTTGGACCCAGGGTCCCTGTGCTGAGAAGCTCTTCAACTGGGGAAGATTGAGAACACGGACCTTCCCCCAGAGCCAACAGAGAGAGAAAGCCTTCCCCTGGAGCTGGCACCCTGAATTTGGACTTCTAGCCTCCTAAACCGTGAGAGAATGAATTTCTCTTTGTTAAAGCCATCCACTTGTGCTGTTTCTGTTAAGGCAACACTAGATAACTAAGACACCCTTGAAAACGGGAACCAGACAAGGATGCCCTTTATCACTACTCGTATTCAATATTGTATTGGAAGTCCTAGCAAGAGCAATAAGGCAAGAAAAGGAAATAAAGGGCATCCAAATTGGTAAAGAAGAAGTAAAAATATCCCTATTCACAGATGATAAGACCCTATACATAGAAAATCCTAAGGATTCCACAAGAAAGCTAGTGGAACTAATAGAAGAATTTAACAAAGTGGCAGGATACAAGTTCAACATACAGAAATCAGTTAGATTCCTCTACATAAACAAAGAGAACTTTGGAAAGGAAATCAAGAAAACAAATACCATTTACAATAGTCTTCCAAAAGATAAAATACTTAGGAATAAATCTAACCAGGGACGTAAAAGATTTATACAAAGAAACTACAAAACACTACTGCCAAGAAACCAAAAGAGACCTACATAAATGGAAAAACATGTTGTGCTCTTGGACAGGAAGACTTAACATTGTGAAAATGTCAATACTACCCAAAGCGATATATAAATATAATGCAATCCCAATCCAAATCCCAACAGCATTCTTCAACAAGATGGAAAAACTAATCACTGACCTTATATGGAAGGGAAAGAGGCCCCAAATAAGTAAAGCTTTATTAAAAAATAAGAACAAAGTAGGAGGCCTCACACTACCTGATCTCAGAACCTACTATACAGCCACAGTAGTCAAAACAGCCTGGTACTGGTACAATAATGGACACATAGACCAATGGAACAGAACTGAGAACCCAGACGTAAATCCATCCACCTATGGACAGCTGATCTTCGACAGAGGACCAAAGTCTATTGACTGGAGAAGAGACAGCCACTTCAACAAATGGTGCTGGCAAAATTGAATATATATCTGTAGAAAAATGAAACAGGATCCAAACCTCACACCATACACAAAAACTAACTCAAAATGGATCAAAGACCTAAATATAAAACCTAAAACTATAAAGATCATGGAGGAAAAAATAGGGACAATCCTAAACCAAAAGCCAAACCCGTTGCCATCAAGTCAATTCTGACTCATAGCAACCCTATAGGACAGAGTAGAACTGCCCCATAGGGTTTCCAAGAAGCTGCTGGTGGATTCGAACTGCTGACCTTTTTGGTTAGCAGTTGAGCCCTTAAGCACTACACCACCAAGGACAACACTAGGGGCCCTAATATATGGCATAAATAGAATACCAAACATAACTAAAAATGCATACACAGAAGAAGATGAACCAGATAAATGGGACCTCCTAAAAATTAAACACTCTCAACAAAAGAATTCCCCAAAAGTGTAAAAAGAGAATCTCCAGATTGGGAAAAAATTTTTGGCTATGACATATCTGACAAGGGTCTAATCTCTAAAATTTGCAGAAAACTTTAACACTTCAACAAAAAAAGACAAATAATCCAATTTAAAAATGGGCAAAGGATATGAACAGACACTTCACCAAAGAAGACATTCAGACTGCTAACAAACATATGAAGAAATGCTCACGACCATTAACAATTAGAGAAATGCAAATCAAAACTACAGTGAGATACCATCTCACCCCAACATCACTGGCACTAATAAAAAACAAAACAAAACAGAAAATAGCCAATGTTGGCGAGGTTGTGGGGAGATTGGAACTTTCATACACTGCTGGTGGGGATGTAAAATGATAAAACTACTATAGAAAATGATATGGTGCTTCCTCAAAAAGCTAGAAATATAAATACAGATGATCCAGCCATTCCACTCCTCGGTATATACCCTAAAGAAATAAGAGCCATGACATGAATAGACATACACGGGTCCATGTTCACTGCAGCATTGTTCACAACTGCAAAAAGGTGGAAGCAACGTAAGTGCCCAGCAACAGATGAATGGATTAACAAACTGTAGTACATACACACAATGGAATACTACTTGATGATATAGAACAATGATGAATCTGTGAAATACCTCACAACATAGATGAATTTGGAGGACGTTATGCTGAGTGAAATAAGTCAATAAGAGAAGGACAAATATTGTATAAGATTGTTATTATAAAGTAACAACAAAAGGTTTATACACGGGAAAAATATATGTATTTGATTGTTACCAGGGATGGGAGTGGGAGGGAGGGCAAATTACCAAATAGACAGCACCCATTGCCATTGAGTTGATTCCGACTCATAGCAACTCTATAGAACTGAGTAGAACTGCCCCATACAGTTTCCAAGGAGCGACTGGTGGGTTCAAACTGCTGACCTTTTGGTTAACAACCAAGCTCTTAATCACTGCACCACCAAATAGTAGACACATGTTAACACTGGTGAAAGGAAAGGCAATACACAGTATGGGAGAAGTCAGCACAACATGACCAAGGCAAGAGAGGACACTGAGAGGAATGCAGGAATAAAGGACAGCTATATAGCATAGACAATCCTGCAACAATAGTATTAACAAACAATAATGTATGAATGAATACATAGATAAATATGTATGCCAAGAGGTGAGGGAGGGTATGAGGGAGCACACTCACTAGCAGATACAGGTCTGGTGGTGGAAATTTCTAAATACATGACTGTAGGTGCTCCTCGTATATCAATATAGACAACAGAGCACACAAGGCACAGTTAGGGAAACCTCTTAGCTATAACGAAACACCAAGAGGGATGAAGTTCCCAGGCTTGAAGGCAAAGGATCATAGACTCAGGGGACATCTACGTCAATTAGCACAACATAGTTCTTAAAGACAATGTTCTACATCCTACTTTGGTGAGTAGCACCTGGGGTCTTAAAAACTTGCGAGCAGCCATCAAAGATACAGCTACTGGTCTTTTCCAGTCCAGAGCAAAGAAGAGTGAAAAAAACTGAAGACCCAAGGGAGCAGTTAGTCCAAAGGACTAATGGACCACATGAACCACAGCCTACAGGACCCCTAGACCAGAAGAGTTAGATGGTGCCCAGCTACCACTACCTACCACTCTGACTGGGATTACAACAGAAGGTCCCAGACAGCAGGAGAAAAATGTAGAACAAAAGATCAAATTCACAAAAAAGATCAGACTTACTGGTCTGAGAGAGAATGGAGGAACCTCCACGACTATAGCCCTAAGACACCCTTCTGACCTGGACCTGAAGGCATTCCTGGAGACCACTTTCCAGACAAACAATAGACAAACCCATAAAATAACAACACCCAAGAGAAATGTGTTCCTTAGAACAATCAATTATAAGAGATCAAAAGGGCAATATTTGCCCAGAAGCAAATACGAGAAGGCAGGGAGGGGTAGAAAATTGGGACAAAAGGAAAGGGGGAACCCAGGGCAGAAATGGGGAGAGTGGTGACACATTGTGGGGAATGAAGCCAAGGCCATGAAACACTTTATGTACAAACTATGGAATGGGAATCTAATTTGCTCTGTAAACTTTCACCTAATGCTCAATTAAAAAATAATAATAAATAAATAAAGACTGAGTTGCAAATAACAGGACACCCAACTCAAAACCCTACCTAGGTTAGTTGAAGGTGGGAATTAATTGGCTAAGGCAACTAGGAAACCCAGGGGTAGAAATCCAGACATAGCTGAATCCAAGGGGACCCAAACAATGTTGTTAAGACTATCTCTCGATCCCTATTTCAGTGCTGCTTATCTCTACATCCTTTTATAAGATGTCCTCATTCTTGCTTGCGTAGACATCTCTACATAGTGTAAAGATTGCTGCCGGTTTTCCTCATAGCCCCTTCCTTATGCTCGAGATCCAATAGAATGCCCCTTTCTCAGCAACTATGTAGTAATCTCGTGGAATGATTCTGATTGGCCCTGCTGAGTCACATGCCCACCACCTAGGTCCAATCCCTGGGGACAATGATATGGGGAACCATGATTGGTCTTGCTGAGTCACATGCCCAGCCATACCTCCCTTTTTCTATAGGATGCAGACAGTCCCAACAAAACCAAATGGAAGGGGGAAGAGGCAGTTCTCCAAACAGAAATAGGGATGTCGAGTTGACAAATTTCAGAAGGGTATGCTGCAGAGCTGGTTGGGGGCCATCTAATGGGTGCAGAAGGTGGATGTTTCTATCAGTGGGAGGTGTTGAGTGGAGAGGCAGGGCTAAATGGGGAAGACCCAGTGATGGAGTGTGAGCAGCTAATAATGAGTGTCATGGATTGAATTGTATCCCCCCAAAATATCTGTCAATTTGGCTAGGTCATGATTCCCAGTATTGTATGATTATCTACCATTTTATCTTCTGATGTGGTTTCCCTATGTGTTGTAGATTCTATCACTATAATAAGATGGATTAGCAGCATCTATAATAAGGTGGATTAGCGGCAATTATATTGATGAGGTCTACAAGATTAGATAGTGTCTTAAGCCAGTCTCTTTTGAGATAAAGGGAGAAGTGAGCAGAGAGACAAGGGGACTTCATACCACCAAGAAAACAGCACCGGGAGCAGAGCGCATCCTTTGGACCTGAGGTTCCTGCGCTGAGATGCTCCCAGACCAAGGGAACACTGATGCATCACAAGGACCTTCCTCCAGAGCCTTCCAGAAAGAAAGCCTTCCTCTGGAGCCAGAGCCCTGAATTTGGACCTGTAGCCTACTGGACTGTGAGAGAATAAACTTCTCTTTGTTAAAGACATTCACTTGTGGTATTTCTGTTATTATAGCAGCACTAGATGACTAAGACAATGAGGTTTCATCTTAGAATAGCCTGAAACCTCATGCTGGGAAAGTCAGTCTGGCAGGGTGGAAGTGGTAGCTTAGAGCAGGGAAGACAAGTCAGAGAGCTGTGCTACATGCTATACTTCCATTATATAATCCTCTCAACAATCTTAGTAGGTGGGTACTATTATCGTCCTCATTATATAGAAACAAAAACAGACCTCAGAGGGATTCAGTAACTTGCCCAAGATCACACAGATAGGAAGAGGCAGTGTTGGGTTTTTTTTTCGTCTTCTTGTGTGCATGTGTGTGTGTGTGCGTGCTTTAGGTGAAAGTTTCCAGAGCAAATTAGTTTCTTATTAAACAATTAATACACATATTGTTTTGTGACATTGGTTGCCAACCCCCGCAACATGGCAACACTCTCCCCTTCTCAACCTTGGGTTCCCCATTTCCATTGTCCAGCTTTCCCGTCCCCTCCTGCCTTCTCTTCCTTGCCCCTGAGCTGGTGTGCCCATTTAGTCTCATATATATACATGGTTGAACTACATGTTTTATAGGCCTGTCTAATCTTTGGCTGAAGGGTGAGCCTCAGGAATGACTTCAGTACTGAGTTAAAAGGGTGTCCAGGGGCCATACTCTCAAGCTTTTGCCAGTCTGTCAGACCAGTAAGTCTGGTCTTTTTTTTTGCGGGGGGGGAGTTTGAATTTTGTTCTACATTTTTCTCCATCTCTGTCCAGGATGCTGTATTGTGATCCCTGTCAGAGCAGTTGGTGGTGGTAACTGGCACCATCTAGTTGTGCTGGACTCAGTCTGGTGGAGGCTGTGGTAGTTGTGGTCCATTAGTCCTTTGGACTAATCTTTCCCTTGTGTCTTTGGTTTTCTTCATTCTCCCTTGCTGCAGACAGGATGGAACCAGTAGTCGTATCTTAGATGGCCGCTCACAAGCTTTTAAGACTCCAGACGCGACTCACGGAAGCAGGATGTAGAACATTTTCTTCATAACCTGTTAATTAAGCTAGATGTCCCCCGAGACCATGGTCCCCAGTAATTCGATCCCTCAGGGAGTTTGGATGTGTCTGTGAAGTGTCTATGGCTTTGCCTTGGGCAAGTTGTGCTGACTTCCCCAGTATTGTGTACTGTCTTACCCTTCGCCAAAGTTACCTATTGTCTAGTTAGTGTTTTTCCCTCCCGACTCCTCCCCTGCTTCGTAACCATCAGAGATTGTTTTTCTGTGTGTAAACCTTTTCATGAGTTTTTATAATAGTGGTCTCATACAGTATTTGTCCTTTTGTGATTGACTTACTTCACTCAGCATAATGCCCTCCAGATTCATCCATGTTGTGAGATGTTTCGAAGATTCATCATTGTTCTTTATCATTGGGTAGTATTCCATTGTGTGTATATGTACCATAGTTTATCCATTCATCTGCTGAAGGGCACTTGGGTTGTTTCCATCTTTTTGCTATTGTGAATAATGCTGCAATGACCATGGGTGTGCATATGTCTATTCGCGTGATGGCTCTTATTTCTCTAGGATATATTCCTAGGAGTGGGATAGCTGGCAGTGCTGGTATTTCGAACTCTGAACCACGTTGGGCCCCTATAGCCAAAATCAATGTACCACGAACCTCCACTTTGCTCCGATTCAGCTTGCAATACCTAAGCATGAATAGCAAGGTGGTAAGGGTGTCACCATGGAGCAATCTTGGGCGAGTCCTGTCGCTCTTGAGGCCTCAGTCACCACATCACTGAAATGGGCACAATTCTGCATCCAGAAGTCAGAGCAAGCATCTGCATCCTTGAAGCGCGCAGGACTCGCAGGGAGGTGCCCGCATCCGCGAGCCTGTGGAGTGTGGGACAAAGACAGAGCCCAGGGGGGCGGGGCCGAGACACGCGCCAGCCCTTCGGCTTTCGAAAGTTACCTGGCTGGTGGGGGTTAGGGTTGGGGAAGTTACTGGCTGCGCGCGCGCGCGCGCATCGGCCCCGCCCCCAGTTTCTTCAGGCACCTGTTGGCTCGAGGGCCCACTCCGGTAGCGTCTTCCAACCAATAGGCAGCCTTTCTGACCCAATCTGGTCCCGCCCACCTCCAGGATCCTCCAATCCCCGGGTGGCCACGGCCCCTCTCCCTCGGAGGGACCGCCCCACCGGCCACTTCTTCCGGGTGGGGCCCCGGGCAGAGGCGATGGCGCCCTGGGCGTTCATCAGCCCCGGGGTCGTGGTGCGGACCGGGCACACTGTGCTGACCTGGGGGATCACGCTGGTGCTCTTCCTGCATGATACCGGTGAGCCAGACCCCGCGCGACCCCGGACCCACCCGATCCCGCGTGGCTCCCCAGACGTTTGGGACTCTGCTGGATCCCCAAAGATTCCGGGATCCACCCGATCTCCTCCAGCTCCCGAGGCCCCCTTCCCCACTTGTTCCAAGAACCACTAGCTTTCCGCCTGATACCCAGTTGATTCATAATTGATCCCAGTATCTTCCTGACCCCTGCCAAACGCCCTGTCCATCCCGGGACCCATCCGGTGCCCACCAGATTGGAGGATCGACTCGAGCCCCCATCTCTCCTGATTACAGGACCCACCCAATCCTTCCCAGGAATTGACTCCCAACCTTCCCCATCCCTGAGATTCCGAGAATCAAGTAGATTCAAGGACCGGCATCCCGCCCACCCTGGTGGCCACTAGCTGCCTAAGTCCAGGCTCCCCAAGTCCAGGCTCCCCATCCTCTGTCAAGAGGAGAATATACTGACTGGGGAGCGGCCAGTACCCCATCTTCCCATCCTCGCTTCTTGCCCTGTAACACCCACTTGCCTCCCCACACTTATCATTCCCCAGTAGCCCCCTACCCAGTGCTTTACCTATGACTGAGGGCCTCCAGCACAAGTTCTGACCCTCCCCTACTACCATCCACCTCTCCCAGCCCCCACCCCTCTCTCTTTGCTGCAGCCTCAGCCCCTGGACTGTTGCTGGTTCTTTCTTCCCAAAACCACCTCAAGTCTCCTCAACCACCTCTCCCTTCATACTAAAAACCTGCTCAGGTCTGCCCATCAGAAAAGGATCTCCCAACCTCCTTACTTTCTTTGCTTCCTTTTACAACCAAGAGGTACCAGTTGTCCACTCTGCTGCCTGACTGACTCATGGCCCCTCACTCTTCAGTCCCTCTGCCCTGCCCCCTAAAACAATACTCGGTCACCTCCATGGATCCAGGCACTGGCTGGACCCTCCCCAGGCCTGGGCTCCCTCATGTCCCTCTGCAGCATGCA
This sequence comes from Trichechus manatus latirostris, assembly GCF_000243295.1. Lineage (NCBI taxonomy): Eukaryota > Metazoa > Chordata > Mammalia > Sirenia > Trichechidae > Trichechus > Trichechus manatus. Next base: position 13,052,992 of record NW_004443974.1, on the reverse strand, counting down.
AGCCTGCCAGTCCTGCCCTCCTGGGCCTCTGTCCCGTGGGCATTGCAGACCTGGTCAGTGTCTCCCCATCGCAGATGCCAGACCTGGGAGTTGGCCCGAACCCCTCCTCTCTCCCCACATCCAGTCAAGTCTGGCCCTTTTGACCTCCTTATCCTCCCTCTGTTCCCCTCCTCCTCTCCGCCCTCCCTGCCAGAGCCCTTGCCCAGCTACCCTCCTCTCCTGTCTGCACAGGCCTCTCTGCCTCCAGGCTCCCCCTCTAATCCATCTTCTCTCCAGCAGCAGAAAGGCTTTCAGAAACACAAATCTGACCCTATAACCTTCTATGGTTCCCTGTTACCTTCAAGATAAAATACACACTGCTTTTCTATTTTTTGCTGGGTCCCAACTTCTTCCTTCTGGGCCCCATGATGTGGCCACACCTGACCACTCTTCGAACCACTCTTCGGTCTTTGCTCCGTTAAGAACACTTCCCCACCTCCAGCTGCCCCACCCCCACACCCTTCCATTTGGCCGTGCTCCAGCCTCACTCCTGTCCTCTGGCCTCTCCAGAGCTGCGGCAATGGGAAGAGCAGGGGGAGCTGCTCCTGCCCCTAACCTTCCTACTCCTGGTGCTGGGCTCCCTGCTGCTCTACCTGGCTGTGTCGCTCATGGACCCGGGCTACATGAATGTTCAGCCCCAGCCCCAGGTAACCAGGGGCTCCCTGGGAGCATGAATTCCTCTTCCCAGCAACAGGGGACCCAAGACCCCAATAACTATCTACATGCCAGGCTTTCGTGGGGCATATCAGTGAATCCTCTTGCCAGCACTGTGAGACAGAAACAGTTAAAACCTCATCCTACAATGAGGAAAAGGCCCAAAGAGCAAAAGCAACTTGCAAAAGTCACACAGCCTCCCTCAGTCCAGGGCGCTTGACCCCACTTCACCACCTCCATTCCCCATGGGATGAGCACCAAACTGTCCACACCCAGAGCTCCAGAGTTAAGCTGGCCCCCAAGGGAAACACCCATTGATGCCATCTGCCTCCCATGGGGACCCCATCTTATACTCTGTCCCCCCATTTTCAGGAAGAACTCAAGGAGGAGCAGATGGCCATGGTTCCTCAGGCCACCCCCCTTCGGCGCTGCAGATACTGCCTGGTGCTGGTGGGTGATGCAGGACCCCGTGAGAGGGGCTGGGGTGAGGTTGAGACTCCCTGACCTTTTCTTGCCCCAGTACCCCGATCCTCCAGGAAGGCCTCCCAGATTCAGGCCTGGACCCCGGCCCTCACCCCTCCCCTCGGGCTCACAGGGGATGCAGTGTTAAGCCCAGATTCCCCTTGATGCCCACAGCAGCCACTGAGGGCCCGGCACTGCCATGAGTGCCACCGCTGTGTCCGCCGCTATGACCACCACTGCCCCTGGATGGAGAACTGTGTGGGGGAGCGCAACCACCCACTCTTCGTGGCCTACCTGGCGCTGCAACTGGTGGTGCTTCTGTGGGCCCTGTACCTGGCATGGTAGGCACCACTGCGGCCCTGGGAGCGTGCGGGAAAGCAGGCAACCTGTGTCCACAAGGTGTATACGAAGCCAGGTCTCCACTGGCTGAAGGGGGCTCCTTCTTCAGAGGCCTCAGCCCCCTCCCAAATGGCCTGCTTACCCAGGCTCTCCAGAGCTCAGCAGAGGGAGGGAGGGAGGGGTACTGCTACATCCCAGCTCTGGGTCCCCCATCCTGTCCTGCAGGTCCGGCCTCCGGTTCTTCCAGCCCTGGGGGCTGTGGCTGCGGTCCAGTGGCCTCCTATTTGCCACATTCCTGCTGCTGTCTCTCTTCTCATCAGTGGCCGGCCTGCTCCTGGCCTCGCATCTCTACCTGGTGGCCAGCAACACCACCACGTGGGAGTTCATCTCCTCACACCGCATTGCCTACCTCCGCCAACGCTCCAGCAACCCCTTCGACCGCGGCCTGATCCGCAACCTGGCCCACTTCTTCTGCGGATGGCCCTCGGGGTCCTGGGAGACCCTCTGGGCTGAGGAAGAGGAGGACAGCAGCCAGGCTGTTTAGGGTCACTGGAGGCAGAGCTGCCATCTTGTGCCTGAAACCAGAGGAGCTGTACCCAGTGGGGTCTGCCCCTCAGAAGGCCCGGGGCTCCTCACTCCTGCCCACTTCCTCCCAGGCCTCAGAGCAGAGCATAAGGATAGAATCTCTGCCTCAGTGAGCAGCTCAGCCCTCTAAAGAAAGAAAGAGAATAAGAGGACCCATGGGATGCTCGGGCACAAACGGACCCCTGGCTTCTGAGACCTCCACCTGCCCCCCGAGCCAGGCTGCCTCCCAGTGCACAGTTTTACAAATTTAATAATCCATAAAGCAAGTCAAGTATTAAAAAAATAAATCAAGCCACTCATGTGGCGCCCTTCTGGTCCATCTCATTGGGAGGCAGAGGAGGGGAAAGGGGGAGCACTTGGCCCAGTGGCACTGAGCAGGCCCCACGACAGAGCAGCCCATGCCGCCACCCCGCGCCCCAATGGCTCATAAATACCAAGCAAGGCCTGGGCCTCCAGAGCAGGGCTCACAGGCGAGCACACTGGTGGGCACACAGTGGCTCTAACAGTCTGGGGGACAGAGATGGTAGGGGAGCCCCTCAGGGCTCCAGGAATCGCTCTGACACGAAGTCGAAGTCCCGGAAGGCAGCCTGTTGGCGGGTGGTGAGTGGGCTTCGGGGGTCAGGCGGGGTCAGGGCAGGCGGCAACCCCGTGAACTCGCCCTCAAAGTAGCACAGGTCTGCAGGGCCACAGAGGGTGGGCACGAAGGGGGGCTGGACGGTGCGGGTGAGCATGGCCTGCCAGTCGGTGGCCTGAGGGCAAGGGCAGAGGGTCCTGAGATGGGAGCCGCAGCCCCCGAGCTCACTCCACACCCCGCACTCTGGCCAGGCACTGGCCCCCCTGCCGCCCAGGCCACTTACCCTGAAGAAAGGCTGTGTCTTGATCTCCTCAGCATCCTGCTCGCCTGCCCCCAGGCGCTGCTCTGGGCACTTCTGGAGGAGCTGGAAGAGAGGACAGTGCTTGCTGAGTGCATTCAGCCCAGGCGCTGCCCGCCTCCTCAGGCACCCAGTCAAGCTGGGCCCAGTGGTGGAGGGCATGTGAATGATGAGCAGCTATCTGCCCCAGCCCTGGGCCTGCGGTGCTTACCTTCTGAATGAGCTCAAGTGCTTGCACAGACAGGAAGCGGGGGTATGGGGCATCCTCGTTGACAATGCAGTCGAACACCTCCTCTTCAGTATCCCCTGGGAACGGGCACTGTGGAGATGGGGGCTCAGCAGGGTGCAGGGGCCACCCCACCCCTCCCCGACCTGGAGGCCCCAGCAGCCCCGGCCCAGCACTCACCTCACCCACCAGCATCTCGTAGAGCAGCACACCCAGCCCCCACCAGTCCACTGCCCGCGTATAGGCCTCCTGGGTCAGCACCTCGGGGGCCAGAAACTCTGGGGTGCCACAGAAGGTACTTGTCCGGTCCCCAAAGCCAATCCCTGCAAAACCAACACCCACACTGGACACCTCCTTCATGTCCTGTTCACAATGACTTCTGCGGGTTTAAGAACCACCAGCTAACCTTTCTGATGCCAGAGTCTCAGAGGGCCAAGCTCACATGCCAGGGTCATACAGGAAACAGAACCCAGTACCTCTCCCAGCCCTGACTACACGCTCTCCCTCTCTGGCCAAGAGCAAGCTGGGTTGGTCTTTTTTTTAAGAGCCTCTGGTGTAGGGAAGGAAGGGCCAATGTGCCCAGCTGTTCCCGAGAATGAGGGCCCAGGTGGGGGAAGCAAGCCATCAGTGAGGACGAGACCGTCTGGGCGATGCCACTTTCCCACAAAGCTGGACGGGGGATCCTGTGCAGGTGGCACCTACCTTCCTTGCATAGCCCGAAGTCTGCAATCTTCAGGAACCCCTGGGCATCCAGCAGGAGGTTGTCCAACTTTATGTCCCTGAGAGCAAGGGGGCAGATCACAGGGACTGGGAAGGGCTGAGGCCCAGAGAACAGCAACTTGCCCCCAGAGCAGCCCAGGGGGGTGGGCAGCAACCACCCCCATGCTCACCCCACTTCCAGCATCTCTGGGGCAAAAGTTACCTGTAAATAATCTTCTTCTCATGTAAGAACTGCAGCCCCAGGACCACACAGGCCAGGTAGAACCTTAGGAGGTGTGGGGGAGAGTTCAAGATGGCGGGGGGTGGGGTGGGAGGTAGGGCAGGGAGGCACCAGGATGGCATGGCCTGGGGACCCCTTTGATGCCCTGGCCGGAGTCAAGTGTGGGTGAGGTGACAAACTGAGATGAGCATCATGCCCAGGCTGGGGACTCCTCCAGACAACAGTCCCAAGGTATCCCAAGGTCACTGTGCACTAACAGCCTACCCTTCCTGGGTTCTTAAGCTGTGCTGGGGCTATGCCAGCAGCCCCTGCAGTTGATACTCATGATGCCTATTTTCAGACGAGGATCTGAGGCTCCAGGTAAGTGCCTGCCCAGGGTCACACAGCTAGTGGCAGAGCTGATGTGTGAACCCAGGTCTTCCCAACTCCAGAGCCTGCACCCTGGTGGGTAATGATTAACAGCTCCAGCTGCCATTCATTGTGCACTTCCCGTTCCTGTCCCTGTGCTGGGCAATTTATAAATGTTACTCTCATCTATGCAACAATCCTATGAAACAGATATTATTGCCCCAATTCACAGCAACAATCCAATAAAATAGATACTATTGGCCCGCCCAATTCACAGCTACATAAACTGAGGCTGAGGGTCACAAACACTGAGAGTTGAAGCCAGGATTTGAAGCAAGGCCTCTCTAACTCCATGCCCTTCTGCTGATGGGTGCCTGGAGGAAGCAGGATGAAGGGAGCTGGGTAGAAGGAATCGGAACGCTTGCGGTAGATGCAGGAAGGAGGGATGGGAACACACCGGGCTTGGGGCTCAGGGAAGACGTCCTCGTGGATCTGCATCATAAGGTCTCCTCCAGGCACAAACTCAGTCACGAAGCAGGCGTGGCTGGAGGTCTGGAAGCAGGCAAGTAGGGAGAGCAGGAAGGGGTGCCCAGTGCGGCCCACAGCCTCCAGGATCCGCTTCTCACAGTACAGGCTGCAGGGCAGGGCACGGGTCTTAGAGGGAAGGAAGAGCTCGGCTAACTGCACCCAGCCACCCACATGACACCCCTGGCTCACTGGGTCCTCAGTCAAAGGGCCAGGTGGGTAGAGTGATGGCTTCTATATGTCAGGGCTCATGAGCCCACACATCACCAAGGACCCCCATTTACAGATGAGGAAACTGAGGTTCAGAGAAAAAAGGAAACCTGCTCACGGGGCACACAGTTAATAATTACAGGTGCTAAAAAGAAAACCCAGGCCTGGCTGGCCCCAGAGCCTGCACCCTCAGCCTTGACAGGGTCACCTCTCCAAAGCCCCACGAGCCTTCAGCTGCCTTCTGGATGCCCGTAGCCCTAGCCCCAGCCACCTTGGGTACTCTCTGGGTCCAGGTGCCTGGGGAAGGCACAGCCCCACTACACACCTGTCTATCTCATCCCGGCCAAGCACCTCCTGTTTCTTTAGCGCTTTGATGGCATAGTATTTTCCCGTCCCCTTGAATTGGACCAGGAGGACCTGGGGGCAAAGAGAGATGAGCCCAGGTAGACAGTGCAGGGAAGACCCCAGCAGCCTTCACTTCTCCCACAGAATCCCAGTGTCCTGCCCCCTCCTTAGCCCACTACCTTTCCAAAGTGCCCGCGGCCCAGCACAGCCAAGCAGCGGAAGTCTTGAAGCCGGGGGGGTTTCCTACAAGAGAGAGAGGGCACAGGAAACCCCCTGGGACAATGGCTGGGCCCCCACCAGGAGCCCCTCCAAAACCTCCATGCCCAGTCCTGGGCTGTCCCCACCTATAGGGCTTGTGGGACAGGGGCTGGAGAGTGCTGCAAGGGGGTGGTCCTAGGACAGCAGTTTATCCTAGAGTCTGGTATATAGCTGGAGCTCAGTAATGTGGGCTTAGCGAGTAAGAACCTGAGACCAAGGCAGTGATACGTCAAGGAACATCGGAGTGTAAATGAATGGATACACAATTGTTCAAGTAAGGGTATAATTGTCTCAATTGTGGGTACCTGGTGGGTGAGGCTGGTGGAGACGACCTGAGTCCCATCCTGGGCTCCATGTGGGGGCGTTTGGTGAGCTGTGAGGGCAGAGGGGTTCAGGATCCAGCTGGGCTTCCTTCCCCTGCCCCCAGCTGCGCTGCCCCCCACAATAGCCCTAAGAGCTACAGCTCAGCCCTCCCCCTGCACCTCACCGGAGTCTCCTCGGGGGTGGGCTCCCGGGACAGGTAGAGGTGCGGGGGCTTGGGTGGGGGCTTTGTCTCTTCTCCCAAGGGGGCTTTCCTGGGTGGGAAATTACTGTGGGGAGGAAACAGAAACATGGCCAATGGGATGACTGGTAGGAATGGACACACAGCCATGCAAAGACACAGAGAGGACAGACAGAGAGTGAGCAATGGAGACTGACAGACAGACATGGACAGAACCTGGAGAGGGATGGATGCCACAGAGAAGCTGCAGTTGGGGCAAGGTGGCTCCTCACCTGGGGGAGGCAGGGTTGGCGGCCCCCCAGGGTGTGGTCGGGGTCTGGGGACAGCCTCTAGGGGGGCTGATGGTACTTGGAGAGCTGCAGGGGGGCAGCAGGTTCATGACCAACCGCCCCCAGGCCACCATGCTGAGGTTCATCTGGGAAGCCCTCAGGAAGTCCTGGCCTGAGGAGCAAAGGAGGGGCTTAGTCTTAGGGCCCCTAACAGCCCAGCCCTGCTCCCTACACGCACATCCCTCACCCCCTCCGCACCTCTGCGTTTAGAGAAAATGCGTTTCTGCCTTTGCAGGCGAGGCCTCCTCTCAATGATGGGGTCACAGAAGGTCACCTGTGGGGGCAGGGGCCAGGGATAGGACCAGTCCTCTCCATCCTAACTGCCATGGTACCTCCTTGGAGTCCAGTACCCAGCCTGCGCCCCCAACATCAACAAATGCAAAGAGGCAGAGGGCTCAGAGGGTTGGAGCCTACGCCATCCTTGTTCCCAGTGTGGAAACTGAGGCCAGAGAAGACAGGCAGTTGTCTAGGGTCACACACAAGGCAGGGCAGAGTCAGGACTCAGGCTCCCAGACTCCTGTGCAGTGCTCTCTCCACTGCCCCAGAGAGGGACTGGGGATCCTACATTCTTGGAGACTGCCTCCCTCTGGGCCTCCATCTCCACATCTACGCATGGATGGGTCACAGTCTTGAAGGCTCTTCTAGTGCTGAGGGACCCAGGGGCCTGCGAGGTCAGAAGGCAGCAGGCAATGAGCACCTGGACGAAGAGCAGCCCCTGAGGCACCAGGCTGAGAGAGAGCTGGTGACAGGCATTGTCCAGGAAGTCCTCAAGCCTCAGGAAGGCCACGCCACACAGCTGCCGCCAGTCTCGCCAGTGCACCCCAATCTCCAGCTCACGAGCCTAAATCAGGGAGGGCCAGGTTGGGGGTGAGGGTGCAGAACCAGCCCCCTCTTGGTCAGCCTTCCACCCCATGGCCCAAGGGTACCCCCGACTTCACAAGGCTAGCGTTACACGCTCCAGTGGGATGACAAAGGTCTGGTTCCAGGACTGCTTGGCCACTGGCCCCCAGCCTGTCTGGCCCACAGCACGGTTGTCCACCTTCAGCACAGCCAGCACCTCGCCTGCAAGGCCAGAGGCAGGGCTCAGGGCAGGTTGTGAGCACGGGTTCCCTGCTGCCCTCCACAGCTGTCTGCAGCCCCCTACTCACTGGTCAGCTCGCCCCCACTACGCTGCTGCTTGGCCCTGGCCCAAAGCCAGCCCTCGGAGGGGCTCCCAGCCAGGGCAGCTGCTGGAGAACGTCCAGGCACGGCTGTCAGCAGCTGCTCACAGCCCAGGAGGTGGACCTGCAGCGTCCCTGTGGGAAAGCATGGGTGGTAGTGCATGCTGAGGTGTCATCCTCCATTGTCCCTCCACCACCACCAATGGGCCCCAGGAATGGCAGCTTCTCCTGGAGGTGGCTGAACCCAGACCCGGACCACATTAGGCTTGGCAGCCACCTGCCATCCTCAGGGCAGACCATCTGGCATCCCTTCCTAAGCATCCTCTATGTGCCAGGGGCAGCAGGGACACACAGGCAGGGAAGCTAAAGGCTCAGACCTCAGTCCAGGCCATGCAAAGCCTCAGTAAATCATGAGATGCCCAGGGCTCAGGGCCTAGAGCTTGGGGCAGGGAGCAGGAGGCCTGGCTTCCTGTCCGACTTCCTCCCTGGGCCTCAATTTCCCCATCTATACAGTCAGATGAGTCCCAGCTCTGCCCTACCTCTCACAAAGGGTACAAAACATGTGGGCTCATTTTTAGGGTCATTACAGTTTTGTCTCTCAAGAAGCAGTGAGAATCAAGCATATTTTCCAGACATAAACCGGGCCCAAGAGCACCATTTAGGGAGTCCAGGCCTGGGGGCTACATTCAGAGAGATCTTATAAACAAAGGCAGGTGCCCAGGGTGGGAAAACTGTCTTAGGAAGAATGCCTGGAGAAAACGGGGTATCTAGCTAGATGACAAGATATGGGGTGGCCCCATGTAGCTGAATTCCAGGCTTTTTAACATGTTCCCTCTACCTTCCCCAACTTGTCTACCCAGACAACTCTTACGTGTCCTTCAAGACCAAGCTCAGACACCACCTCCTCCAGAAAGCATTCTCTGATTCCCCAAGGCCAGGTGAGGGACCCCACCCAGCCCCTGTACTTCCCCTTCTCAGCTCTGCTCACAGTGGAGTGTGGCCTGCCTGCCCCCACACTAACACTCTGTGCAGGCAGGGAGAGGGCTAATTCACACTGTATCCCAGGTGGGAAGCTCAGGGCTGCAAAGTTGATGCTCTCAGATTATTTATTGATTGCAATTCAGCTGCTGCTACAAGGAGAGAGAACTCAGCTTGGAATAAGAACAAACTTTCTAATAGTCTGAGCTGCCCAGGACTAAGAACCAAGGCCACCAGGGCTGTAAATTCCCCAACACTGGCATTTTAACCATTATCGTGGTTACTGATTTAAACAACAGCTACACTGATCAAGTGCTGACTGTGCCAGGCACTGTGCTTAGCACTTCACATGCAACAACTGAGTCTTCACAGCAACCCTGTGAGACAGATGCTATTTTCCCCATTTTACAGATGGATAAACTAAGGTTCACAGAGGGGATGTTAGTTGACCAAGGTCACATAGCTAGTGGGTGGTGGGGCCAGGATTGGAACTTTTCTCCAAAGTTCATCCCCACCATGCTCTAAGGTCCTCCAAGCAAGAGGAGGACAGTTGCGAAGGAGATGGGACTCCTGGCTACCTGTCAGAGTGGTGGGCTTCACGAGTGTCCCTGAAGGCTGAGAGTTCCCAGGCACAGCAGTCTGCAGCTCTCGGGCCACACTGCTACGCAGCGGGTGGGCAGGAGGCAGTCCCTCCAGCAGCTGCTCCAAGGCCAGCCTCAGGAGGTCCAGTTTCTGGGACGACTCCTGGAGCTGGGCCTGAGCCTGCAGGAGGTGACAGAGGTGGGCACAGCAGCCTAGGCCACCTTGAGACACACCCCCACCCCCGCCATGAGGTCTGGGAAGAATGTGCCTTCTGGTTCCTCATTTGCACTCCCACAGTCCGGTGGTGCCTCCCACCACTGCAGAGGGGGAATGGGCGCAAGCTGACCCTTGGAGGGGAGTAGGAAGACAGGGGGAACTTGGCCTGACCTCGACCAGCGCCTTGCGGTCCTGCGTTCGCCGGCTGCCGAGCAATTTCACCACGTTCTTAGCACCCTCAGCCACAGCCGCTTCAATGCGCAGTCGATGCTGCAGCTCCTCCGCCAGCAACTCGGGACCTGGGGATGAGGGGGCCAGACAAGATCCCTCCAGGCCCTCGGGTCCATGCCCTGCTCTGCCCAGCCCATCCCCACTTCTCAAGGCCTCACCTGACTCAGGGGACCCACTGGCCTCCAAGCTGCTGATCTTCATCCGCAGCAGGGCCACCTTCAGCTGGCTGTCCCGAAGCATCTGCTGGACAGCTGCCAGGAGCTTCCTTTCCTGTGGGGTTGCAACATATGCTCCATCAGACCATTGCTGGGCCAAAGCCTCCCCATCAGACCAAGGACTGGAGCTGAGTCTCCCCCATCAGAACAGGGTTACAGCCTGTTAGACCAGGTATGGGACAGAGACTCCCTTATCATTCCAGACCTGGGCTGGGGTCAAGTCTCCCCCATCAGATCAGGGTTGCTGCTAAGCCTCCCTCATCATATCAGAGCTAGGGCTAAGCCCCTCCTGTAAGACATGGCCTGGAGTTGAGCTCCCATCATGCTGGAAGCTGGGACTGGGCTGTGTCTTCCCTACCGGACTGGGGACTTAGGCCAGATTCCCACATTAGACCAGTGTCATACCCCCTCTGTTAGGCTAGGGGTTAGAGCCATACCTTCCCCACCAAACTGGAATTTGGAGCTCTGCCTCCCCCATTAGACTAAGGGTTCAGACTGTGTCTCTTTATAGGGTGGGCTGACTTTTCTTATCAGAATAGGGGTTGGAGCTCTACCTCCCCTAATAACCTGAGAGCCATGCCTCTCCTATCAGATTGGAGGCTAGGGCTGTGCCTCCCCCAACAGACCCCAGGGGCTTTACCTTAGGGGTGCCACTGGCACACGTGTGGGTCATATTCTCGGCCCCCTGCTTTACTTTCAGCTCCACCTGCAGCTGCCTCCGTAGAGCCTCCAGGTGCCGAGCCCTTGGTTGCTCTGCCCGCAGTCGGGGTCCCGAAGCCACAGGTTCTGTGCACAGGGAGTGTGAGGCACGTGAACTCCTCACCCAGAGCCTAGATTTCTCCTCTCCTCCCCTCCTGAGGGGCACTGGCAAGGGATACCCTGAGGAGGCCCAGAGGGGGTGAGGCAGCCTGCCTGGGGCCACACAGTAGGCAGGAGCAAGACCTAGGAGCCAGCTAGGTACAGTGCTTCCTGTCTTGAGGGGTCTCCTTACACGCCTCACTCACCAGCCGGGCCAGGCCCAGGGCCAGGCAACAGGATGCGAGCATGCAGCTCTCGTAGCTCCCCATGCAGCTGCTCCAGGCGGCGGTTGGAGGACCGCAGCAGCTGCTGCACATGGCCCAGGTGGCGGCGGTCTGTGACCACACGCCGCAGGTTCTCCACACCCTCCTTGATCTTCAACTCCTTCTGGATGGCCCGGCGGATCAGCTCTTTCTCGTCCTCTGGGGGCTGCTGGCCTACCCCAGGCTGCAGAAAGGCAGAGAAGTCATGCCATGCAGCAGCTACTATCAGCTGGAGGGAAAGAGAGGAGTGGAAGGTACCCAGGACCAACAGATACAGGGTTTGAGAAGCTTCTCTGACCTTAGAGTTCAGTGCCTCTACATCAGATGGTACCTTAAAGGCCACTTATCCAGCTCACTCTCCTGTCCTCTGCCATTCAGAAAAAGAAAAGAGAGGAAAAAAATAGCTGATGCTTAGAGATGGTACTTGCTGGGTGCCAGGTTCGGTTCTAAGAGCTTTACATATACCAACTCCTTAATCCTCACACCAACCCCATGAGGTAGGTACAGTTATCCCCATTTCACAGATGAGGAAACTGAGACACAGAAAGGTTAAGTAACTTGTAAGGTCACAACCCAGAGAAGGAGATGCCACCATCTCTTGGGCCTCAGCCTCTCCCTGCCAGCTACCCTTAATCAGGCTGTTTTCTCTATATCTGGGAGCCAGGGTAGATGAAAAAAAGGCTCACTGCTGAGAAGCATTGTGCCAAGTCACACAGAGAAGGCAGTCGGAGGCCTGAGTAAGAGGTCAGGGCTTCTTCCCCTGACGTCCCAACGCCACAGGTGGCAAAGCAGAGGCACAGAAAGGAGCTGAGGAGGGTTCTAGGGGTACGGTGCATTGAATCACTTTTATATGGCCTTTTTCGCCATGGTCTTATAACTCTCACCAAATGACTGGGTGGGACTAAGCTATCCAAGCAGATTGGATAGCTTATTAATAATGCAAATAATATGCATGGCACCCTTATGGGGGTGGGATCATGCAAATAAGGTGTATGGAACCCCAACGAGTAGATTGGTCAGGTTTGCCATCCCACTAGGCTTAAAATGAGCCATCCCAGAGGTGGACAGGGGAGACTTCACTACCACCAAGAAAAGACAGGAGCGGAGCACATCCTTTGGACCTGGGGTCCCTGTGCTGAGAACTTTCTATACCCAGGAGACAGAGAGAGAAAGCTGTAACACCAGAGACGGCACAAGACAGCGAGAAGGGACAGCAAGGAAATGGCAGCAGCAGAACCAGGACACCAGTGTGAGACAGAGCAGTGGGTTTCCCGGCCCAAGGAACAAGGCTGTTACAGTGGGTGTGCCGACTTACGGACCCACAGAGCCAGAGAAATGAGAGCCTTCAGGCAGGAGGCTTCCTTGTGGAGTGGGGTGCCCCGGGCACTTATTGGCAGGGCTAAAGAGCTTTGTAACACTTGCCCAAACAGGACAGAGGGGCTGAGGGACCAAGGGCCAGAGAGAGGCCTGCCTGTGGGCGCAGCTAAGAAGAGGTTGTCCTGATGGAAGAACTGTATGCTGAGTTGTTCCTGATTCTGAACTGTAACCTGTTACTTCCCTAATAAGGAGCCCTGGTGGTGCAGTGGTTAAAGTGCTCAGCTGCTACCCAAAAGGTCAGTGGTTCAAACCCACCAGCTGCTCCTCAGGAGAAAGATGTGGCAGTCTGCTTCTGTAAAGTTTTACAGCCTTAGAAACCCTATGGGGCAGTTCTATTTTGTCCTATAGGGTCACTATGAGTTGGAATTGACTCAATAGCAGTGGGTTAGTTTTTTTTGGACTTCACTAATACATCCTATGAGGAAACCCTTGTGGCATAGTGGTTAAGTGCTACAGCTGCTAAGCAAAAGGTTAGCCGTTCGAATTCACCAGGGGCTCCTGGAAACTCTATGGGGCAGCTCTACTCTGTCCTATAGTATTGCTATGAGTCAGAATGGACTCGACAGCAATGGGAATAAACCCCATAACTGTGAGTATGGTCTGTGAGTTGTGTGGCCACTGCAAGGAATTATCAAAACCAGCAGAGAAGTAGGGAGTGCCATGGGAGAGGTGGCTGGTGTTAGAACTGGTACAAAGGTTGGAGAGAGGAGGTATGTCTGACCTATGCCTCACAGGAATTAGCTTTGGGCTGATGCAATGGTGATTCTCTCTCCCCCTCCTGAAGTTAGAGGAGGTCAGATGCCCACCCCCCACACCATTTTTACAGGGGGCCCACTCCCAGATTGGTTGCTGGGGAAAGTAGGAAGCTCTTTCACTACTTCCCCCCAGGCTGGAGCAAGGAAGATGAAAACCTCCTTCCTAGAGGCCATTTCAAACTGACCGGTGCCAAAGCTGACCTCAGCCCAGGGTAACTGCTGATGCCCACCCCCACTCTTGCAGGGCCCCCTATACCCTCCACCTTACCTTTTGTCTCTCCATCTCCTGAGCTCTGTGGAAGGGGTAGCCACCTCAGTCTCAGGGACCCCACCCCAGGCCTGCCCTAGGCATGCTGGGCCTGGCTCTAGAGGGCAGGGGCGAGGCTCAGGAAATCCTTTGACCGCCCCAGCCGAGAGAACCAGAGCCAAAGGCCTGAGCAAACAAAGATCCCATGGAGCTAGGGGCCCGGCCACCAGGGTCCTGAGTCACCCTGCTGCTGCTGGGCGGAGGCTCGCAGGAAATAGGAAAATGTGTACAAGCCACCTCTGGAACAAGCAGACAGACGGACCTCCGCAGGAAGGGGGTGGGAGGGGGTGGACGCAGCCTTGAGGGCTCCCTAAGCGTTTGGGGTAGGAGGAGCTCAAGTAGTCTCTGCCTCACCTGTGAACATACCCCATGGTCCTGTCTGCTCTGTGCTGGGACCCTATCTTGTATACACACGTTTGCTCTGGGCTAGAGCACCTCCCCAGTAACAGACGCACACACAGCCTTGGGCCCCTGTGCCCACTGGCACAGACCGCCAGCTCTGGGCCGGAACTCTGCCGCCCTCCGCGTTCTGAGCTGGAACTCTCTGTGTGCCTGGAGGTTCGGCCCCGGTGCTGGACTAGGCCATACCCTCGAGTACAGTCCCCGCGCGCCTCGTGTGCTCAGAGAAGCACCCCGCAGGTGCGCGGACTGGCCCCCTCCTGGGACCCCTCTCCACGCGCACACAGCGTCTTCATCTCCACGACCCCTCCCCAAGTGCCCACACGGACCCTTTTTGCTTTCCCGGTTAATTCATACTGGCCCTGGTGTCCCGCCTGGAAAAACCGATTTTAGGAAACTTTAGGGCCTACCCAGGTGGCTCTGATTGAGGCTTCAGAAGTGCTCATGGGCTGGCCTGACTAGAGGCTCTGAGTCACCTCGTGGTTGATTGACGGAAATTTCCCAGGACATGAACGACTTAACCTCAGTGCGCAGGTCTTCACTGCGAAGATGTAGCGGAGCCCGGGGCAGGGGCTGGGATACCGGGAGGGGTGGGGGTTGTGGATTTAGGGAACGGGACTTGTGGCGCGGCCGGAGCTTTCCCCGCACCCCCTTAGCCCCCGCCCGCGGCCCGGCCTCTCCGGGTGCAGTTCACCTGCCGCGGCGCCCCCTCCTCCATGGCGCCGCTCGGGCCCCTCCTCTCGACTACTCCGGTTCCGGAAGCCCCGGCTGCTCTTCCAGGACTTTCAAACTTGAAACTTCCCGGGAAGCGGCGTTGGAGAAGCGGGATCGGGCGCCCCCTCCTGAGATCCGCTGGCCCTCCCGAGACCTTGGGATTAGCGCCGCCTCTTGGCCGCGCGGGATCAGCGCCCCAGATTCCGCTCCTGAAATCTGAGGCCCGAGTGCCTCCCTCCCCCGAGGCGGATTTTAGACCCCACGCACCCTCTTCTGAGGCCGCAGTTCCCGCTCTATTCGGTGACCCCCGCCCGGAATGGAGGGCGCAAAGGAAGCATTTCCCCGGCCCTGGTTCCCTTGCGTTGCAGTGCCGCGCACTCAAGAGAGGCGGAGCCGGGTGAGGAAAGGCCCTTTGGTACATAGTTGTTGTTAGTTGCCTTCTGTACTTAGTAGACTCTTTAAAATGGGGGATCAAGTTGTCCTGAGCTGAATGTTAATAATTATTCATATATAATTCATAAATAAAAAGGGTTTCAGCTTCTGATAGCAGCTCATCGGTTTGAGAGAAACCCTTTAATCAAACTAGCAAGCTTCCCTCTTTCAGGAATTATCCAATAAGCCATCAAGTCAACCAGCACAATGCTAATTAACATTTAAAAATACGTATTTGACTGGATGCTGAATGCTTCTGCAAGCCAAATGGGTTACCTGATTCAACTCTCCATAGGAGGGTGTTTCCCGTCTCTAGGATCATTTATCCACCCCGTGCAGCCAGGAAGCTGAATTATGTGGAAGAACTCAAGATTGTTTTCCTGTGAAATGTTTCACTGCCTCATAGGTCACTTAAGGGAAAGGAGTTCAGAAGTAACAGGATCCATTCGCCTCTCACTTTCTAATGCACCCGAGAGGGGCAAAAGCAAAGCTCCTATGGTGTCCATACCTGGGCTGATGGATAAAGTATGACCAGAGAGCTGTATCTTGTGTCTGATGGTGATAATTCATGGGACTGTAATTCTTAGGAAAACTGAAGTTCATGCTCAACACCTAGTGGATAGTGAGTAGTGCAAACCAACGCTCTAATAAATTGACTGTTGAAAGACTGTACAGTCTGAAAGGAATCTACGACTTCCTAGCAGCCTACATAAGGTAACGTTTTCCCTCTTCCTCTACACATATTTTTTCTTAGCATTGCAACTATCAGTCTGTCTACCTTTAGATTTGCGTCTCTTGGGTAGAATGAGTACACAATGTCACCAATCAGTTGACACACACCTTCCACTTTTAAGTTCTTCATTATTCTTGTTCTCGTCACAAAAAGGCAGTCCTTTTCCTCAGACCTGTTAAAGACTAAATTTGTATGCCTTCACAATCACAGCCATATTTAAAAAAGGAATGGTTGCTGCTGGGGGGGAAGGGGATTACACCTTCCAAATGCCAAGATGTTGTTCTCTATATAAACAAGTGGAGTGGCTGAAGAACTTGTCCCAGCCTTAAGGAAATCCTGAAGTTTTCATCCTTTACAACAGAATTCTGTATTTGCAAAGACCAGAGAAGGTTCATAGCAAAATCTAACAAGAAGAGCAGAAAAATCAAACATGTTTATGGGACCAAGTGAAACCATGAAATGAAGTATGTGCGTTATAAAACAGTAATTGGTACAGGTTACCAAATGAATCCAGAAACAATCAGAATAAAAAACTCATATGCCTTTTAGGAGCCAAGCAAGTGAAGCAAGCCAGCCACATGTAAAGCACATCTGTCAGCCAATAGAAGTCCAGGTGCTCTGTGGACCATTTAAACTACATTTTAAGAGCCAGAGTTGGGTGAAATATAGAGGGTGCTGGCATGTACGGAGGTAACCAAAAACCAGATGAGTCAATTCCAACTCATAGTGACCCTAAAGGACAGGGTAGAACTACCCCATAGTGTTTCCAAGGAGTGGTTGGTGGATTCAAACTGTCGACCTTTCGGTTAGCAGCCAAGCTCTTAGCCACTACACCACCAGGGCTCCTATGGAAGTAGGGTAATCCAATTAAATGTCTTATTTGAAATCAGGACATCATTGAAGAAACAGTAACCTCAGCAACTGCAGGGAGTCTGGAACAGAACATTTCTTAAGTTTTTTGAACTAAATAAGGACACATTACAGGTTGCTGTCCTATCTTCCCAATGCATGCAGTTATTAAATTCCCCTCCTAAGTATGGCACAGCTTTAGAGGAACATGCCCTCTTTCCACAGAAACTACCTAAAAAGCCACTGTTTGCCTTTTTCTTTTATAAATGTCCTTGTAGCAAAGGGGCTTTGAGCCATTCATCCAACTTTCCTAATACACACTTGCCTGAAGTTTGGCCTAAGAACTCCTCTGGCAACCGGGCAGGAAGTACACTAGCTACTCTGTAGCAGTATTTCAGGAGGCTAAGACTGTCTTTTTGCTTCCTCACAGCCTATCACTTTTACAAGATTTTCAGACACAAGGGAGTCTAGAAAGTTGATTCTGACTCATCGCAACCCTACAGGACACAGTAGAACCCATCCAATGGGGTTTCCAATGAGTGGCTGGTAGATTCAAACTGTTGACCTTTTGGTTAGCAGCTAACTCTTAACCACTGTATCACCAGGGCTCCCAGAATAATACTCAGGGGCAAACTACTACCTTGAAGGTCTCCCACTTTCTCAGATCACAAAGATATGAAATTTGCTTAAATGTGACATAACCTAACTGCCCCACAATATAACCGGTACATAAATCTTGTAGTTGTGGTAAACTGTTACCTTTGTGAAACAGAATCCCAGGCTTACTCAATGGGTATTAATTCAGACTTTTTTCCCTAGGGAAAGTCCTTTAAATACTGAGAAATATTTAAAATACCCCATCTCCTCAGTGTTTACTCACCAGTCCAAGTAACATTTAGTAGTTTGTCCACCATTTCCTGTACTCACCAGCTCAAACCTTTTCACATAAATGTATCTATTTGAAGTTTTCCCACACCTCCCCCCCTTCCCCAAGTCACTAAGGATGACATTAACAAGCCAAAAATACTAGCTTACCACCATCTACAGCCAAAAGCAAGTAAAGTTTCTCTACAAAACAAGGAGAATGACCCCAGTCAAAAAAAAATCTTTATGTTCCTTTATTGGAGCAAGATTCCTGACCGGTACAGTGATGTATTTACTAAACATAGAGACCTGTGCAGAGAAATTACATACTATCCATCTAAACAAGTTTCGTTACACTTTGCCTCTTGATGGAATATAGTCCCATTTATAAAGTTTTATACATCAAAAGTTTTGAATTTGACCAGGCTGGCCATTGATTCATCTCTGAAAACGTAAGTGGCATTGATTTAGCTACATATTTTACAGCATTAAAAAAGCTTATGCATTAGGTAGCTTCTCAAAATGTTATTATATGCACAATGGCATTTAGCAGACCAAGCAGAGTCCATCATCTCACCCAGATTCACATAGATGAGTCTCATTTGAGATAGCTTTATGCGAGAGCTGGTACTTGAGACAAAGGAAAGTACTCCTAACCTGAGTTTCTCACCACCAACACGGACTTATACCGAAAGCCTGTCTTCTAAGACACAAGCTATAGTGCCAGTGAAGACATGCCAGCAACTGCCCCGTGTGTGACTCGGCATTAGAGCACCAGGTCTGATGGTGGTGGCAGGCACTATTATCATTATTACATCCCGGTAAATAAGGGCCCATTTTTAAAAAATGCCATTAGAGATAAAAACCAAGGGTACACATACTGAGTTTTGCATAATCTGGTATCCCCAATGATGTGAACATTTCTAGAAACCGATGGCAAACTGTACCCAATGTATCCCAGCTATGGAGCCTTTAATATATTGACTCAAATCCCTTTACTCAGTCCACATAGCCCTGAGGTCATCCTGCAAAGTGCGTATAAAAATATACGGAGTTAAGGTGATAGTTTGACAGTAATGTTAAACAAGTCAAACTTGGACGTCTTAAGTTATCTGTTCTGAGAGAAAAGCATCAAATCCTTTGTGTACACATTTAGTTTTATTGTAACAAAGCAACTTGTACACTTTTAACGTTTAAAACTGAGCATCATGTTTCCTTTCCAGTGAAAACAAAAAGAAAATTTAAAAATAAACAGGAACAAAATTACAATAGAGAATGTCAATTCCAAATTAAGATCCTACAGGTTCTGCTGATTCTCCCATCAAGTGGCAGGGCTCAAGTCATCATTAGGAGAGAATTTTATTTTAAAAGTGTCATCTTAAACTGCAAGGATGTCCGTTAAACATCACAATTAAACATGCCAAAGGAGAAGCCATGTTGTCAAAATGCCCACTTAACCCACCCAAACATCTCAAACCCACCCTTTGCTGACCTTCTATAACCCCATTTTTTTTTTAAGTTTTTTTTTCTTTTTTTAAACAAGAGAAAGTAGACAGATACATGTTGGTAAATGCTGACTGTCCATATTCACATAGAGACACAGTGTAATCTCTGAGCCCAATATACAGAGAAAGGAGGAAAAAAGCTAGAATTCTATGCACTACTACACAGGGGCCTAGCACCCTCCAGCTTCCAGCAGAGTGAAGGGAGCAGAAGGTTTTTCTTTTTTCCCACAGAGCATGGTGGTGTGTTGATTCCATAGTTTTTCTTGAGACAGGAAGAGATAAAAATTAATTTGGAACAGAAAGGGATAGAGATTCTTTTCCCACTGTATTCTGCTCAAGTTATTTCCCCCCAAAATAAGTTGAGAACCATGGTGTAGAGGAGAGAAGAGAGACCTCAAGAACAGGGTTGACTGAGCACAAGAGGGGGAGGGAAGGAAAAAAAAAACAAAAAAAAAAGACTGCAACTTGCTCCCAGGGACTGAAGAAAATTAAAAAAGGAAGGTTGGAATCCATCAGTGTTCTATTAGTCATCTTCTCCTTCGTCCTCCTGTAAGAAAAAAAGTGGGCATTGATTTCAAGTTTATTTCTAAGGCCACTCGCTAGCTCCACAGACCATGATGACAGAACATAAGGGTAACATGCTACGGGGAACCTAATTTTCTGAACCTGAACATCAATCTGCATGGAATCTAGGTTGAAATACCCAGTGCTACTGTTTCAGATAATCAGTGACTTTTCAGCACCAACCAAATCACTGGACATTATTTCAGACCAAATAATTCAAACTGAAATAAAAACTTAACCTAACTATTCAAGAATTTTATAGTTTACAGACTTTTGGTATTTGGGACATTTCTCAGAATTTGACCAGCTGCATTATCTCTATCACTTAAGTACTGATTAGGGAAAGACAGGCTTGGGTAACCATAAAAGCGAACCCCAAAAGCAGAACTGAATACAATGAGATTATCAAAACTTCACTGACTCTTGGACAGTAAATGGCTTGTCTTTTCTACAAATCTTCATGCAAACAATTGGTTCTGGGTCGGTTCCATTATACAATACCTACAACCCCACCCCCAAGTAACAGAAAATTCATCAGTTCGGCTCTTAATGCGTATCAAGACTCTAGTCTTTTGGATTTAGCTAATTTTCCTTTTACCTCTCCTTCCTCTCCCTCATCATCATCTTCATCTTCTTCCCCTTCATCTTCATCCCCTTCTTCATCAATATCTTCCAAACCTTCTTCTTCTTCATCATCATCATCATCTTCTTCTCCTTCCCCTTCTTCATCATCCATATCAGGAACCTTAAAATTAAAAACAAGAGTTACATTGAGAACTCATCTTCAATCAAACAAGGCAAGTGCAACCTTAAATGCAAGAATATTCTGTTACGTGTATTTTAACCTCACACACACACAAGAACATTCTCAACTCACCAAATAGTACTGTAATGGATTTGGCCAAATATCATCTTTGATGACCTCTCCTAATTCATCTGCACCTGCATCAGAATGGTCAGTAAACCAGGTAAAGAAGCTCTCTGGTTCTTCATGCTGCCTCTTCCTGCTGGCTTTGTTCTGCGTTTGACTTGAACGTTTCGTCAAGTCCTAAATGAAGATGAAAAAAAAATTCTGACATAGATGCTTTATAACACTTAAACTTCCTATGATCACAATAAAATTTTCTCCAGAAACAGAATAAAAATAGACATCAGTATATTATCAACACTACTATCATCATCCAAGAACTATAAAATGTACGGTAGGTTAAAAAAAAAAAAAAAAAAAAAGGCCTAAAATTCTAGGTCCACAAGATTGTGTTGTCCTCAAATTTTTATGACAAGCTTTTCCTGAAGAAAAAATAGCAAAACTAATTTTGGCCTTTTCATAAAATTTGGTCCATTTTAAATAACCACTACCGCAATATAATTTTAAACACATCTTACCCTTATCCACTGCAGACAAATGGATTTGGGGAAATAGTAAACCATTTGAAGAGCTCGATTGCCAATAGAGAAACCCCCAAAATTTAGTCTGATTCTTAAACCAAATTGCACTGCAATTTATAACAATAGCTCTAAGCTACTACATTTGGCTTTATCACACTGAGTTTTTAATATATATTTTTTGGTATTTAACATATTGCTAAAGCACTAAGAATTTTAAGTGTTTCAACTAAACCAAAACATTATTTTTGCCCAACAAGTCCTCAAAACATACCTTTCCAGATTTCCATTTGATTTCAGTTGATTTTGAGGATGGATCACCACTCTCATTCAGATGAAATTCTTTGGAAAGAACTTTATTTTCGAAGTAAGGATTTTCATCAAAATACTGTAATAAGTGATTGGAGGATAAGAAATCAATACAAACAGCTCTTCCAGCCAAAACTCAAAGTTAACTTCCATAATGGCAAACAAACTAAATTACTGATACTTACAAAATCTATTCTGTAACCTGATTTAATATCTTCAAATTCTGTCACTTCAACTCTGGTCAAATAATGCAGCGCCTCTTCATCCTCTTCCCCAAGTAATGCAGACACTAGAGCAACAAATTATAGGTCAATTAAATTTTTAACTAACAAACATTAACAACCAACTTAAGTGATCTCTTTAAAAAATTTCTCACATTCAGTGAACATCTTTGGTTTCATAAATCCACTACTAACCAAAGAAAACCAAATGGTTCTTAAATACTTCAGAGTTATCAAAGCTGTCACCTTCTTTTATCAAAAAATTAACAAAGAGTTCCAATTTAAAATATAGCATCTTTTAAATAGGTAGAAAACATTATTATCTGCAAATCTTTTCCTCTCTTTCAACCTGTGCATGCAAACCAGCATGTCAGACAAAAGCCTCATCAAGGTCCCTCCACTCTAATGCATTAACACTTTTGTGTTATTTAATAATGCTCTGCAAACCATTTGGGGGAAGGGGCCATACCTTGTGGATGGTTGACAAATGTTGTTACCCAAAAATTTGGGATTTTGGCGATCAATTCTGACCTCTTCTGAAAGAACGGTTGGCGGAGTTTGTTATATTTTTGTTCTACTTTCAAAATCTCCTCACTGGCTTGTTCATTAAGTCTGAAACAAATGAACACATACGGACAATAAAGAGACTTGTCAAATCCAAAATTTGGTGAGGCCACAAACTGAGTATTTACTCTTATCAGCTTTATACCAGTGCAAAGTGCTTATTTATAATAAACTAATTTCTTGTAGCTAAAGAAACTCAGAAGTCAAAACTATGATGGTTTTTGGCAAGTAGCTCACCCTGCGCTTTCCCATAAGCACTCAATAACGTAGTTCTTAAACTGCTTAAACTCAGCATTTTGGTAACATTGTACATTTACTTCATCTGCTATTACCAGGTCAACTTCAATTGCTTTCCTCAAGCAGGATTTTTCAATAAAGCTCCTGGTCAAGTAACAAAGTTATAAAGCAAGTCAAAGCAATACTGATGCCATAACACTAAACTATCAGAAGTCTACACACTACAATTCAGACAACTTGTAGCTTTCAAAAGCAATCTCAATCTTTGCAAGGTCAATGTACCTTTATCAAATATTTTTTGGTGACTGTACAAATTGCTGGACAGAAAAATAACACTGAATCGCCATAGTATTTCCAACCAAGTTATAATCATCTCTTATTTACTGGATACAAATTTAGCTGACCATAGTTTCAACGACTACTATGCCGTTAGATGCATCCCAGAAAAGACCTCCAAAGTAGATTAAGAAAAACTTTACCTGTCTATTTCATTTTGTACTTCATCAATATGTTCAATTGCTTCCTGCTGTTCTTTTTCTGCAAGAAAAAGTTGCATAAGGCTCAATACTAATTACAAAATGAGTTTAAATAGTTTATCTTAAAAAACAAGAACTATATTACATTTAACTAGCTTTCCTAATGTTAAGAAACACCGTCTATGGTATGTGAGTTGTATCTCAATAAAGCTGTTAAAAAAAACAGCAACAACACTGTCTACAAGGCATGCTCTCCACGTGTTCATGCATTTAATTGGCAAATTACTTTTTAATTAAAAGGCCTTTCAAATCATGCTATCCGTTAGACTACTTAGAAAATGTTTTTGACTATAGTACGTAAAAATTGCTGGAAAAAGAGACTTACTACTAAAGCTTCTATTATGAAAAATGAGAAATAACCTTAATAAAAAATTCTTGATACTAATTGTTCATCACATTACATACCTGTAATAAAATATCGGTCGCTAACCAAGAATACAGAAACCAACCCCCACGACAATAAGCATTAGGGCACCACCAATAGAAAAGTTGAGGATTCTACTCAATATCTATTACAACTACGACATCAGACACACCTACAAAGACAGGTCAGGCACTCGCAACAGTCGTGAACACTCGACTTACGAATACGGTAAACCCCAGGATTTGAATCTGACCTTTCCATCCCTCAACCCAAATTCAGGCGAGCTGCTTGTTTCAGACACGGCTCACACAACTATGGAGCACACTTACAGAGACCAACCGTTAAGTCAGAAAACTATGAAGCACAGAAAGGAGCTGATGAAAAGGGAGTGGTGCTATGGAGAAGATGCCCTTTTTGTCCGGTAAGGACTGCAAAACCTACAAACCCAAGTGGGCGTGAAGGGGCCTGGTTTGGCGGTTCATTTCCGGCAACCATTCGGCGGTTTGCAGCCCCCCTACCGTGAATGCCTTTACAGAATAGGCTAGAATGTTTTCCAACAGACATTTTAAAGCCCCTCCGATACCCTGGCCGCCCGCACTAGGTTTCTCAGCACGCCGCCGCGACGGGTGGCCACCCCACGTGGGGAGTGCACCCGGGCCCGGCCAGAGCATCCTCCCGGTCGGACCAGGCCCAGTGCGCGGCCGGCCGCGTGGTGCCCCGCGCCCCCACCCCGCCCAACCTCGAGGCACAAGGCCGCGCCGC
>NW_004443974.1:12911160-13028706 GCF_000243295.1 Trichechus manatus latirostris | reverse complement strand
CGGCGGCCTGCGGGCCGGAGCAAGCGGCGAAGATGGCGGCGCGGGCCGGCCCCCGACCTCGCCTCCTCCTCACCTGAGGTCTCGTCGGCCCCGTCGTGGTTGGAGTTGAGCTCCTTTTTACTGACTTTGGCCGCCGGCGCCGACATGGTGCTGCTCCGCGGTCGGGGGGGGAGCGGGGAGGGGGAGAGAAGGGAAGGCGAAGGGGGCGGGCAGGCGGCTTCCCCTCACGCCACACGCGCGGGCGCTCGCTTGGTCCGGCCGCCTCCTCCCGGCGCTCGCTCTCCCTCCCCCTTGCTCGTTCTCGCTGCCCTCGCGACCTGACGACGAGGGAGGGGCTGGGGCAACGCGCCGAGCCCCGGCCGGGGCTCCTGCTTACGGAGGGGAGGCGGCGGCAGCGGCGGCGGCTGGCGGGCAGGCGGGTAGGCTCCCTCACTCACGCTCCGCGGTCTAGCTCGGTGCTCGCTCTCTCCGAGCCGCCTCCTCCTCCACCTCCTCCTCCTCACGGCGAGGGGCGGGCGGCAGGGCGCAGGCGCGCCAGACCCCGCGCGCACGCCCCGCCCCCGGCCGGAGAGTCTCGCGCCGCCTCGCCATTGGCTGGGGCACAGGGCCGAGGGGGCGGAGACGCGGCGAGGAGACAGAGGGCTTGGCGAAGACGCGGGAGGAAGGAACGCTGCGACGTACAGGGCCGGCCCCCCTCGCTGTGTTCCCCTCCCCCTCTTTCCCCTTATCCAGCCCGACCCGGGACATTTGCGAGTGACGGGCGCGCGGCGGCCGGAGGGGCGGGGCCTCGCCCGGCTGCGCGCGGGCCCCCCAGCGGGCGTGTCACGTGGTGGCGGAGCGGCTTCCCTTCTCCGCGGGGTGGCGCGGGGTGCCCGGGGAGGGGTGTTCGCAGCCCCCTAAAAGTACAGGCCTCGTAGTAGCTGTGCTTCACATTCGGGCCTGATGGAAGACGGAAATCCACTTGCCCAGAGACACTAGTGGAGCACCGCGGGGGGCCTCCCCTTTTGTGGGAGAAGGAAGGCGGCACCTCCACCCTATTTTCCAGATGGGGAAGCCACTGTTTCAACTGAAATTAAGGCCTGTTTGCAAAGCCGAAAGCTGTCCAGCACACTCACAGGATCGTTTCTTGGGTTTTAGTCTAAACCCTGTCCAGCAGACTATGTGAACTCGGGCAAGTCGCTGTGTCTTGGCTATGCGATTATAAAACTCAAAACAGGCCAGCAAATGGGAACATTGTGTCAGTGGTAAAGTGGAAGCCCTCTGAAGACAGGAAAGTGCCACCCGCGGGTCCTTTTGACCTAGCTTAGTGCCTGAAGTTTGCAAAAAAACTATTGAAAGCTAAGTGCTAGTTCCAAGCAGCTCCTGGCCACATTAAAAGCTTGCAAGCCCCACAACTGCTCTATGGGGTAGGCAGTATTATGTTAATTTCACTACTTGAAACAGAGGAATAAGGTCGGCTTCAGAGGACAAGCCTTGAACCACTAAGTAGGACCAAGGCATTTGTGTTTAAATAATGTTTTCCAGGTAACACTGATGCACCAGGCTGTCTCTATTCCCTCCTCCAGGGACCCAAGACATGGACCACAAAAAGCCTGAAATCTCTCCCTGGGTGTTTGTAACCAGAATTGGAAGTTGAATTAGACACCCTCCTTTCCAGCACTCATATTTTGCTGTCAGCTCTTAGAGTGCAGGCAGTGTCTTTTAATGTTCAAGACGGACAGTCCATGGTGGGTGATCAATAAATGTTAAATAAATGACATACCATCAGTGGGCCAAGAATACAGTCATGGGTAGAAAATACAAATGTCTTCATTAGACTTTCCCCCAAACCCAGAAATTCATCTAATCCTTCCCCTCCATACCTCCTGATTGAGTCCAGCTTAATTCCTATCTATCTCAATTGGACAGCTTTTGGAAGAAAGAATAATTAGCACCAGTGATAAACTGGTAAATGTTTAACAGCCAGCTCTCCAGGGCAAAAACAAGCTGATTTGTAACATTTGCTGATTTTGATAGTGTAAATACTCTCACCACGGTCGATTTCAATTTACCATCCCTGTGAGCACAAAGTTGGAAAGAAAATATCGCAATCAGCTCTCATGAGCAGGCCCTGACACACCACTGAAACATGTACCGTGGACTACAGGCTGTGGTAAGTGCTTTACATGCATTTTCTCATTTAAATATTAGGAAAGTATTAATATTTCATAGATAAACTGAACTTTAATGCACGGGGCAGAACCAAGATTCTAAACCAGACTATCAGCTGAAAATTGCCATTGCTTTAATACAGTGTTTTTCAATTTTTTGACATGACATGTAAGAGGTACATTTTACATCATGACCTGATATCCATCCACACAGAAAATAATACTAAGAGTAATGTGATGGCGTAATTTTCTATACTATTCTACTTTTTAAATGCTGGTTGTACCCCAATAAATTGATTTCATGACCCACTAATGGGATGAAACTCAGTCTGAAAAGCCCTTTGCTTGAAGTCTGGTGCTTTTATCCACAAAACCTGCTCATAGGTTGGTACCAATGACCCACAGCATCTCCTGTGTGCCCGATCTACTTGTGTTTCCCAAGCATCTACAGAGGCCCCGGGGAACCTTGTAATGCCTTCAGATGAGGCTTCAAGGCTCCCCCACAAACATCCTAGGCTCTTAGAACCAGCCCTGCTCCTCTTTCGGACCTTTCCCACAAGCATTTCTCAAGATGAATGCAAGGAGCATGCTAGGAAGTGGAAAAGAAAGAGAAAGCAAAAGGGCAAGAGTTTCAGTAAACAAGGGAGTGGTGTGGGCACACCAAGGAGATAATCCACCCACTCCAAGTACAGTGGTCTCTCCCTCTCCCTCAGAACTATGAGCTTTGCGTTCTCTCCTTCTTTGCATTCTCTCCTTGGCCTCTCTCACCTCACTATCAAAATTCCTCCCTCTCCTCCCCTTCCCAGCTTCCTTTGAAGGGAAGAGAATCATGCAGCTGGAACACAACTGGAACAGTGAGATGCTGTCATTCCCCACAATGTGCATAGTGCACTGACCACTGGCCAGGAAATCTAGAGCTAGGATGCCCTTGAACACAATCCCCTCCACACACACACACACCTTTTTCAGCCCCCTTTTTCTGGTCTGTAAACTAGGAATAACCACTGCATGGTGCTGTTGTGAGGACTGCTGGAGAGATAGGTGCTTAGCACAGAGGCTAGCAGATCATCAGTGCTTAGTGAGTAGCCCACGTGGTTATTTGGGTTGAGATGAAATGCCTCGGAGGGACTATGGCTGTACCTTCCAATCCCTTCTATCCAGTTAATTCTCCCAGGGAGCTAAATGGAAGGAGGCCAGGGAGACTCCATATTTTGCTGCTCATAAGAGGGAAAAGGAGTCCCTGGGTCATGAAAACAGTTAACACACTCAGTTGCTAACCAAAAGGTTAGAGGTTCAAGTCCACCCAGAGGTGCCTCAGAAAAAACGCCTGGCAATCTAATTCCAAAATATCAGCCATTGAAAACTCTCTGGGGCACAGTTTTATTCTGACACAGATGGGGTCGTCATGAATCAGAGACAACTTGATGGTTGCTGGTACTGATTTAAGTGGGATGGAACTTACTGCCTATCTCAAGAGCACTGATTATGTGGCAGTCCCTGTCTAAGTGCTCTGCTTACATTTAGGCCTCACAGCAAGTCAGAGATAGGTACTATTGGACCCATTTTACAGGTTATGCCACTTGCCCAACAAAGTCACACAGCCAGACAGAGCCAGGTTTCAAGCTTCAGCGTTCCAGCTTCCCCACTCTGGGGTGGACATCACAGAGCAGGAATGCTTTGCATGCCCATTTGGAAGTGGGGGAGGCTGAGACCCAGTCAAGTTAAATAACTTGCCAGGGTCACTCAGCAAGTCCGCAGGAGCACTGAGATAAGGACTCCTCGCCCAGTGCTCCTTCGACAAGCATGGCTGGACCTTGGCCATGTCAGCTGTAAGCCCCTCCCCTCTGCCCTCAAAGCCAGCCTGCTGTCACATGTCCTAGGGCATGCCTTTCAGCCTGCTTTCCTGCCTCATTCCTGTCCAAACCCAACTTTCCAGAAGGCCCCAACACATCCTCTCTCTATCTAAAACCAAAACCCGACTCATAGCGACTGTAAAGGACGGAGTAGAACTGCCCCGTAAGGTTTCCAAGGCTGTAAATCTTTACGGAAGCAGACTGCCACATCTTTCTCCCTCGGAGCAGCTAGAGGGTTCAAACTGCAGATATTTAGGTTAGCAGCCAAGTGCTTAACCACTGTGCCACCAGGGTTCCTCCAACTCTATCAGGGAGGCCTAATCACCAAAACGACTAACTTTATGTCCAACTGCAAGCTATGGGCCTTGGAAATACAGTGCTGAGTTAACATCTAATGGGGGGTGGGGTGGGGGGTGGGAGCGGAGTAAGATGAAATCGACAATTTCAATGTAATGGCATAAAGGTGGGATGGGGCGATTCTAGCCACCGCAAGGGCAGAAGGGGGTTCCTAACGCCAACTAGCTGCGGTTCAAAAGAGAATGAAAAAAAATGACTTTTCAGCAGACAGCTGGAGAACGAGGAGGATGTGGGCAGGTAGGGGAGGAGAGTGATCTAGGCAGAGGGAAAGTGGGGGTCCAGGCCCCAAGGTGAGAGAAGGCAGCTCTGGGTGGTGAGGAAAGGTTAAGGGGGAGTCAAGAGTGTGAAGCTGGAGAAGTGGGGGGAGGAGGCAGATAGGGCCAGGCCTTGGATGCCTCTTGGTCTTTACCTGGAGGGCAATGAGGGGGTTGAGAAGGGTGTTAAGCTGGTGAGTTACGTGATGAGCTTTGCACAGACTGGATGGGAGGAGGTAATTGGAAGCAGGAAGAGGGGGAGGTGGCAGGAATCCGGGTGGGCTACAGTGGCAGAAGGGAGAAGTAAATGGATGTGAGAGGTATTGAGGCGGTAGAACCACTAGGACTTGGGGATTAGACTGGGTGGAGATGGGTGACAGAGAAGCTGGGATCACGTGTCACTCCAGCCTCAGGCTGTCCAGTGGTGCCGCTTACCATGACAGGAAACCCCAGAGGAGGATTGAGTTTGGGGATGGGGAGATGAGCTCGTGTTGTCGTTGCACTGGGGGCTTTGATGTGCTCCCATGTGCTCTTTGGATTTCACACTTTTTAGTTCTTTCTTTACACAAACCTAATCCACTAACCTAGCGCTTAAAACCCTTCAGGGAAGTTTGGAGTCACATCTTAAGAGATTGGGCAAAAAAGTCACATATAGTTAACCCTTGCGAATCCCTTAAATCCCCAGAAAAATGTGGCGCAGGGACATACCTCCCTTTGGCAAGTTCAGAGAGGCCGATGTCTCCTGCAGTTTAGGTTTCTTCCTTTGAGGCAAGAGTGAAGACTGGCGTTTCGAGGTCATGCTGCAAGCAGAGTCCAAGAACAAGACGAAAGAGGAGATACTTGCCTGGAAGAAACTTGGAGAATTGAGATTGCACCAGTTGGCGGGGGTTTAAATCTGCTCTGGAGACGCCCCTCCTGGAGGGGATATTTACATGACATTGGACACACACGCCCCTGTCTCCTTCCCCCCGTTTTATCTCTTCCCGCTCCACACTCACCCTCCAATCAGGAGAAACTCCTTTTAGTTACAATCTCTGCATTTCTCTGCGGGGCGCTTTTGGCAACTAGGGGCTCTTCCTTGTGGGTAGCAGTTCTATTCTCTGAAGGAGCCTCATGGTTTTGAACGTGAAACGCCAACAGCCCATTCCTGTTCTTTCCCAAATCCCCTAGATAAGCAGTCCTACCTTCACTGAGAACGTGTCCTCTCCTTTTTTGTCCTTTGGTCTCCAGGAGACTTAAACACATGCTGTTGCCTCACCTCAGCCTAGAGCATTCTTTTCACACACACGCACCCCACCCCATGTCTGGCTAACTCCTTCCCAACTTCCAGGTCTCAGTCTGGAGGACTTAGATAAGTGAATATTGAAGGAAAGCATTCCCTGTCACCCCGGGTGACACGAACAGTTAAGTGCTGGGCTACTAACCAAAAGGTTAGTGGTTTGAATCTGCCCACCCAGGAGCACCTCAGAAGAAGCAGTTGGCTTCTGAAAGTCACAGCCATGAAAACCCTATGGAGTACAGTTCTACTTTGAAGCAGCTGGTTTGGTTTTTTGGTAATCAAGAATTAAAAAGTAACACGTAGAGACTACTGAATTGGTATATGTCTGGCTGCGTATTTTCTTAACAACAACAAAATAAATAAAATTATATTAAAAAAGCATTGAAAAATAAAGATGTGATACTGATGACTAAGGTGTCCTAGACCCAAGTCATAGTCTTCCCAGTTGCCTCATATACATGTGAAAGCTGGGCAGTGAAAAAGGAAAACAGAAGAAGAATTGATGTATCAAATTGTGATGTTGGGATGGTGCCCAGCTACCACCAATGACCGCCTTGACAGGGAACACAACAGAGAGTCCCTGAAGGAGCAGGAGAAAGGTGGGGTGCAGAACTCAAATTCTAGTTAAAAGACCAGACTTAATGGTCTGAGTGAGACTGGAAGAACCACAGAAAGCATGGCCCCTGGACTCTCTGTCAACCCAGAACTAAAACCATTCCCAAGGCCAACTCTTCAGACAAAGATTAGACTGGACTGTGGGACGTAAAATGATACTTGTGAAGAGTATACTTCTTAGCTCAAGCAGATACATGAGACTAAATGGGCAGCTTCTGTCCCGAGGTGAGATGAGAAGGCAGAGAGGGTCCGGAGCTGGTTGAATGGACATGGGAAATCAGGGGTGGAAAGGAGGAGTGTGCTGTCATAGTATAGGGAGAGCAATTAAGGTCCCATAACAATGTATGTATAAATTTTTGTATGAGACACTAACTTGAATTGTAAATTTTCACCTAAACTACAACAATAAAAAAAATTGTGATGTTGGCAAAAAATTTAATATACTATGGACTGCCAGAAGAAAAAGCAAATCAGTCTTAGAAGAAATACAACCAAATTGGTGTATGTTTTGCTGTGTATATTCTCCACAACAGCAAAATAAATAAAATTTAATTTAAAAAAAGTAAAGGAAATGCAACCAGAATGCTCCTTAGAACAAGAATGATGAGACTTCGGCTTGTATACTTTGGACACGTCATCAGGAAAGACCAATAGCTAGAAAAAGACATCATGGTTGATAGTCGGTGAAGGTGAGGGAGGCCCTCATTGAGATGGATTGACACAGTGGCCACCAAAACAATGGACTAAAACATAGCAACAATCATGACGATGGCGCAGGACCAGACAACGTTTTGTTCTGTTATACGTTAGATCACTGTAAGTCGGAGCTGACTCAACAGTAACAGTAACTAACAACAATAACAATCAATCAGGAATTACAAAGCAGGGGAAAGCAGGTGCCCCTGAGAAGACCTGAAGCATCCATTCATTCTTCGTTTAGAATTAACAACTAGATGGGGAATTTTAGAGAAGAATTTTAGATTAGAGTTAAAAGAACCCTTAGAAGCCTCTTGTCTGGGGGTTACAAACTCCATTGCCTTTTGGGGCCTGTCAGGTAATAACAATAAGGCAAGCAATTGGAACTGACAACACCTAGTGGAAGGTAGATTGGTTCAATCTGAAAAACTGTGTGCCAGGGGCTACCAAAAACTGAAGGTGTACATGCAGTATTGCATAGCAGTTCTGCTCCTGGCTATATACCCAAGAGAAATGCATACGTATGCACATGTATGTGTGGTAAATGTGTACAAGAATGTTCATAGCAGCAAGATTCATAATAGCCAAAATCTGGAAACAATACAAATGTCCATCAACAGTAGGTTAAATACATTGCGGGCTATTCACATGAAGGAACACTACAAAACAATAAAAATATATGAACTACAGTAGTTTCACAAAATGATATGAATGAAACCTACAAACATAATGTTAAGTGAAAGACACAAAATAGTATACATTGGATGATTTCATTTTTATAAAGTATAAAACCAGGCAAAGCTAACCGATAGTATGAGAAGTCCAGAGTGTGGTTACCCTTGCGTTGGGGGGTGAGGAGGGGTCACTGGAAGGGGACGTGAGGGGCTTCTGGGTCCTGGTGATGCTCAGTTTCTGGATCTGGGGCTGGATATATGGAAATCTTTTGTTTGTGCATGTGTGTTGCTAGAGAGGGGGCATTGGTGATTCAATGATAGAATTCTCGACTTCTCTGTGGGAAACGAGGTTCAATTCCCAGCCACTGCACCTCATGTACAGCTACCACCCAGAGTCTGTCAGTGGAGGCTTGTGTGTTGCTATGATGCTGAACAGGTTTCAGCAGAGCTTCCAGACTAACGTGGTCTAGGATGAAAGGCCAGGTGGTCTACTTCCAAAAACTCAGCCATTGAAAATCTTATGGATCACACTGGTCTGATCTGACACTTGATCGTGGGGATGGTGCAGGACTGGGCAGCTTTTAGTTCTGTTGTCAGGGACCGATCAATGTCAGCTAACAACAGCAGAGAAGGGCAGCCCACTTATAGGGCCCCCCCCAGAATCCAGCCAGCGCTCACCAAATGAATTTGTGAGTCTTGTGTTGCTAAAATTTTTTTTTTTTTTTAAGAGAAGCCAGATATACAATCTTTTTATATGAAATCTCTGGATTTTTTAAAGTTGACAACTCGTTAAACATTTCAGGAAGCACTGTGTGGGACAAACAAAACATATCCTCAGCTCATTTTCAGCTTATGGGCCACGAGTTTGCAACCTTTGAGATAGTGTCATTTTCCTTTTTTTTTTTTTCTGTTTGTTTTTCCCAATTAATTACCCTTTTAACAAAATAAATCTGAAGCATAAGTCAATGATGTCAGTACAAATAAAAACCTGAGCTCTCTGGGGGAAGTCAGGGTGAAAGAAGTCTCCCCCCACTCTCCTCCATCTCCTCCATTCTTTGTCAGTTCTAAGGGACTTTTGGTTCCTTCTAACACAGCTTGAAAGTCATAGGTTGAGCCTAGAATAATAATAATGATAAACCATTATGGTGACCCCATGTGTGTCAGAGTAGAATTGTGCCCCATAGGGTTTTCAGTGGCTGATTTTTTGAAAGTAGACCACCAGGCCTTTCTTCTGAGGCACCTCTGGGTGGACTCAAACCTCTAACCTTTTGGTTGGCAGCCAAGCGTGCTAATTTGAACCTAGTGTCTTGGGCAAACTGAAGCCCCAAGAGTTGTGAGGTCACAAGGAAAGCAAGTTATAGTTAGAACCCAGATTCTGGGTTACCTTATCACACAATGAGCTTACTAACCAGCCTTAGTATTTACATCTGTAAAATGGATAGTAAAAACGCTTGCTTCTTTGTTTTCTTGTAACAGTACCTGGAAGACTTCTCAGTTTCAAGATATGAATTTGATTTCCACCAGAAATTGTCCAAAAGCCAAATGTGAAACAAAAGTGAAAACTTCATTTTTTATGAAACTGGGAGATGACGAAACCCCAAACCACAAAATAGGTGGCCGGACTGCTAGGAGCAGTGGAGAAAGAACAGGATGTTTGCAGGATGATCCTGAGACAGGACAGATGCCCCAGCCTCAGATTTCTGAGTCAGCAGAGGACACGTCTGGAAAGTGAGGGGCACACCCAAATATCTTTCTTGTAGCAGCCAGAATTGGGTGTACTTACAGACAGCAGGAGCTTCCCAGGAACTGGTCGGTTCCCAGAAACAAAAGAGAAGGCTTTAAAGGAAGAGTCTCCCATAGGAGTTTTATAAGGCAACTGCAAATTAGAACTACCCCGTTAATCCATTTTTTTACTCAACAGCTTCTCCCGAGATCCAGAAATTTGAAAACACCCTGAGTGCATACAGAGGGTGTAAGGCGAAATCTCTCCTTGCTAGAGGAAGCCTAAATAGATGCATCCCCTTTGGAGAGCGATTTAGCAATCAGAGTATCTATCAAAAGTGCAAAAGTATATACCCTTGACCCAGAAATTCCACTTCCAGGAATTTATCCTACAGAATCACTGCACAGCTGTGAGATGGCACCTGTACAAGGCAATTCATTGCAACATTGTTTATAAAAGCAAAAGATTGGAAACAACCCAGCTGAACTTCAGCAGAGGGCTGGGAATGAACGGTACATCCATACCTTGGAATACTCTGCAGCCATAAAAACCAGTGGGGTCCCAGGGCTTATGTGGAAGTGAAAAAAAAGTCCAAAACCATGTGGTTACCATTTGTGTAAAAAGATAGAAAAAAGAAATATATATTCACTTATTATATACCTGTATACCTATATTAGGAGCCCTGGTGGTATAGTGGTTAAGCGCTCTGCTACTAACTGAAAGATTGGCAATTCAAATACACCAGCTGCTCCACCAGAGGTAGATTTGGCAGTCTGTTTTCTGTAAAGATTTCCAGCCTTGGAAACCCTGTGGGGGCAGTTCTAGTCTGTCCTATAGGGTCCCTATGAGTCAGAATCAACTTGATGGCAATGGGTATACCTATAGTAGGAGTCCCTGGGAGGCGCAAATGGGCAAATAGTTAAGCACGCAATTACTAGCTGAGAAGTTGGTGGTTTGAACCCACAAAGAGGCACATTGGAAGACAGTCCTGGTAATCTGCTTCGAAAAGGTCATAGCCTTGAAAACTCTATGAAGCAGTTCTACTCTGCCTGCACACATGAGTTCACCATAACTCAGAAACAACTGGACGGCAACAACAACAAACCTATGGTATGTACTTACATACGATACCTGTGTTACGTTGTTGTTAGCAGCTGCTATTGAATCAGCCTCGACTCATTGGAGACCTCACACACAGTGGAACAAATGCCAGGTCCTAGGCCATCCCCATGATCAGTGGGAATCAGATCTGTGGTATATAGGGTTTTCAGTGGCTGATTTTCAGAAGCAGATTGCTAGGCCTTTCTTCCTTGCCTTTCTTAGTGTGGAAGATCCACCAAAATCTGTTTAGCATCATAGCAGCATGCAAGCCTCCACTGACAGATAGATGGTGGTGGCTGCACATGAGGTGCATTGTACACAAATTGAACCTAAATCTCTGGCATGGAAGGTGAAAATTCTACTACTGAACCACCAATGCCTCTTTAAAAAAAATCCATTGCTTCCCACTAGGAACAACGGAGAATGAAGAAAACCGAAGACCCAATGAAACAATTGACCCAAAGGACTAATGGCCCATGTGAACCACAGCCTTCTCTAACCTGAGAGCAGAAGAACTAGATGGTGCCTGGCTATCACTACCGACCACTCTGACCCAGATCACAATAGAAGGTCTCAGGTAGAATGGATAAAAAATGTAGAACAAAACTCAAAAAAAAAAAAAAAAAAAAGACCAGACTTACTGGTCTGAAAGAGACTGGAGGAACCCCTGAGATTATTGTCCTAAGACAACCTTCTAATTTGAAACTATAGACACTCCAGAGGACACCTTTCAGCTATAAAACTAACAATAACATCCGTGAAGAACGTAATCCTTAGAAAAATCGACTGTAGGAGACCAAAGGGCAACATATGCCCAAAACCAAAGATGAGAAGGGATGACAGGGAAAACTGGACTAATGAAGATGGGGAACCCAGGGAGGAAATGGGGAGAGTGCTGACACATTTCAGGGATTGCAACCAAGGTCATGAAACAGTATGTGTAAGAATCATTGATTTGGAAAATTAATTTGCTATGTAAATTTTCACCTAAAGCACAATAAAATGTTGTTTTAAAAAATACTTTTATAATAATATTAAAAAAAAAATTCACTGCCATTGAGTTGATTCCAGCTTATAGCGACCTTATAGGACAGAGTAGAACTTCCCCACAGGGCTTCCAAGACCACCATATCTTTCTCCCAAGGAGTAGCTAGTGGGTTTTAACCACCGACCTTTTGGTTAGCAGCCGAGCACTTAACCACTGCACCACCAGAGCGCCTTGATGCCTCTCTACCTGTATTATAACTCGTTACCGTTGAGTTTGTTCCTACTCATAGTGACCCTACAACACATCTCTTGAGGAACTCCCAAGAAGCTGATAATATAACTGTCCTTGGCAAGGGGACTGGATAGTGAGAAGTGAGCGGACAGGAATGGAAGGGAGATATTTCACTTTCTACCCTGTTGTACATTTTGAATTTTGAAACTTGTAAATATGTTACATTAAAAAAAAAAAAATTACCTGAGTTCCAGTCACTTAGATCACTTAGTACAGAGCCCACCAGCACATGTTAACTTAAAATTCAAACATGCAAGGCCCACCTTTCGTTTCCTCTACAGTTTCCAAAATGTTAACTTCCTGAATTCCCAGGGGTGTTATTAGGCAATGGTGGCAACTCTGCCTCATTCCAGAACGAGCTATAGACCGAGATAGGGGCAAGGGGAATGGTCTTCCTCCACCTCACCCAAAAGCTCACAGACCTCTTGAGCAGGCCAGATGTTCTGTAACCCTGAGGCCAGTTTCCCTCTGGGAACCAGAAGTTTCAAAAACGTCCCATTGTCTAGTTGTCTGCTTGTGAGCACACAGGTTGACATAAATTGCTACCATTTGTTGATTACAACCAAGAAAACCTTATGGGACAGTTCTACTCTGTCACATGGTGTCACTTTGAGTCAGAATCAACTCCAAAGCACCTAACAACAACAACTGAGCACTAGCTGTATTTGAGGCACTTACCTAGTGCCATTGAGTTGATTCTGACTCACAGCAACCCTATAGGACAGAGTAGAACTGCCCCACAGGGTTTCCAAGGCCATAATCTTCAAGGAAGCAGACTGCAACATCTTTCTCCTTTGGGGCAGCTGGTAGGTTTTAACCTCTGACCTTTTGGTTAGCAGCTGAACACTTAACCATTGCACTACCAGGGCTCCAGAGTGAGGCACTTACTAGCCAGTATGTCTTTGAACTCTTCCAGCCACCTTTCAAGATAGTATCGTGGCTTCATTTTACAGATGAGAGAATCAAGGCTTACATCAAACCAAATGAAGAGTCAAGCTCAAAGAGGTGAATAACCCAAAATTCAAAGGGCTAGGAGTAGAGGGGAGTCCCTGGGTGGTACAAATGGTTAAGTGCTTGACTACTAGCTGAAAGGTTGGCGATTCGAACCCACTCAGAGGCACCTTGGAAGATAGGCCTGCTTCTGACAGGTCACAGCCTTACAAATCCTATAGAGCACAGTTCTGCTCTGCCCACATGGGGTCGCCATGAATCAGAATCGACTCGCCGGCAGCTAACAACAGTAGCAGAGAAGTCAGGATTCCAGCGGACTCCTCTGCATCACCTTGGTGTATGTAATGCTAACAGCCTGATGGCCAAGCCAGCCCCAAGTGCACCAAGGATGTGGCTGCACGACAATTTGTCTCTGAGACTCTGCGCAACCCCAGGAGATCAACTCTGAGAGGATTCTGGCCATCTCCTTGTAGATTTCCATCTGCAATTCTCAGCACAGAGCCAGAGCCCGAAGGACACCACACGGCTCTGTGGCTCCTGTCATGGATTGAATTGTGTCCCCCAAATGCATACATATCAGTATGGCTGGGCCGTGATTCCCAGTATTGTGTGATTGCCCTCCATTTTGTGATTGATACAATTTCCTAGGTGTTGTAAATCCTAATCCCTTCCTGTGGTTAATGAGGCAAGATTAGATTATGTTAAAGAGGATTAGGGTGGGATGTAACACCCTTACTCAGGGCACATCCCTGATCTAATATAAAGGGTGTTTCCCTGGGGTGTGGCCTGCACCACCTTTTGTCTTACAGAAGATAAAAGGAAATGGAAGCCAGTAGAGATGGGGCACCTCATACCACATAGAAAACAGCACCGGGAGCAGAGCACGTTCTTCCTGCACAGAGAAACTCCTAGACCAAGGAAAGATTGATGACAAGGACCTTCCTCCAGAACTGACAGAGAAAGCCTGCCCCTGGAGCTGATGCCCTGAATTTGGACTTGTAGCCTGCTAGACTGTGAGAGAGTAAACTTCTGTTTGTTGAAGCCATCCACTTGTGGTATTTGTTACAGCAGCACTAGATGACTAAGACAGCTCCTTAGCACTCATTAAAAAGTTATGGTAGCATTTTTATTAACATTCAGAAAATTAAAATAAGCCCAATATATGTATATATACATATATATGTAGTAATCCCCCCTTATCCTCAGTTTCACTTTCCGTGGTTTCAGTTACCTAGGGTCAACCATGGTCTGAAAACTTATGATTGCAATGTTCTTCCAAAAGGTTTTGACAAAAAAACCTTCAACCATCAACATTGTCATGCCTCGAAGATCCTCCTTCTGATGTAACGTCAGAAGGTCAGTAGTAGCCTAACGCTATGTCACAATGCCTACGTCATCTACCTCCATCTCATCACACAGGCATTTTATCATCTCACATCATCGCGAGAAGAAGGATGAGTACAATACAATAAGATATTTTAGGAGAGAGAGAGCCCACAGTCACATAACTTTTATTATTGTGTATTGTTATAATTGTTGTATTTTATTATTCATTATTGTTGTTAATCTCTTTTTGTGCCTAATTTATAAATTAAACTTTATCCTAAGTATGTATACGTAGGAAAAAACATAGTATATACAGGGTTCAGTATTATCCACAGTTTCAGGCATCCCGTCACTCAGAGATAGCAACTACTAGCATAACTTGTATGCCATGTACCATACATTCATGCAGATTTTTTAAAATGATGATTATAGTATAAAACTTTTTAAATCTAAATTTTCCCATTCACAACTTTTCTTTAACATCTTTTCATGCCATTATATATTCTTTTGTGACTTATATTGTTTTCTGTTGGGTTGTTGTCGTTGTTAGGTGCCGTTGAGTTGATTCCTACTCATAGCAACCCTATCTGACAAAGTGGAACTGCCCCATAGGATTTTCTAGGCTATAATCTTTACAGGAGCAGATCTTCAGATCTTTCTCCCATGGAGCCACTGAGTGGGTTTGAACCACCAACCTTTTGGTTAGCAGCCTCGGGCTTAACTGTTGCGCCAGTAGGGCTCCTTTTCAATTGGGTAAATAGGGTATATGGGGGCATTGGTGGTTCAGTGGTGGAAATCTCACCTCTCGTGCTAGAGATACAGGTTGGTTTCCCGGCCAATGCACCTTATGAGCAGCTGCCACCCAGAGTCTGTCAGTGAA
This sequence comes from Trichechus manatus latirostris, assembly GCF_000243295.1. Taxonomy (NCBI): domain Eukaryota; kingdom Metazoa; phylum Chordata; class Mammalia; order Sirenia; family Trichechidae; genus Trichechus; species Trichechus manatus. Next base: position 13,013,568 of record NW_004443974.1, on the reverse strand, counting down.
GGCTTATGTGTTGCTAGGATGCGGAACAGATTTCAGCGGAACTTCCAGACTAAGACTAGGAAGAAAGGCCTGGTGATGTGCTTCTGAAAATCAGCCAGTGAAAACCCTACAGATCATACTGGCCCAATCTGCAACACATCATGGGGATGGTACAGACCTGGGTAGTGTTTCCTTTGGTCAAATGTGGTATGATTTATTTAAGCGTCCACAATGGAAATTTAAGGTGCTCCTGCTGTTTGGTCGTTGTAGGCAATGCTGTGATGAACCTCCTGGCAGCTAAATCTTGGCATACATACATGATTATTTCCTTTGAATACATTCCTAGAACTATAATGTTGAGTGAAAAATTATGTAATATAATGAGGGTTTTCTCAAGGTGTTGCCAATTTGTTCAGTTATTCCCTGCAGTATAATCAGTTTATGTATGTGGTGTTTGTGTGTATTTCATTGAACCCATCCTCATTCCCTGAACATCATATTTGATAGGTGCAAAATTATGTTTTAGAGTTGGTATTGCTAGTGAGACTGAACAGTTTTTCATATGCTTCTTGACTGATTGTATTTCATCTTTATAAATTGCTCATTTGTGTCAGTTTTCTGAGTTTTCTGTTGGAGTGTATCTCTTTTCTTTATTAATGTATAAGTGTACTTTATATATTCAAGCATCTTCTCTTATATGCTGCAAAATCTTTTTCCCTAGGTTGTTACTTGGTTCTTATGTATATTTAGTAATTTTTTATTTTTTGGACTCATAAAAATATATTTTATTTTTATTTAGTCAAAGCTCTTGATCTTTTCTTTTTTAAAAAATAGTTATTGCCTTTGGTGATGCTTAGAGAGACTTTCTCCATCCCAACATGAAGTAAATAATCAACTGGGTTTTCTTCTTGTGTTGGTATGTCTTCCTCTTTAACTTTACACTTTCTAACATACCTGAATTCATTTTGCAGTGTGATGTGAGGCAGGGATATATACTTTGAGTTTTTTTCCAAATGGTTGGTCAGTTAGCCCAACACAATTGTTTTTCATTCAGTACTTATTAAGTACTTTTCATATGAAAAAACAAACAAACAAAACCCATTACTGTCATGTTGATTTTAACTCATAGTGACCCTACAGGACAGAGTAGAACTGCCCCATAGGGTTTCCAAGGAGCAGCTGGTGGATTCAAACTGCCAACCTTTTGGTTAGCAACCAAATGCTTAACCACTGCACCACCAGGGCTCCTTTGATACAAAAGCTCTTGTTAAAGGTGATGGCACATTTCAGATTGAATTGAACATGATCCATCTTTCACTGAATAACTGAGGTTATAAGGTTTAATTTTACCCAAATAACTGTTTAACAGATCACATTTTTTTAATAGAACTCGTGCTAAAATTCATAACATTGACAAAAGAAAGACTGGAATTGACGTATCTAGGAAAAATTTGCTTACATAGAAACATTCATTTTCATTCATTCATTTAATATTCGTCAAGTATCTAATACATGCCAGACAACAATGATTGTGATAAGTGCTATGAACAAAATTCACATAATAAGATAAGGCTTTAATGATGAGCTGAGACCTAAGGAAGTGGGTAGCATGCATTGTGACCCTCAGGGGGAGAAGACTCTAGACAGAGAAACAGCAAGGGCATGACAGAAATCAGAGCAGGTGAAGTTTAAGCTGGGTCATGAGTTGATGCTAAGAGTCACAGGGTTTCTTTTTGGGGTGATAAAAATGTTCTCAAATTGTGATGATTGCACAATTCTGCAAATATACTTAAAATCATTGAATTGGACACTTTAAACAAGTGAAGTGTATGTTATGCAAAGTACTAAACATAAAAAAAGATTATAAAAAGAAATATTGAGTCAGAGTTCCAAGCAGAATGGGAGAACGTACATTTAGGTAGAAGGAGGTTTTGGTTTGGGGAGAGTAATTGTGAGGTATTTATTTTCTCTTTGAGAGATGAGAGTTCAGCCACATCACAAATCACTCTTCCTTTTTGAACCTCGATTCTTTTAGTCTGTATAATGGGGACTATAACACCTATGTCTTGGAATCATGAATATCTACTTGCTTTTCATCCACTACCCATCTGTTGTTGTTAGGTGTCGTTGAGTCGATTTCGACTCACAGTGACCCTATATGACAGAGTATAACTGCCCCATAGGATTTTCTAGGCTGTAATCTTAATGGGTAAGGAGCCCTGGTGGCACAGTGGTTAAAGCAATTGACTGCCAACTGAAAAGCCAGAGGTTTGAAACCACAATCAGCTCTGTGGGAGAAAGATGTGGCAGTCTGCTTCCACAGAGATTTACAGCCTCGGAAATCCTATGGGGTTGCTATGAGTTAGAACCGATGGGATGGTAGTGGGTTGAATCTTTATGGATGAGGTCCTGGTGGCACAGTGGTTAAAGCACTCAGCTGCTAACCCAAAGGTTGGCAGTTTGAACCCTCTGCAGGAGAAAGATGTGGCAGTCTGCTTCCATAAAGATTTATAGTCTTGGAAACCATACGGGGCAGAATTCTACTCTGCCCCGTAGGGTTGCTATGGTCAGAATTGACTCGATGGCAATGGGTTGGGTTTGGTTTTGGAATCTTTATGAGAGCAGATAGGCAGGTCTTTCTCTCTCGGAGCTGCTGGGTGGGTAAGCCCAGCACTTAACTGTTGTGCCACCAGGCCTCCTATAGGTTCCAAACACAAAGAGCACTTTAATTATGGCAATGGTGTTGTCATGAGTCTGAATGGACTCATCGGCAACTAACAACAACAATAAAAGCCCTTTATTGAGCTCATTCTGGGGCCAGGCACATTCATCTTCACAAGGGCTAGGTACAGTAACTAGTGTTATCTGCACTTCTGCAAATCAGCCAGTGAAAATCTTATGGGTCACAACAGTCCAATCTGCAACCAAGCATGGGAATGGTGCAGGACTGGGCATCGTTTCTTTCTGTTGTGCATGGGGTCACCATGAGCCAGGGCCAACTTGACGGCAGCTAACAACAATAACAAGCGTGGCTGGGCACTGGTTTGGCACAGGTAAACTGGAGGCAAAGGAGATAGTGGTCCCAGCCCACCGTAAAGTGGGAAGACTCAGACCACAAAGTGAGAAATGAACAGTGAATGCATAATAACCAGTAGAGAAGGCCACCAACTGGGGTTGCAGTGAGAGTAACAAGGAAGGCCTCTTTCAATGAAATCTTCAGGGAAGGTCAGTCTAAGGAGAGAAACTCCAGCCTCAGACTTAAAAGATGAAAAGGAGCCAAGGCATCGCAAAGCTAGGAGACAAGCGTTCCAGGTTGAGGAAGCTGAGGCACAGAGAGGGACAGGAAAGGCAACACCATAGCGACTGCACAGAAAAGCCAAGATTTGAAATCCAATGACCCTAACTCCAGAGGCAAACTCCTACCCACGACATTGTCATAACCGTTCATGTCCTTGCATTCTCCTCTTCACCTGTGGGGTCTCACACACAGCAGGTCCTGAGTAAAAATCGTCCTTACTTGATCCTCGATGGACAGATGACTGCTGAGGTTTGGGCCTCAGCCTACAGCCAAGCTTCTAAGATTCGAAGAATTTACCTCTCTGGGCCCCAGTTGTGAAAGGAGGTGGAAGATGCCACAAAGGGAGTTTTACCCCATTGTCCTTCCCTTCCTTCCTGGCTGGGCTCTCCAACTCCAGCTCTGGAAAGCTGTTTAATGAGTTTATTAAGGGCTTCTTTGTCTTCGGTCCACCTTTGAGCTGGGGCCTTTCCGGTGGGGGTGGGCTGCAGCCTGGGGGTAGCTCTCAGGGCCCTCAGGCGGTGGAGGCAAAGGCCGAGGAGTTGAGAGATGGTGGAGGCAGGGAGAGAGTCTTGGGCCCTGTGGTTGTTGTTAGGTATGCTGGAGTCGATTCCAACTCAGAGCGACCCTATGTACAACAGAATGAAGCACTGCCCGGTCCTGCGCCATCCTCACAATCATTGCTATGTTCGAGCCCATTGTTGCAGCTGCTGTGTCAATACATCTCTTTGAGGGTCTTCCTCTCTTTCACTGATTCTCTACTTTACCAAGCCTGATGTCCTTCTCCAGGAACTGGTCCCTTCTGATAACATGTCCAAAGTACATGTTATGAAGTCTCACCATCCTTGCTTCTAAGGAGCATTCTGGCTGTACTTCTTCCAGGACAGATTTGTTCATTCTTCTGGCAGTCCATGGTATATTCAATATTCGCCAACACCATAATTCAAAGGCATCAGTTTTTCTTCATTATTCCTTACTCATTGTCCAGCTTTCACATGCCTATGAGGTGATTGAGAATACCAAGGCTTGGGTCAGGCACACCTTAGTCTTCATCTTGGGCCTAGGATGGATTGAATTCACTTCTCAAATGTCACTTCCTCAAAGAAACTTTCCTCAACTGCTCTGGATATAACAGTTGTCCCCAGCCACCCCTGTCCTGTGTCCGCTTTCCTGCTTTATTTTTCCTCCAGAGCTCGGCACATGGTAGGCGTTTAATTAATATTTGTTGAATTAAACATTTATTTGTGCTCTTTCTATGAGAAGCATGGGGTTGGACCTTTTTCATCCCTTCCTTCCCATCCACCCTCCACCTCTGCGCGGTGAGCACTGGCTTGTTGGAATGATGCTATACTTCTTTCGAGAGTCTCTGGGTGGTGCAAAGGATTAAGCACTTGCCTGCTAACTGAAAGACTGGTGGTTCAAACCCACCTTAAGGAACCTCAGAAGAAAGGCCAGGCAATCTGCTTCCAAAAGGTCACAGCCTTGAAAACTATGGAGGATAGTTCTACTCTGACACACATGGGGTCACCATGAGTCAGAATCAACAGCAATTGGGTATGCTTCCTCCAAGCACTTTTCATCCTGTCATTATTTATCTGTACTATGTCAATTCCCAGAGTATGAATTCCAAGAAAGCAGGGCTGCTCAGTGGTGTAGCTCCCTCCAGAGCACGGTGTCTGACGCCTAGTAAAAAAGAAAACCAGTTCCTGTCAAGTTGATTCCAGCTGATACCAACCCCATGAATGTCAGAGTAGAACTGTGTAAAGTCAGTCACAGGCCTTTCTTCTGAGGTACCTCTGAGTGGACTCCAACCTCCAGCCTTTTGGTTAGCAGCCAAGTGTGTTAACCATTTGCATCAACCAGAGACTCCTGCCACATAGTAGGCTCAGTGGTGAATCACTTGTTTAGAGAGTGAATGGATAAATGCTGGGCTGGTCAGGGCGTCCCAGGGCTGAACTAGGAAGCCAGACTGTGTGACTTCCAGGTAAAGCCAACTGATCAAATACCATGAGATTTTCCTTTTCCAAGCAGTTCTGAGGGAAGGGGGTGACTATGCTCTTAACTCACTAATACCACCTTTACTCTAAATAGTTCTGGAATTCCTCTTACGTAAGTGGCTCTTAAACTTTAGTGCACGAAAGAGTCAGCCAGGAAGCTGAGGTCCCAGAACCTACCTTAGAAGTCCTGGGGCTGTGGTGGGCTAAGAGGATCTACATTGTTCACAATCCACTCTGTGCTTGGCAGCCAGGCATCTTCTTTAAGTACAGTCATGCATTGCTTAAAGTCCACAATACTTTCTGTGAAAGAGGATGTTAATGTGATTTGGACGTTGTGCAAACACCGTATTTTATACAGGCAGTCCCCAGATTATGAATGAGTTCTGTTTCCTAAGTCTGTCTTTAAGTCAAATTTGTACATAAGTCAAAACAGGTAGGTACTGTTCATATCTAATGTCAGTTAGTCAATTGTTTGTAGTGTATCTTTCTAAGTGTATCTTTCTAAGCATTAAAACATTAAAGAAACACTTTCAGATACACTAAAAAGTCTTTAACATAATAAGACAGTAATAATAAGAATAATTTTTTAAAATTCTGCTTTCAGTAAAAGTTTACAGTTCAAAAGTTTCCCATACAAAAATTTATACACACATTGTTATGTGACCGTAGCTGCTCTCCCTATAATGTGACAGCACACTCCTTTCCACCCCAGATTTCCTGTGTCCATTCAACAAGCTCCTGTCCTTTTTTGCCTTCTCATCTCGCCTCCGGAGAGGAACTGCCCATTTAGTCTCATGTATCTACTTGAGCTAAGAAGCACTCTCTTCATTAGTATCATTTTATATCATATAGTCCAGTCTAATCTATGTCTGAAGAGTTGGCATTGGGAGTGGTTTCAGTTCTAGGCTAATAGAGAGTCCAGGGGACATGTGTTCCGGGGTCCCTCCAGTCTCAGTCAGACCATCGAGTCTGGTCTTTTTACTAGAATTTGAGTTCTGCACTACACTTTTCTCCTCCTCCATCAGGGACTCTCTGTTGTGTTCCCTGTCAGGGCGGTCGTTGGTGGTAGCCGGGCTCAATCTAGTTCTTCTGGTCTCAGGCTTATGGGGCCCTTTCTGTCTCTTGGGCTGATATTTTCCTTGCGTCTTTGGTGTTCTTCACTCTCTTTTGCTCCAGGTGGGTTGGGACTGATTGATGCGTCTTAGATGGCCACTTAGTAGCTTCTAAGACCCCAGATGCCACTCACCAAAATGGAATGCAGAACATTTTCTTAATAAATTTTGTTATGCCAGTTGACCTAGATTGTCCTCTGAAACCATGGTCCCCAGACCCCCACCCCTGCTACTCTGTCCCTTGAAGTGTTTGGTTGTGTTCAGGAAACTTCTTAGCTTTCGGTTTAGTCCAGTTGTGTTGACTTCCCCTGTATTATGTGTTGTTCTTCCCTTCACCTGAGGTAATTCTTATCTGCTATCTAGTTAGTGAATACCCCTCTCCCTCCCTCCCCACCCTTGTAACCATCAAAGAATGTTTTCTTCTTTGTTTAAACCTTTTCTTGAGTTCTAATAATAGTGGTCTCATACAATATTTGTCCTTTTGCGACTGACTAATTTCACTCAGCATAATGCGTTCCAGATTCATCCATGTTATGTTTTGCGGATTCATTGTTGTTCTTTATTGTTGGGTAGTATTCCATTGTGTGAATATACCATAATTTGTTTATCCATTTGTCTGTTGATGGGCACTTAGGTTGTTTCCATCTTTTTGCTACTGTGAACAGTGCTGCAGTGAACATGGGTGTGCATATATCTATTCATGTGACGGCTCTTATTTCTCTAGGATGTATTCCAAGGAGTGGGATTGCTGGATCCTATGGTACTTCCATTTCTAGCTTTTAAAGGAAGTGCCAAATTGATTTCCAAAGTGGTTGTACCATTTTACATTCCCACCAGCGGTGTATAAGTGTTCCAGTCTCTCCACAACCTCTCCAACATTTAAATAGTAGTGTTTTGATGTGCATCACAAAGTAGTGCCCGTTTGTTATTATGAACCATTGTATGTAGCTCGAATTTTTAATATAATAGGCTTTACAGGGGTTGGAACCATGGAACTATATGCAATTGAATATTACCTGAATGGACATTATGTGGTACATGACTGTACATAAATCTAAGTCACTCCCATGCTGAAAACCTTTCAAAGGTTCCCTAGTGTCCTGGTGATAGTCCACATTCCTTATCACCAGGGTACTAGGAACCACTCAAGGGTTTTTGGCAAGGAGGGAGTGACTTAAATAGATTTATGTACTTTATGTACATGCATGACCTGCCCCCTGTCCACCTGTCTCATCGAAGGCATCATGTTCTCTGTCCTTAGAGCTTTCACCGTGGTATCCCTTATACCTAGAAGACTCTCTCCCCTGCCCTAACTCGTATCTGTACTGTCAGGTTGTCTTTGCCTGGCTAACTTCTCTTTCTTCAAGCCTCATTTCTCCTGGAGGCCCTTCCTGAACCTCAATTGCATCCCAGTCTATCACCTAGAGCAGCCTGACTCTATTGTAACTGCCAGAATACTTGCCTGTCTCGCTTGTTCGACTGTAAGCTTGTTGAGGGCAGAAACCATCACAGTCACCAGTACCTAGCACAGTGCCTAGTAACTTGGGGGAAGAATGCTCTTATTTACATGACATATATATATACACACACATGAAATGTATTGAGAACCTAACCTGTGCCCAGTGTTACCCAGGCCTAATTCTTTCAATCTTTTGAGGCCTAGCCTCGCTTTGTGAGGTCTCGCTAATCCCCTATGGCATTGGTGGTAATAATAACATTAATAATTAAGAAGTATTAACTACTGATAACAAACTAGACAATACTTTTGTGTGCTTCCCATGTGTTAACTCACTCAATCCTATTTCAAAAGGAGCTTTTGAATCAGGCAGCCCTGGGTTCTAACCCAGTCTTCACCACTTACCAGGTATATGTGACCATGGGCAAGTCACTAACAGTCTCTGAGCCTTTGTTCTTTACCACATCTGTGAAATATGGGTAAATAATAATACATGATCCATTAGACTGTTGTGAGAATTCATGTATATGGTGAGAACTCCATACACTAGTAGATGTTATTACAATACTGTAAACTGTAATAAGTTCTTTCACCTTTGTTCCATGGCATAGGCATTCAAACGTTGTTTAGCAATAAAACTGGATATTCCTAAAATAATTGCCATCATATTTTAAAATGGGGATGGCTTCTTTTGTACCCCCTCACAAGAGCCTTACTGAAAGCATCTGAACGTTCTCTGAGCACACATTAACTGAATTTTTTGTGAGGTAAGGAGTTGCGGATTAAGAAGTCCTCCAGGAGACGGCCTGATAGTTGAGATTTGAAAGGGACTCTGCCCTGCTAGTAAGGCCATAATCTGTACTTACTGATGGTTAAGTCAGTTGTTCAATTAGTCTTTATTGTGTGCCAGGCAAAGTGCTGGACTCTGGGGACAGCTGTGGTCCCTGGGTTGGTGGAGCTGATCCATGGGGCGTAAAGACAGATATTGATATATTGTTAATTACACTTGTGAGGTGTGTCCCAGAGGAGAGGAATACCATGCCCTGAGAGCCAATTCCAACAGAGACTGCTCATCTGGTCCCCAGAGGGAGTAATACTGCCTAGGAGGTCTGAAGACCGGGGTAGACAGAGGACAGTTAGGAGCATCCCAGATGGCGGGAGTGTGTGTGGATGTCAGAGGCTAGGTGGGCAGGAGAAGCTTGGCCTGCTGTCACAGTGATCAGGAATGGACTGGTGCACCTGCTGCTTTGAAGGGGTAGAGAATCAGGGCTGGAGAAACACTGATGGGCTATTTCCTGCCTGGCCTGAGATACTTCTGAGTGAGCGCTGCTCTTTCCTTCAGCCTCCTCCTCTCTGGCATTTATACCTGCTCAAGGTCCTCCCACCCTGGAAACGTTTCTCCTACTGTCCTGTGCCCAAGGTATGATGCTTTCTCCTCTCCAGCACAGCTAAGCCATTCATTCATTTCTTCCTTCCTTCATTCACTCCTTTCTCTTCACAAATACCAAAACCCATTGCCGTTGAGTTGATTCCTACTCATAGTGACCCTACAGAACAGAGTAAAACTGTCCCATGGGATTTCCAAGGCTATAAACTTTATGGATTTGGACTGCCATGTCCTTCTCCAGGGGAGAAACTGGTAGGTTGGAACCGCTGACCTTTCAGTTAGTGGCTGAGCCCTTAACCACTGTGGCACCAGGGCTCCTATTCACAAATAAGGCATATAAAACTTGCATATAAGAAAGACAGAAAAATAAAAATTTAGACTACCCAGAGGCAACTTGCTATTAAATTTTGGATCCATCCTTCCAGGTTTTCTTTGAGATATATATTTTAAAACTTTTTCTTCTTTTTATTGAGGTAAAATTCACATAAATATAAAATTAACCATTTTAAAGTGTGCAATTCAGTGGTATTTAGTACATTCACAATGTTGTGCAATCACCACCTCTCTCTAGTTCCAGAACATTTTCATCACCCACAAAACCCTAACAGCAGTCACTTCCTATTTCTCACTCTCCCCAGCCCCAGGGAACCACTGATCTACTTTCTGTCTCTCTGGATTTGCATATTCTGGACATTTCATATAAATGGAATCATCCAATATTTGTACTTTTGTGTCTAGCTTCTTTCCTAATGTTTTCAAAGTTCATCCATCTTGTAGCATGCATCAGTACTTCATTCCTTTTTTAAAATTTTATTTTGTTGTGGTAAAATATATATAACAAACATTTGCCATTTTAATCATTTTTAAGTGTACAATTCAGTGACATGAAACATTTTTATGCATTAAAAGGATACAGGATACACTGTATGTAAACGGCATTTAAAAAAACTTTAATATGCTACTAATATTTTGTCACATTTAAACATCTATATAACAACACTTTTAATGGCAACCAGTAATTGTACCATGTATCAGAAATATGCAAGCAAATGCCTACTGTCCATTCATTCTCAAATATTTAGTGGGCACCTGTTGGGTTCCAGGCCTTTGCTTGGATGTTAAGGCTGACAGCAGTATCTTACTATTACAATAGTAACACTATCATTATTATTTTATAATTTATTTTTATTGCTGTTGAGAATATACATAACAAAAACATACACCAATTCAAGTTGTACAATTCTATGACATTGATTACATTCTTCAAGTTGTACAACCATTCTCATCCTCCTTTTTTGAGTTGTTCCTCTCCCATTACCATAAACTCACTTCCCCCTGAGCTTTCTATCTAATCTTTCAAGTTGCTGTTGTTACCTTGATCCCATATAAATATATCTTAAAAGAACATGGAAATCCTGGTAGCATAGTGGTTAAGTGCTATGGCTGTTAACCAAAAGGTCAGCAGTTCAAATCTATCAGGTGCTCCTTGGAAACTCTATGGGGCAGTTCCACTCTGTTCTGTGGGCTTTGACTTGACAGCAATGGGCTTGGCTTTAAAAGAGCATAATGCTCAAGACAGACATTCCTTACTAGTTAAGTTAAACTGTTATTTGGTTTTAAGAAGACTTCAGGGGATATTTTTGGTTTAGGATTTAAAGATTATTTTAGGGCAATAGTTTGGGGAGGTTTGATAATAATACTATTATTAATGAATATCCTTGGGACGGATCATATCCTTAGGGTGGCTCAATTTGCATGTGTATCTGTTACTATTGCCTCAGGAAAAATTCCCAGAAATGGGATTTCTGGATTAAAAAGCAGGTAAACTTTAAGGCTAAATTACTCACTCTCCAGTTAAGATTTACTAATTTACATTCACACCTGCTTCCTGTGTTTAGCTTCCCAGTATAGTAATGGCCATTACTTTTTCTACCTCAACGCTTTGTGGTCTGGTTTTTGTCCTCACTACTTCAGTGAAATTGTTCTTTCTGTGGCCACCAGATATCACTCAAAATGTCCATTTCCATTATCCCTTTTCTGGCCTTATCTTTATTTACCTGCTTGTAGCATTTAATACCTTGGACCATGCTTCTCTTCCCAAAATGTTCTCCTTTTTTGGTCAGGTAGAGCTGGTCTAGTCTTATTACCCTTATTTTTCAGCTAGGAAACCCAGGCCCTGAGAAGTACCAAGCCTGTTAAAAAATGCATAATATTGGAAGACATAATATTGTCCAGGCTTCAAATGCAGGCCTCCGGACTCCCATAGCCCTGAGCTTCTTTTTGAATCTGATCTTTGGAATCCTTGGTGATGTCTGCAAATTCTTCTAGTGTTAAGAGGGCCTCACAAGGAGAATTTTGTCTAGTTCTATTTTCTTTCTAGAAAGAAATTTTTGTTGCATTCCATTCTTTCCAGTGTTGCTAATCTTATCGGTCCTCTTGGCCTTGGCTGGAACAGGGTCCTAATGAGGAGAACCCTGTGGCAGAGCAGTGCAGAGGGGCCCCCAACTGGGCAGGTTTCCATCCATGAGAGTTCACAGATGAGAGGACTCGGCCCAGAGATGTGGCCGGGGATTTCTACCGAGAGGCTCAGAACAGGGTTTTGGGGTTAGGCAGCCCTTCTGTGGGGTGTTAGACAAATGTAACTTCAGCTTTAGTGGATGATTTTGGACGGTTACTTCTCTGACCATCAGCATCCTTGTACGACATACGTATTAATTGCTTCTTCGGGGCATTATTGTGAGGATTTAATAAGATAAACATGCATAAAGCTCTGGGTTCACTGCCTGACACACAGTAGACATTCAATAACTGGAAGTTATTCGGGACTTCAGTTTCAATTCGACAGACTTCCTTTTTTTTTTGTATACGACCTCATTTGGCCTTCAAGTATTCAACCATACTTGGAATCCACACACACATATTTTCAAACACCATTCTATTGAGACAAAAACTGAGGACTAGGGGGAAATCACTTGGCTTCCAGGTGGCAGCAAACTTCCTGGATCGCCTGGGAACAGCAACCTACTCTGAGCGCCCCCCTAGGGCCCAGCATTCCCCCGCCCGCCGCGGCCGCAGCCTCCCTCCCTCGCCTCTGCACCTCCGCTCAGCGCCATCTTTGAGCCTGGCACCAGTGCCTTACTCCCGCGCTCCTCTCCGCCAAGGAGTACCCAAACCAGCTTCAGGCTTGCCCTTTATGGGGACATAGTATCGAAAACTTGTAAAGCTTGTCGAACCAGCCAAAAAGAATCATCCACTTCTTACTCCCGGGCCATGAAACAGGCACTGTGACCAATTAAAAAATGGCGCCGCCAGCTTCACATCCCTGGTCCTGCGCTCCTGGAAGCGCGGAGACGACAGTCGTGTCGGAGTGCGCTTGCGCGACTGGGCGGAGCCGTCTCCATGGCAACCCGCGTGCGGTCCGGGCGTTTCAGTCCCGCTCGGAGCCGGGGAACTGAGGCGCTGGCGACGGGCGGAGCTGCGAGCAGCAAGGGCCCCGGGCGGCCCGGGCCGCTGCAGGACGAGACCTTGGGCGTGGTGTCGGTGCCTTCTCAGTGGAGGAGCATCCAGGGTATCCGCGGGGAGACGGTGAGGGCGCGAGCCCGGCGTGGGGCGGCGGGCGCGAGGGCGGGGTCGCCGTGCATCCGCCCGGCCAGGTTTTGATGTCCCATCGTTTAGTTTTTATATTTTGATCCACAGACACTAACCCTTGGTATGCTTTCGTCTAGAGGTTCCCAGACTTTCAACAGCAACAAAAAGTTTTGTGTGTGTGTGTGTGTTTTATTTTTAAACCTCCAAGGATCTCTTACGTTTTAGAAGATTCTGTGTGAATTGCAGTTTTTAGATATTTCAAACTTAACTTTTAGTTTTTTTTTTTTTTTAAAAATGACCAAACTCCATTTTAGGGTCTAGATAAGCCGGTTTTTTAGTTGTTTAGTCAAAAGCACACGAAACTGTGTACTGTAATGGGATGAGGGTCGGGCCTTCTGGGTGCTAGTTTCCCTCGCCAGGCGTTTGTGTGAGTGTGCTGTTCTGGCGCTGGGGATTCATGAGTGAACAAGGCAGAAATAACTTATTTCGTGGCGCTTACACGGGGCCCTTGCAGGGGATAGAAAATAATATATGTAATAAGTAAATTATGTAGTGTGTTAGAAAGTGAATATGTCATGGACAATAGAAAAAAGGGTGAGGGAGTAGGAGGACTGGTTTGGGGAATGGGAAGATGGGTTGCAGGGTGGCCAAGGTGGGCCTCATTGAGAGGCTGGTCTTTGAGCAAAGGCTTGGAGGAGTGAGAGAGTTGGCCAAGTGGGTATCTGGGATACAGTTGTTCAGGCCAGAGCGAATGGCATGGCATGACAAGTGCAAAGGCCCTGGGGCTGGGGCAGTTTTGCTGTGTTTGAGGAGGCGGATGGCAGGGAGGGGAGAGTGGCCTCAGATAAGGTTGGCCAGGCAGGTCAAGTAAGTCTTGTAGATCATGTAAAGACTTTGGCTTTTCCTCTGAGTGAAAAATGAGCATTGCAGGATATTGCATGTTTTTCAGAAGAGAAAACTGAGGCTTAGCTTGCCACACAGGTGATGGAACCTGCAGAGGGCACAGATTCTCACCAACGCGGATGAGGTTTCTATGAAGTCTTACAAAGAGAGGATGGGTTTATTGCCTCAGACCATTCTCCAGGTCTCAAGCCAGAATTTGATTTGGCCTCAAAACACTTCTCACTTCACTGTGCTGTGTAAAATGGTTCTAATCAAAAGCAAAGAAGCCCTGGTCACGAAGTGGATAAGCGTTCCACTGCTAACTGAAAGGCTAGTGGTTCCAACCCACTAGCTGCTCCTGGGAGAAAGGTGTGACAGTCTGCTGCTGAAAACCCTATGGGGCAGTTCTGTTCTGTCGTAGACGGTTGCTGTGAGTTTTAATTGACTCACCGGCAATGGGTTTGGTTTTTTGGTTTAATCAAAATCAAAGGCAGTGAACATTTAGCTTAAATCTGTTCATCCTTACCCCAGGTAAATGAATAATACACATATACTGGCTTTAAAAAATACTCAAAAATAGCTCCTGCATGCTGACCATTCAGATTTTAGAAGACTTCAGATTGGGAACCACTGATTTAGTCTAGCTCTTTTTTTTTTTTTTAACCCCCCTCAGGGAATGAGATTGAGGCTTGTTCATTTTGTAGTAGATAGACAGTGAAACCTCTGAGAGCCAGAACTTGATGGAACTGCCTTGTTTTTCTGAGTCTCCCGAGTTTTCCGTCTTGGGAGTACAGTCTTACCACTTTTCTATCACTCGTTTTAGTGGAAAATATTTTGAGTTTTCCTTCCCTGACACATTTCCGCCTTACGCACAGATTCTCTTTCCCAGGTTTTGCTGTATGTTTAAGAACTGTTTCTAATACTTAGGGTGTAGAGGGTAAATTGAATCAGACCTTCTCCTGTCTGAAGGAGGGGCAGATTCTTTTAAGTTTTAAGAATATTGCAGGGGCCAGAATAAAGTGGTAAGTTGCTTTTTTCAAATTAACTTTTTTATTTTTATAAAAGTAATCCATGTTCTAATTTAGAAGAATCTGGATAAGCTTAAAACTGGAAATAAAAATCACCATCCAGTCTCATTTGCTCACCATTTGGTTTTTATCTGTCCAGTCTCTGTTCATTTGTTTTTTCGCTCATCTTCCCTTAGTTTTTTTTTTTTACAAAAATGGAATCACACTGTGCATAACATTCTGTAAACCCAACTTTTTTCACATAATACATTTAAAGTACATCCATGTTTGAAAATTATTTTTCTGTGACTTTATTTTTAACAAGTCCTTTTTGATGAATGATTTTTCCGTATTTTTTCTATTGTCAGCAATCCTATGAGTGTTGCAGCTAAATTTTTATGTGGTTTCTGAATTATTTTGTTAAGTTCCTTTGGAAAAGTCGAACATTGATCTTTACTTAGCACGTGTAGCAGTGCAAAATTGAGATGTACTTGCATGTTTCAGCGATAGACTTAAAAAAAAAAATTAATGGTATTTGACCTCACTTAACTTTTCTCTTCATCTCCTGATTTGTTCACAGGGAGACACGGGTTTGTGTGGACCCCTAGTATGGGCCAGTCTTGGAATCTCTTTGGCAAAGTGGGTAGTATTATTAGTACTTCTTGTGGGATTAAATGAGATTACTGCTAAAAAAGCAATTGGAAAGCACAGTGCTGTTCAGGTGGGAGGGGTTTTGAGTTCAGCTGTCTGAGATAGAAGGCTCCTAATTTCCCCCTACCTTACCCATCCACTGTCTCTCAAACTTTTCTGACAGTGAATGCCCTGGAGAGTTTTGAAAAGTAAAGATGCATGGGTCCTGCCCCCAGAGATTCTGATTTAATTGGTCCGTGGTCTGACCCTGGAATCGGGTTTTGTGAAAGCTCCCCAGGTGATTCTAATGAGTAGCGAAGTTTAGGAACACTAACAGTGCATCTGTTTCCAGCAGAGTTCTCTTCTAAAGCTCAATTCTGATCCTATCAGAATGTGGGGTGCGTTCTTGAGATTCAGAGCTGTCTCCTAAGGACTGTTAGCTCCCTGAGGGCAGGGAGTGGGTCATCTCCTAAAGGCACCCAGAAAGTGCAGAATTGAATAATTTTCTTGCATCCTTTTATCCCACGTACTTCTGTAGAATTTCTCCCCTTCTGCTCAGACTGAAACTTAGCTGCCCAGCGGCCTGACTGCGGGGAGACTGTAGGTCCTTTGAGGTGAGGCCCTCCCTCATCCTAGACTGCTGGCACCTTCTGGCCTCTGCGTGTTCTACAGCATATGGCACCCCCTGCTGGAGCATGTTTGTCTTTAACCTGGGGTCTGGCCTTTTAGAGATTTTCAAAGGAGAATGAAAGCCATGATACTCAACCTCTTTGAGTTTGCTAGACGGTTTTGACACTAGATTTGTTTCAAGGCACACGCGAAGGAATTTAAAAGACTAAGACGACACCAGAATAGCCTGCAGTAATTACAGCACAAAGGTGGCTGTAGTGTAACAGCATCTCCCAGCTTCTTTGAAAATGTCCGATTACTGCCCTCTTCACTTGATTGCCTTTCAGCTCCAAATCATTCCTTGAGCAGCTGTGTGCTGCCCTCATGCACTCAAGGCAAGTTCAAGTAAACAGGAGATTGTATCTTGGTGTTGGTTCAGTGTTACCCCACACTCTTAGACAATTATCAGCCATATCGCATCACAAAACTCACTCAGCTCAACGTTGCATCTGCCAGGACATTCCCATCACACCGTCTGCTTATTGTCATCAAATGTATTTTACACCATGGTCAGATTTTGTCAGCAGGTTTGCTGTGTGCTGATAAAGAGCTGCTGAATTGGGGTGGGGATTCATCGTCACCTCCAGCACCGCTGAGCAGTCATCAGGTGTGTATGCAGGTTTCTGAAGGAAGGGAGGACTTGGGATTGAAGGGAACCTGAGGAAAAGGGAAATTCTGGAACGGAGGATCAAGGGCACATGAATGGAAGTGGCAAGGTAATGACAAGCCACTCCCACAGGGTTGCACAGCATCCCTTTGGTGAGTTCTTCTTCTGCAGCATTCCTCAGCCCGTGGTGAGTAACCCTGCCCCACCCCAGGTGGAACCCTGTCCCGCAGAGTAGGGCTGGTGGGTGACAAGAGGAGACAGTCAGAAGGGGGGTGATGATGTGAACATTGCCTGTACCGTGCTAGGCATGAAGTTAAGGCATGGAATTAAAAAGGAGGCTTTAGAGATGACGGGCCCTGGGCCCAAAACCCAAACCAGACCTGTTGCTGTTGAGTCGATTCCAGCTCATGGTGACCCCTGTGTTACAGAGTAGAACTGTGCTCCATAGGGTTTTCTTGGTTGTAATCTTCTCGGAAGCAGATCGCTAGGTCTTCTTAGGAGCTTCTGAGTGGATTCAAACTGCCAACCTTCTGTAGGTTAGTGGTCGCTATGAGTCGGAATCACTCAACGGGAATGGTTTTTTTTTTTAGTTGAGCGCAAAGGAGCCCTGTTGGCGTAGTGGTTAACCCACAAGCTCCTGTGCAGGAAAAAGATGTGGCAGTCTGCTTCCGTAAAGATTTACAGTCTTGGAAACCCTGTGGGGCAGTTCTTCCCTGTCCTATAAGGTTCACTATGAGTTGGAATCGGCTTGACGACAGTGAGTTTTAGTGGAGTGCAAACTGATTGCGCCACCCAGTGACCTTCTCTGGGCCTAGGAAGCATAGAAATGAGGAGCTTGCTTACACCAGGCGTTCTGAGTGTGGTCACCACAGCTGCAGCATCAGCATCACCTGGAGCTTGTTAGCTGAGCAAACGGGCCCCACCCCAGACCTGCTGAATCAGAAGCTCTGTATTGGGTGGGGGACAGCATTTGTGTTTTGACAAGCCCACCAGGTGAGTCTGAGGTCCTTATCCACTATGGAGACGGATGTGCCGGCTCAGGCTGGCGGGGAGGATGAAATGGACTCTGTGTTAGCTTAGCCCAGAGGCTGGCTCCAAGTAATTGCCTCGTGTTTGGTGGTGGTGGTTACTACCCCAGGGAGGTGAGCAAGGACTATAATCAACCATATATCATCCTAAACCTACACACACACTGTATGGTGCTGTATTTCTTCAATTGTAAGACATTCTTCCTCTTCTCCCATTTTAACAGATCTTAAAAAGGGATATGTCTCGCAACTGGTATGTATAGTTAACATAGGTTCCCCTTGAAGACCTATTACTAAATAATTGGTAGGTTTTATAATCAATGCATTTTAGAATCAAGGAAATCCAGAATGTGTGTTCTTTAGTAAGAAAGTGACTGCATTGTACTTATGACTCTGAAATTTGTCCTCCCCATAATGGCATCTGGATTTCTCTGGTTAGACAGTCTCTGACTGAGTCACTTGTAGTTGTAAGGAGACACTAGCGTCTGTTTCACTTTTGAGGCTGAAGGCAAGAGCCCAGGCCTCCCAGCACACTCTTCTGACCGCTGTTGGCAGTGAAGTGCTGGGTTGAGGGAGTAGTCTTCTGACCCAGTGGGGCCATTTCCTCTGTCGTGACAAGTGTTCCTAGAATGGCCAGCGCTTTCAGAACGGAGGCTTTGTTGGGTGGTAGTTTGGGAGTCTAGGAGCCCATATGACCTGCTGAGCCATCTCCAGCATTGGTTAAGGACACTTTGATAGCAAATTACAGAAGCCAGCGTCAGACACTTAGGGCTGCAGAGGTGTCTGAGGGACCTCAGCACAGGACGTGTGGCTGGTGCTGAGGAGGGGAGAAACCAGAGTCTAGAAGGCTTGGGGGACTCATTCCACCTCCCAGCTTTGCTTTTCTCATATAGTCTCTTGAGACCTGTCTGTGCAGATCGGCTTTCTCCGCTTGCTTCCCCTGCCCAAGTTGTAGAGGCTGGCTGATCCTCAGCCCCCAAGTTTACATGTTTTGGTTCCAGGCTTGTACAGACTAACTTGGTGAATCTTTGTCTCAGTTCTTAATTTCCCCAAGAGAATGTGATTGGCCCAGCCTGAGTTAGTGTTTACTTCTCATCGAGTCAGTAGCCACAGTCTGGGTGTGGGGTCCCCAGGAAAACATGGCTGCTGGGGCCTAGCCTGTGGCTTGGATAGGAGCTTTTCTGAGAAAGGGGCCGTTCTCGGGTGAGCAGGTTCTCCAGAAGGTATACTTTCCCTTTCTGGGCCTCAGTTTCCTTCGTCAGTAAGACGCAGGAGTTACAAAGCCTCTTCTCATTCTGGGATTCCTCATATATGCAGGCTCTCTTGGTGCAGGAGAGCTGGGTTTTAGACTGTGGAGCATCTAGCCCCCCAACCGAGGGCCCCCAGACTTCCCCTGTGGTCTCTGCTTCCTGAGTCCTGCCACCTTCCCACTCCCCTGAAGGCCGTCAGAGCTTCAGGCTCAAATGCATGGAGCCTGATGAGCTTGGTTTGGGAGCTTCTCTCCTGTTTGCCTCTGCCTGACCTCCCAGTGTGATCATGTCAGGCCTGGCCCCCAGACCCTCTGCTTTTCCCTGCAGCTAGGAGGCAGGCTGTGGGCCCAGCCACCTCAACATTGTCCCTCTCTTGGTCCCAGTGCTGCCGAAGCCCAGGAAGCAAGGAGACCGTTCACCATTGAATCCTTCCTTTGACTCCTCAGGGTGCTTATTACTCTAGCATCACCCTTGCCCCAGCCACAGCTGCCTAGCATGGAGGGCGCCACTTTGCCCAGGTGGCCCTGAGCAAGCTCTTTCCTTCTGTGGGCCTTGGGCCTCATCCCCAAAGGGGTCAAGGTCGGGCCAGATAAGCAGATCTCAAACCAAGGGAAGTTGATTTAGGTGTCCCAGTGGTTTCGTATCAATTCACAGAAAACGTTTGTGGGTACAGTGTCATTTTAGGGTTGTTGTTTCTTCCCCCTGTAAATTTGCCTTAGTTTTTTGGCATTTGTTGTTTACCTTAGTAAGCAAGCAGTAAAAGGCATATTAATGAAAATACCTGAAAATGGTTAGTTGAGAGCTTGATCTTCAGTGGATATTTTTGCTTGTGGTTGTGATTTTACATTAATTTTTGCATTAAGATATTCATGTAACATTCTGTTAGAAACATTGTTCTGCATTCATAGGATGTGTTTAGGTCCAGAGTTTTATAGTGCTTTGGAGAGAATACTGACTTGGGAGGCAATGTTGTACCATGATGAAGATCTGGAGTCAGACTGCCTGGGTTCAAGTGCCATTGCTATTGCTTCTTCGCTCTGTGACCTTGGGTGAGTTACTTAACTTTTCTGTGCCTCAGTGCCAACATTTCATGTAAAAAAAGGATTTACTTCATAGGGTCGTTGTGAGGATGAATAAGATGATACGGGTAAATCTCCTAGGACAGTGCCTGCCAGTTAGCATGTAATAATGGACACTATTATCATGGTGACTTCCAGTAAGTTTGAAATTCCCCTGTGATCTCTTAAAGTTTTAGCTCAGTGTGTATATTTTCTGATCCCCATGTCCATGCATTAATTCAGCAAATGTTTATGGGGCTCCCTCTGTGCACATGCTCCCCTGGGGGCCTGCTTCAGGCCTGTGGCTTCAAGTCACATCTCTGATCATGCTCTCCAGAGCCTCCTGCCTGGTGACCTCTTGGGAATACTTGACACCTCCACATGGGTGTCCAAGAGGCATCTCAGTTTCGGTGTGGTCCAGCACAACTGCCCCAGTGTTCTCTTCTCCCAGCGTTTGCCGTCATATCCATCTGGTTCTCAAGGTGAGCACCCTGAAGTTAACCTGGATCCCTTCCTTTCTGCACCCCATCCCTGATTGCTAATCTGTCCTGTCCTTTCAACACTCTCTCCAAAACACCTTGAAGCCGCCCTGTCTCATCTCTGCTACCCCCACCCCTACCACTGTCATCCTCACCTGGACTGCAGACCTCCTGTCGCCTGGGCTCTGCCCTCCTGCTGTCCATGCTTCACAGGGTGGCCAGAGGTGTCTTCCACAATGTTGCGTCTGTGTCACACCACTGCTTAAAGCCTTCCAGTGGGTTATGTTAGAAGGAAATCCCAGCTCTGCATCTTGGTTCTCAGGCTCCTCATGGCCTGGGCCTTGCCCATGGTGCCATTCCCCCCGCCCCCCAACCTGGACACACCGCTGGCTGTCTAGACTCTGAGCATGTGGACCTTTTTTTATTGTAAGGTCTTGATTAGGCCTTCCCACTTCTGCCTGGGACGCTCTTTCCCGAAGCGCTCTACTTGTCCATCTCCTCCTTGTCCTTCACATCCCAGCTTGGATGCCAGCTCCCCAGGGAGGCCTCTCTGGCTACTCTCTTTCCCTCCTGTAACTCTGCATTGCAGTTAGCTCGATTGTTGTTTGATTTTTTTTCTTGTTTATTTAATGTCTGTCCCCTACCCTCATTCCCATGTAAGCTCCTTAGGCACAACAATCTTGCCTGTTTTGTTTTCTGCTATATCCTAAGTACCCAGAACAGAGCTTGGCAAGTAGGTAGTCAGCGAATATGTTTTTGTATAAGTGATGAACATCGACTGTGTGCCAAATACCATGCTAGGGGCTGAGGATACAAGAGTAGAGCACATGGGGTTTCTGTGCTGGAGGAACTCCCAGTTCAGCGGGGCGACAGACAAGCAAAGAGGGAATTAGAGTAGCACCTGAAGGTGAGGATGGGGTACAGGTGCTGAGTGCATTACCTGCTGAAGGGAGCTGCCTCTGTGTGGGGCCGGCCACCTTCCCTCAGGCTCACTAGGAGACAGCCATCACCCCTTGCCCCGCCTTCCCAAGCCTGAGTGAGCTGGAGGCAGGGGGAGAGCCATCAGGTCCAGGGACTTGTCAGTTCTTTGGCAGTGCAGGTGCCAGAGGAGTGGCCAGGTGAGGAGAGTCTCTCTTGTCAGCAACAGTGATCACAGCCCATCGTCTGGCAAAGATTGGATGTCCCGGTAAGAAAGGGCAGTGGGCATCTCCTTCCCAAATCGCAGGTCTGTACCTGTGCCCACTTGGGCAGGGAAAAGGAATTGGAGACAGATGGCAGGGTGGAGTGAAGGGGCGGCTGAGGAGCAGTCTGCCCCCCCGCCCTGCTAGCCCATCATGGACACGTGTTTCCCTTGATCATGTGGGCACTTTGGAAGGTACCCCACCCCCGAGGGCTGCCTGCCATATGAGGGACTTGAGTAGGGAGAAGCTGTGAGGTTCTTCCCCTGTGCTAGCTAAGGTGGCTACTACTGGCTCTAAGATTACATGAGTCCTAGAGCTGTCAGTGTCTTTAGAAGGGGCATTCCTTTTCACCAAAGAAGATATACAGATCTTCAGTATGTAAAAGATGCTCAAAGTCATTGGTGATTAAAATCCAAAACAAACCCGTTGCTATTGAGTTGATTCTGACTCATAGTGACCCTATAGGACAGAGTAGAACTGTGCCATAAGGTTTCCACGGAGCAACTGGTGGATTCGAACTGCCAACTTTTTGGTTAGCAGCCTGAGCTCTTAACCACTGCGCCACCAGGGCGTCTCATTAGTCATGAGGGAGATGCAAATCAAAACCACAGTGAAATACTACTTCACCTACACTAGGATGGCTATTATCAGAAAAACGTGTTGGTGAGAATGTGGAGACATTTGAACTCTTATCCTTTGCTGGTGGGAAAGTAAAATGATGCAGCCATTTTACATTCAGTTTGGCGGTTCCTAAAAAAAAACGCAGAATTACCATACGGCCCAGCAATTCCACTCCTAGGTATATACCCAAAAGACTTGAAAGCAGGAATGCAAACAGATACTTGTACACAAGTGCTCATTGCAGCGCTTTTCACAGTAGCCAAAAAGTGGAAACAACACAGATGTCTACCAACAGGTGAATGGATAAACCAATGTGGTATATACATGCAGTGGAATATTACTCAGCCGTAAAGAGAACTGAAGCTCTGCTACCTGCTACGACATGGGTGAACCTGTAAAATACGCGGAGTGAAATAAGTCACACACAAAAGGGCAAATACTGGATGGATGGTCCCACTTACATGAAATATCTAGAACAGGCAAATGCATAGAGACCAGAGTTTATTAGTGGTTACCAGGGATGGGTGGGAAGGGGAAAGGGGGAGTTATTGCTTAAGGGGCACTGAGTTCCTATTAAAGATGATGCAAAAATTTGGAAACATAGCGGGGATGGTTGCACAACATGGTGAACATAATTGTCAATGAGCTGTACATGTGAAAATGGTTGAAGGGGTAACTGTTTTGTTATTATGTATTTTACCACAATAAAAAAAGAAAAAATAGGCACTCCTGTGTCTCCCCATAGTTTCGTCAACGATCCCAGGGCCAGCTTTTACTTGGCCTGTTTGGTTCATGTGAACATCCGTGAACCAATCACTATGGCTCAGGAAGGGGTACAGTACTCTGATTGGCTAGCTTAGGTCATGTGTCCACCTCAGTGGAACATAGGAGGGTTGAGGGATCATCTCCACCCAAACCATATAGAGTGGGTTTCTCCTAAGAAAGATGGGCTTGTTCCAACAGGAAGGGGGCAAACTTTAGGCAGACAAAGTGAACAGAGGTCCATTAGTGTGAGGAGGACAGACAGCAGAGAAGGTGCTACTGCAAGTGCACTGGGCTGTAAGTGAGTGATGCTGGGGGAACAGCTGGGTGGTGACTGCTGTGTGTTGATCTCCTTCCAGAAAAGCTGCCAGACAGCCAGCATTGCCACTGCGGAGGCAGCCGCCCAGGCCAGGGAGCATGCCGATGCCGAGGTGCAGACCGAGCCCCCCATGCCACTTAGCATGCCTACTGCATCCCAGCAGGACAGCCCCCGGCTTGCAGCCTTTCTTCGGAGGGTGGAGGGCATGGTCATCCGAGAGCTGAACAAGAATCGGCAGAGTCATGCATTTGATGGCTTCGAGGTGAACTGGACGGAACAGCACCAGACGGTGAGGAATAAAGCGGTGCAGGCACAGAGAGCCCCCCTCGCCGGCTCAGGGTCCAAGCTTCTGCCCCTCTTTAAATCTTTCTTTTGCTCCACTTAAATAATGACAACACCAGTATAATACAGCTGGCATTCCTTGAGCTTGTACTTTCTGCCAGGTTCTGAGCTGTTTTATAAGAAGTCATTGGACCGTCACTATTGTTCTTTGAAGTAGGTCCTGTCGTTATCCGCACTTTACAGTTGGAAGTGAAGACCCAGAGTTGAAGTAACATTTCCAGAATCAAACTGAGCTAGTGAGTGATGGAGGCAGGATTTGAACCTGGGCAGTCTGACTCTGGATCTTACTCCCTTGGCCTCTCTGCTAGGCCTCCTCCAGGTGCTGTGCAGCCTACTAGGTACTAGGCTTCTCCCGTATTATCTCACTTATTCCTCAAAACAAGGTAGTACTATTAAGATCTTCATTTTAGAGATGAGAAAACAGGTTCAGAGAGACTAAGGGACTTGTGTAAGGTTACACAGCTGTCAACTGGCTGAGCTGAGATTTGAACCCTGGTGTGTCTGATTTCACTGTGTGCGCTATGACTTCAGTGTCTCCCAGGCACAGTTCAGAGTTGGACAGACACCCTAGGCTTTGAGATCAGGGAGCTGTTTTTTTTTTTTGATTGTACTTTAGGTGAAGTTTTACAGAACAAATAGTTTCTCAATAAACAGTCAGTACACATATTGTTTTATGACATTGGTTAACGACCCCACGACATGTCAACCCTCTCCCTTCTCAAACTTCTTTTTGGTGAAAATATACATAGCCAAAGATAGACCATTTCAAAAATTTCAACATGCACAGTTCAGTGACATCGATTACATTCTTCCAGTTCTGCTGCTATTCTCACTTTAGATGAAGGTTTACAGAACAAAGTAGTTTTTCATTAAATAATTAGTACACGTTGCCCTATGACAATGGTTAACAACCCCACTACATGTTAACACTGTCCCTTCTCAACCTTGGGTTCCCTATCACCAGCTTTCCTATCCTCTTCTGCCTTCTAGTCCTTGTCCCTGGACTGCTGTGCCTCATTAGTCCAGTTTTGTTTTATGGGGTTGTCCAATCCTCGGCTGAGTGGTGAACCTCGGAAGTGACTTCACCACTGAGCTAAAGGGTGTCTAGGAGCCATACTCTCGGGGTTTCTCCAGTCTTTTTCAGGCCAGTAAATCTGGTCTTTTTTGTGTGTGTTCGAGTTTTGTTCTACATTCTTTTCCAGCTCTGTCCAGAACCCTCTGTTGTGATCTCAGAGCAGTCAGTGGTGGTAGCCGGGCACCATCTAGCTGTACTGGACTCAGTCTGGTGGAGGCCTTGGTAGCTGTGGTCCATTAGTCCTTTGGACTAATCTTTTCCTTGTATCCTGTTCTCTTCATTCTCCCTTGCTCCCGAAGGGGTGAGACCAGTGGAGTATCTTAGATGGCTGCTCACAGGCTTTTAAGACGCCAAACGCTACGCACCAAGGTAGAAGGTAGAACATTTTCTTTATAAACGGTGTTACGTCAGTTGAGCTAGATGTTCCTGGAGACCATGGTCCCCACATCCCTCTGCCCAGTAATTTGGTCCCTTAGGAAGTTTGGATGTGTCTGTGGAGCTTCCATGACCTTTCCTTATATAAGCTGTGCTGGTTTCAAGATCAGGGAGCCTTTGATTGGGCTCTTTGTTATTGCTCCATGCTGAGCCTCACTTGGCTGGTATCTCTTCAGGAGCCCCGGGACAGGCTGCTTACCCAGCACTAAGCACCCGGACTGCTCAGCTTTTTGAGTTCTGGGGTATACTTTATTTATTTATTTATTTTATTGTTATAGTTTAAGTGAAAGTTTACAATTCAAGTTAGTCTCTCATACAGTATTTATACATACATTGTTAAGTGACCCTAATCGCTCTCCCTATACTGTGACAGCATATTCCTCCTTTCCACCCATGATTTCCCGTGTCCATTCAACCAGCTCCTGACCCTCTCTGCCTTCTCATCTCACCTCCAGACAGGAGCTGCCCATTTAGTCTAAGAAGCACACTCTTCGCGAATATCATTTTATGTCCCATAGTCTGCTCTGATCTTTGTCTGAAGAGTTGGCCTCAGGAATGGTTTTGGTTTTGGGCTAACAGAGAATCCGGGAACCGTGTCTTCCGAGGTCCCTCCAGTCTCAGTCACACCATTAAGTCTGGTCTTTTTACTAGAATTTGAGTTTTGTACCCAACTTTTCTTCTGCTCCGTCAGGAACTCTCTGTTGTATTCCCTGTCAGGGCGGTCATTGGTGGTAGCCAGGCACCGTCTAGTTCTGGTCTCAGGCTGATGGAGTCTCTGGTTTATGTGGCCCTTTCTATCTCTTGGGCTAATATTTTCCTTGTGTCTTTGGTGTTCTTCATTCTCCTTTGCTCCAGTGGGTTGGGACCGATTGACGTGTTTACGTCCATTTTTGTGGGTATTGTGTCAGTCTATCTCATTGAAGATCAGCCTAGTTTTTGCTAACCCTCTACTTTACCAACCATGGCGTCCTTTTCTAGTGATTGGTCTTTCCTGATGACATATCCAAAGTAAGCGAGTTGAAATCTTGTCTTCCTTGCTTCTAAGGAGCATTCGGGTTGTATTTCTTTTAAGACTTGATTTGTTTGTTGTTCTGGCAGTCCATGGTATAGTCACTACTCTTTGCCAACACTACAGTTAGAATGCTTCTGTCTTCCTTTTTCATTGTCCAGCTTTTGCATGCATATGAGGCAGTTGAAAAGACCATGGCTTGGGTCAAGTGTACCTTAACCATCAGAGTTACATCTTTGCTTTTTAAAACTTCAAAGAGGTCTTTTGCAGCGGATTTGCCCAGTGAGGTGAGGTAGTTATGTATTCAGAAGTTCTAACCCACTTCTCTTCTCCCCCTTCTTTTGCCTCCAGTCCATCTATTTTTAGTGATCAATAGCTGCTTGTTCACAAAGACTAGGTGGATGTGTGAGAGTTGATTTACTTGAGAGAAATCATCAGAATCGCTCTGAAAAAGTTGCCAGGTGCCACACCAAAGAGTGGAGTCACTGTGTCGTTTTAAGCGAGGCACAAGGAAAAGAACTTAATGATCATTAAAATCTCAACACGTTCTGTCCACGTCAGTGCTCATGCCCATTGCACAGTTGCATTTGGTGATGTTAAGTTTTTAGTCCATATTATTAGGCCTTTTCCACATTTCTGTGAATCCATTTAGTCCATATGTGTATCACCTTCCCCTTTTTTATGTCTTTATTTTTTTCTGATTACATAAGTAGTATGTGTTCATTCTAATAAATGTTTTCACAGAAATGCATACTATAATATATAGACAGTGAAGGTTAACACTTTGGCTTATAATCCAAAAAGCTGGATTATATGAAGAAGAATGCAGCATCAGGATTGGAGGAAGACTCATTAACAGCCTGTGGTATGCAGATGATACAGTCTTGCTTGTTGAAAGTGAAGAGGACTTGAAGCACTTACTGATGAAGATCAAAGACTACAGCCTTCAGTATGGATTACACCTTAACATAAAGAAGACAAAAATCCTCACAACTGGACCAGTAAGCAACATCTTGATAAACGGAGAAATTGTTGAAGTTGTCAAGGATTTCATTTTACTTGGATCCACAATCAACACCCATGGGAGCAGCAGTCAGAAAATCAAATGACATATTGCACTGGGCAGATCTGCTGTAAAAGACCTCTTTAAAGTGTTAAACAGCAAAGATGTCACTTTGAGGACTTAAGGCGTGCCTGACCCAAGCCATGTTATTTTCTTTTGTAATTTTTTTTTATTGTACTTTAGATGAAGGTTTACAGAACAAATACTTTCTCATTAAACAGTACACATACCATTTTATGACATTGGTTAACGACCCCACGACACGTCAGCACTCTCCCTTCTCGACCTTGGGTTCCCTATTACCAGCTTTCCTGTCCCCTCCTGCCTTCTAGTCCTTGTCTTTGGGCTGTTGTGCCCCATTAGTCTCGTTTTGTTCTATGGGCCTATCTCATCTTTGGCTGAAGGGTGAACCTTGAGAGTGACTTCGTTACTGAGCTAAAAGGGTGTCCAAGTGCCATACTCTCGGGGTTTCTCCGGTCTCTGTCAGACTAGGAAGTCTGGTCTTTTTTTGTGAGTTAGAATTTTGTTGTACATTTTTCTCCAGCTCTGCTGGGACCCTCTGTTGTGATCCCTGTCAGAGCAGTCAGCGGTGGTAGCCGGGCACCATCTAGTTGTACTGGTCTTAGTCTGGTGGAGGCTATGGTAGCTGTGGTCCATTACTGCTTTGGACTAATCTTTCCCTTGTATCTTATTTTCTTCATTCTCCCTTGCTCCCAAAGGGGTGAGACCAGTGGAGTACCTTAGATGGCTGCTCTCAGGCTTTTAAGACCCCAGATACTACTTACCAAGGTAGAATGTAGAACATTTTCTTTATAAACTGTGTTATGTCAGTTGAGCTAGATGTTCCTGGAGACTGGTCCCCACATCCCTCTACCCAGTAATTTGGTCCCTTAGGAAGTTTGGATGTGTCTGTGGAGCTTCCATGACCTTGACTTGTACAAGTTGTGCTGGCTTCCCCAGTTTTGTGTACTGTCTTACCCTTCACCAAAGTTACCACTTACCTGTTGTGTATTTAGTATCCCCCCCTACTCTTCCCAGCCCTCATGACCATCAAAGATTGTTTCTTTTTGTGTGTAAACCTTTTCTTGAGTTTTTACAGTAGTAGTCTCATACAATATTTGTCCTTTTGTGATTGACTTATTTCACTCAGCATAATGTCCTCCAGTTTCATCCATGTTATGAGATGCCAAGCCATGTTATTTTCAGTTGCCTCCTGTGCATGCGAAAGCTAGACAATGTAAAAGGAAGACTGAAGAAGAATTGATGCCTTTGAATTATGGTGTTGGCAAAGAATATTGAATATACGATGGACTTCCAGAAGAATGAACAAATCTGTCTTGGAAGAAGTACAGCCAGAATGCTCCTTAGAAAGGAGGATGGTAAGACTTCATCTCACTTACTTGGGACATGTTATCAGGAGGGACCAGTCCCTGAAGGACATCATGCTTGGTAAAGTAGAGGGTCAGCGATAAAGAGGAAGACCTTCAATGAGATAGATTGACACTGTGACTGCAACATAGCAATGATTGTGAGGATGGTGCAGGACTGGGCCGTGTTTGTGCTGTTGTGTACATAGGGTCGCTGTGAGTTAGAACTGACTGGACGACACCTAACAACAACAACAACAGAGTTTTTTCAGTGCTAGACCAACACGTGGCATTAATGTGCCTGCTATTGTCATTAAGAATGTTTTAAACAAAAATGGAATGTACTGTGCCCTTTCTCACTTACCGTAGCTTTCCACTTCGGCACCTGTAGACTCTTCAGCTGCATCGTGTCCTCCTGCACAGACACACCATCATTTATTTGGGTTCCCTGTTGGTGGACGTTCCAGACAGCAGGTTCATTTCTAGAAGTTTATCCAACAGTAACATTTGAACGAGGCACGAGGTCAGGCACCCTCTCTGAGCGGCTGTGCCTGTCTCTCCATTGTCCTGATGTTCCTTAGCCGTTTCCTAATGTCAGACAGAAGGCTGTTTTCAAACCTTGCTGTTATCTAACAGAACTGCAGCAAATCTCTAACTTTGTTTTTCTTCTTTGAGGCAGTTCTTGTTTATTCCCCAGAGTGGAGTTACCGTCTGGCCTGATGTTGGGTTCCTGTGTCTTGCTGTCAACGGTGCTAGCCTTGACACCTCACCACTGCCCTTGGTGCTGCTCTAGCAGTTTGAGAAAGGCTGATGTGTTGCTCTTAATTAAAAACTATAATTTTCAAATTGTAAACACGGTGTAACAGCATTACTGAATGCTCAGAAATTAGGGATAAGGAAGAAGTCACCCACGGTTCCTCATATTGACCTTGCTGTCATTTCCTCCCTAGTTTCCACACGTGTGGTCCTTACAGAGCTGGGGTGACAGTCTTGTAGTCTCTTCTTTTCATAAACAGAGTTGTCTAGTATTGTCATGGTGCTCCGTGGACTTCACACTCGTCCTTTGGAAATGCTGCGTAATATTAATCCCTATCCTTTTTGATTTTGGTCAGGTGTTTTGAGGTATATTTTACTTGTAGCAGAATTCACGCTTTTGACTATATGGAGTCTTGGCAAACATAGAACCCACCACAAGTAGGATTCAGAACTGCCCCCATTGTCCCAAAATTCCCTTGGGCCCCTTTGTAGTCTCATTCTTAGATTTTAAGTTGTTTCTAATCATTGCAGCTTTGATTTTATGATAAATAACAGTGCATATAGTTTTATGTTTAATGTAAACTTTTACGGTGATATAAACAAAGTACACACGTTACAAGTGTGCAGGTCCACAGTTTTTCACAAAGTGAAAACATTTGTGGAATCAGAACCCAGATAAGAAACAACATTACCAGACCCCTGAAGGCCTCCTTGTGCCCCCTTCACCTCCTACCCTACTGTATAGCTTGTTTGTAAATAATAGCTTTATTGAAATATGGAGTCCTGGTGGTGTAGTGGTTAAGAGCTTGGCTGCTAACCAAAGGTCAACAGTTTGAATCTACCAGCCACTCCTCAGAAACCCTATGGGGCGGCTCTACTCTGTCCTGTAGGGTCGCTATGAGTCGGAATCGACAGCAATGGGTTTGTTTTGGTTTATTGAAGTATAGTTCACGTACCATCCAGTTCACTCATTTCAAGTGTACAATTCAGTGGTTTTCAGTATATTCACAGAATTGCACAACCATCATAGCAATCAATTTTAGAACATTTTTATTACCACCAAAGGAAACCCTGTACCCGTTTAGCTGTCACGCACCATTCCACCTGGCCTCTGTCCTTTGGCAACCATGAATCTACTTTCTGTCCCTCTGGATTTGCCTGTTCTGGACATTTCATGTTAATAAAATCATACAGTATGTGACCTTTTTTGACTGGCTGCTTTCACTCAGCATGTTTTCAAGGTTCATCCGTGTTGCGGCATGTATCAGTGCTCCATTTCCTTTTTATGGCTGAATAATACTCCAGCGCATGGATATACCACAGTTTGTTTATCCATTCATCTGTTGATTGACACTTAGGTTGTTTCCACCATTTTGCTGTTGTGCATAATGCTGCTGTGACCATTCACGTACAGCTTTTTGTGTGGACGTACGTTTTCATTTCTCTTGGTATATACCTAGAAGTAGAATTGTTAGATCATATAATATGTTTAACTGTTTGAAAAATTACCAGACTGTTTTCCAAAGTGACTGCACTGTTTTGTGTTCCTTTCAGCAGTGTGTGAGGGTTCCCACCGTGTAGCTTTTTACAGATGTTGGATTCTTCCATTGATTGTTCTTTTACATGGAGTCATGAGGTCAAGAGTGGAGTCCCTGAGTGGCACAAACAATTAAATGTTTGAATATTAACCATAAAAGGTTGGAGGTTTGAACTCACCCAGAGGCACCTTGGAAGAAATGCCTGGCAGTCTGCTTCTGAAAGGTCACAGCCTTGAAAACTCTGTGATGCAGTTCTGTTCTGCACACGTGGGGTTGCCATGAGTCAGAATCGACTCAGTGGCAACTTTTTTTTGGTGAGATCAGAAGGCATGCAACTTTCCCGGTGAGTTTTGATCTGTGGTGTAAACTCCTTCCTGGAAAGGTGGTGCTGATCCCTCCCGTGGCCAGCATTGTCAGCCCTTCTCATTGCTGCTTCTAGGCTGGTCTGGGCTGAGAAGCTATGTCGAAGCTTTTGAAATTGTGTGTAGGACAGATGTGAAATAGGACATGGCTCTGGTTTGGAGCCTGCCGTCTGCTCCATTCTCAAGACCTTTCCTTCTGGGTTTCTGGAAGTATCCTGGTAGGGGAGATGATGGGATGGAGGCTCCACATTTCCATCCAGGGCTGGGCAGTGGACTAGGTAGCTTTAGGCCTTCGGGCTGCCCAAGACTGTGTGGTTTTTGTTAGGAGGCCATAAGGTCACCTGCTGGGTGGCTCTTGCAGCTTAGGATTGGGGATGACCTATTTCTTGTATTTTTTTTTTTTTACTGTAGTTTAAGTGAAAGTTTACAATTCAAGTTAGTCTCTCATACAAAAAATTTATACATTGTTATGTGACCCTAATTGCTCTCCCTATACTGTGATAGCACGCTTCCTCCTTTCCACCCTGGATTTCCTGTGTCCATTCAACCAGCTCCTGACCTTCTCTGCCTTCTCATCTCACATCTGGGCAGGAGCTGCCCATTTAGTCTCAAGTATCTTCTTGAGCTAAGAAGCACGCTCTTCACCAGTATTGTGTCCCATAGTCCAGTTCAATCTTTGTCTGAAGAGTTGGCCTTGGAAATTGTTTTAGTTCTGGGTTGACAGTGTGGGGGCCATGCTTTCCAGGGTTCCTCCAGCCTCAGTCAAACCATTAAGTCTGGTCTTTTTACTAGAATTTGAGTTCTGCACTCCACCTTTCTTCTGCTCAATCAGGAACTCTCTGTTGTCTTCCCTGTGAGGGTGGTCATCAGCGGTAGCCGGGCACCATCCACTTCTTCTGGTCTCAGGTTGATGAAGTCTCTGGTCTTTGTGGCCCTTTCTGTCTCTTGGGCTACTACTTTTCCTTGTGTCTTTGGTGTTCGTCATTCTCCTTTGCTCCAGGTGGTTGGGACCAATTAATGCGTCTTAGATGGCCGCTTGCTGGCTCTTAAGACCCCAGATGCCACTCACCAAAGCAGGATGCAGAACATTTTCTTAATAAGCTTTGTTATGCCAGTTGACCTAGATGGCCCCTGAAAGTATGGTCCTCAGACCCCTACCCCTGCTACTCTGTCCTCAAAGTGTTTGACTCTATTCAGGAAACTTCTTAGCTTTGTTTTAGTCCAGTTGTGCTGACTTCCCTGTATTGTGTGTTGTCCTTTCCTTCACCTAAGGTAATTCTTGTCTACTATCTAATTAGTGAATAACCCTCACCCTCCCTGCCCACCCTCATAACCATCAAAGAATGTTTTCTTCTGTGTTTAAACCCTTTGTTGATTTCTTATAATAGTGGTCTTATACAGTATTTGTCCTTCTGTGGCTGACTAAGTTCACTCGGCATAATGCCTTCCAGATTCCTTCATGTTATGATGTTTCACAGATTCACCGTTGTTCTTTATTGTTGCATAGTATTCCATTGTGTGACTGTACTGTAATTTGTTTATCCATTAGTCCGTTGATGGGCACCTAGGTTATTTCCATCTTTTTGCTGTCATGAACACTGCTGCAAAGAACATGGGTGTGCATGTATCTGTTTGTGTGACAGCTCTTCTCTAGGATATATCCAAGGACCGGGATTGCTGATCGTATGGTATTGCTATGCTAGCTTTTTAAGGAAGCACCAAATTGATTTCCAAAGCGGTTGTACCATTTTACATTCCCACCAACAGTGTATCAGTGTTCCAGTCTCTCCACAACCAGAGATGACCTGTCTCTTGCAGGTGTCCTGCCTGCACACCCTGGGCTATCCCCCAGCCCAAGGGCAGGGTCTCCATGTGACCAGTGTCTCCTGGAACACCACCGGCTCCGTGGTGGCTTGTGCCTATGGCCGGTGAGTGACAGCATTGTGGGTGGGGCAATGGGAGACCCTAAGACCAGGCACCCTTGTCTGGGCCTCTGTCTCCTCGTCTGCAAAGGGAAGGGCTGGTCCAGAGACTTGACCATTCTGGGAGTGTCTCAAGGCTGCCTGGGCAAGGTTGGCAGTGGGCAGGAGGGTGCTGGGAGCCAGGACTCCAGTGCCCACCTGCCAGCACTGGGCACCCCACCTGGGCCCTGCCTCGCCTTCTCTGTGAGCATCTCTTGCCTGTTTCTTGATGCACCGGGCAGGGTTCCCCTACCCCACCCACTGCTGTGGAGGTGGGGAGACCCTGTCCTTAGTTCCTGGGGACCCTTTTCCAGAGAAAGCCATGTCCATGGGGTGCCATGGCAGAGCCTGTGCACTTTGATGCCCAAAGTGAGGACACAGGTTACTGTTTAGGTCAGTGGGCAGCAAGGTATTAGGAGCAAGGTGGGATGGGGGTTGTGATGAAGTGTGGGCCTGTGGTAGAGCCAGCTGAGGTGTGTCCCTGTGCAGACTGGACGATGGGGACTGGAGCACGCTGAAGTCCTTCGTGTGTACCTGGAACCTGGACCGCCGAGGCCTGAACCCCAGGCAGCCGGCGGCAGTGGTTGAGGTGCCCAGCGCTGTCATGTGTCTGGCCTTCCACCCCTCACAGCCGGCCCACATCGCAGGTGAGCTGCTCAGGTGTCTCTGCTCTACCGGGACCACTGTGGGGGCAGGTCTCCTGGGAGGTGGAGATGAACCAGGCCATCCCTGACCTGATGTGCTCAGTCTGGCAGCCCAGGTGAAGGTGCTGTACTTGGTACGTGCCTGACTGGGCTGGGGAGCTTGGAGGAGAGGAGGCAGAGTCCTCAGCTGAGGCTCAAAGGGAGTGTGGATGAGAGACGGTGCTGAGGGGCCACCCTGGCAGGGAGCATCCTGGTTAGGACAGCAAGTAGGAGGAAGCCGGGGCCCTTGGGAGCTGTGGGTGGGTGTGGTGTGAGCTTGGTACATTGGGGAGGGGCAGGGGTGCTGCAGGGGTTGGTAGAGTACAGTGCAGGGGGGATGGCCTGGCAGCAGGATGGAGGGTTGCTGGGCCGTGGGAAAGGCTTCCTGGGGTAAAGCAAAGTGGGATTGGGCCTGAGGCCTGGGGACCAGGACTTTTCTTCCTGGGGGACAGCTTTTGGGGAATTGGCTTCAGGTCCTGCCTCAGGATGGGGGGAGGCGGCAGGTGCTTGGCGGGGAAGCCTAGTTCTGGGGTGTGTGAGCGTCCCAGGCCTGCTTGCTTGGTCTCGGCAGGTGGGCTGTACAGTGGCGAGGTGCTGGTGTGGGACATGAGCCGCCCTGAGGACTCGCTGCTCTGGCGCACGGGCCTGACAGATGACACACACACGGACCCCGTGTACCAGGTCAGAGTGGCAGGCCTGCAGGGCCAGGGCGGGATCTTCCCACATTCTTACTGACCTGCCCTTGCTGTCATGGACCTCATAGTTGAAGCAGAGCGGGAGTGAAGGCACCTGTGTGGCAGAGCCAGCCACTGTCCTAGTGAAGGGGGTCACTGGGGAGCTGCCTTCGGTGTTCTTGAAACCCCCAAGGCTTGAGTCATTACCACCACCACCCCCACAGTGGCAGGAGCCATCCCCATGACCTTGTGGCTGTTCCAGCCCCTACACGGGAGCTGCAGAGAGTAGCTCCCGTTGTCCTTGCTTTCGGCTAGCACTGGGATTCTGGACTAGAGGAGGGACCTTGAACCCCATGTTGGCCCCCTGGAGGGTGGGGCTGGCTCTCCCTGGCCTCCCCTGAAAGAGAAGGGGAGGGCGGGGTGGGGCCTGGGATGCACACAAGGAAGACATCTGGTCCTGCTGGGAGGTGTGGGGCAGGTGGGGGCTGTGCATCCCCTTTCTAGATCTTGCCCTGCCACCGCGTTGTCCCAGGTGGTTTGGCTGCCTGTGTCTGGACACAGCCACCGCTTCCAGCTGCTGAGCGTAGCCACTGACGGGAGGGTGCTGCTCTGGCAGGGAGTTGGCACGGGCCTGCTGCAGCTCACCGAGGGCTTTGCGCTGGTCGCGCAGCAGCTCCCACGGAACACCAAGCTGAAGAAGGTATGTGGCGCCCAAGGCTGCTGCTGCCCACGGAATAGATCCTGAAAGCAGCCGCTGGGCCTGTGGAACTTGGGGCCCAGATGCGTCTGCTTCCTGAGCACGTGAGCCTGGGGGTGGGAAGGCAAGGGCACAGGTCTCATGTTATCAGGGAAGCTGGCAGTTAACAGCTGACTGTTACTTGCTGTGTGACCTCCTTGGGGCCGCAGCCCCGCCTTGTACACTGGCATTGGTGGGCATGATGCTTTCAGTTTCCTGGCTCTGACCTTGCTGCTGTTTCTCCACAGCCTACCCGGGGTGAGACCGAGGTGGGTGTCACAGCCGTGGCTTTCAACAGCTTTGACCCCAGCCTTTTTGTTCTGGGCACGGAAGGCGGCTTCCCACTCAAGTGTTCCCTGGCAGCAGAGGAAGCAGCCCTCACACGGGTGCCCAGCTCTGTGCCCCTGCGGGCACCGACACAATTTACCTTCTCTCCCCACGGCGGTCCCATCTACTCTGTGAGCTGTTCCCCCTTCCACAGGTAAGGATGGCCCAGGCCTGGGGCTCCTCTTCCTCCATCAGTCCAAGGGCCACAGGGAGGGGGAATCCCCAAACACTGACCTCTAGTCCACCAGGACCTGTCATTCTCTAAATCTCCAAGCCCCCATCAAGCCCCGGTACTCAGAGCTTTGGTGGTATGGCCCTGGGGAATCTTCCTTTACTGGGGACGGAAAGGACACATCCCAGGTTTGGGGGCCAGGGCAGTTTTGCAAGGCCCAGCAGCCCAGGAGGAGTCCGGGGGCAGGTCCCAGTAGCCCCACTGGACGCCGGGCACTGATTCTTTCGCTCTCTGCCCTGCATGCCATCCAGGAACCTCTTCCTGAGCGCGGGCACCGACGGCCACGTCCACCTGTACTCCATGCTGCAGGCCCAGCCCCTGACTTCACTGCAGCTGTCTCACAAGTATCTGTTTGCTGTCCGCTGGTCCCCAGTGCGCCCCTTGGTTTTTGCAGCTGCTTCTGGGGAAGGTAGGAAATGGGACACCAGGTCCAGACCCATTTAAGTGGAATTCTGGTTGGGAAGGAACTTCACGGGGTGCCTTCCCTCCAGAAACTCGACTGTAAAAAACTAGTGGCCACTAGTGAGGAGGACCGAACTTGGGGTATTAGCTTTATTTGAACGGTGGACTCTGAATTTTCCTTAGCAAGTGTGTAAGTTGTTTTCAGAGGCCACTGCTCTGAACCTTTCTCATCTATGACTTTCT
This sequence comes from Trichechus manatus latirostris, assembly GCF_000243295.1. NCBI lineage: Eukaryota > Metazoa > Chordata > Mammalia > Sirenia > Trichechidae > Trichechus > Trichechus manatus. Next base: position 12,977,056 of record NW_004443974.1, on the reverse strand, counting down.
CTCCCTAAAGGCGATGTGCAGTTGTTTGATCTCCAGAAAAGCTCCCAGAAACCCACTGTTTCTATCAAGCAAACCCAGGATGAAAGCCCTGTGTACTGTCTGGAATTTAACAGCCAACAGACTCAGCTTTTGGCTGCTGGGGATGCCAAGGGCGTCGTCAAGATTTGGCAGCTGAGCACAGAGTTCACAGAACAAAGGCCCCGAGAAACAGAGGACTTGGACCATCTGGCAGTGGAGGTGGCCACCTGAAGTGCCCCTGTCCTTCCACCTATCCTCAGGGAGGACATCAAGGGGAATAGCCAGGATGTGACTGATGGGTCCCAGGAGGCTGTGGTCAGGTGGGGTGTGTCCCCAAATCCAGAGGCAAGTGATGTGAGGCTGTATCTGTGTTGAGCCAAATAAATGAAGAAAAGTAAAGCCTTTAGGGGGAGAGTCATTTATTTGGGGGTAGAGGCAGAAGAAGAAGGGAGCTATCCAGCTGCTTAGATTTTTCTGAGTGGAATGAGGGCAGCTGGCTTCAAGACGTGAATCTGGGTCCCCACAGCAACAGGGCAATTGTGATTGGACCAGGAGCGTTTTATTGAAGCACCGTTTTCTACTAAGTCTTACCCCAAGCTAAGCAGGTTCAAGGTTACATTGGAAGTAACACTGTCTGGAATATTTAAGGGCACAAAACTGAACTGACATGCAGGCAGGCGACGACAAGCAGCGTGAAGCCAGGCTAGGAGCTGAGGCTCAATTCACAAAGAGTGAGCGGGTGAACTCAATGTAGTCGAAGGCTGTGGGGAGCTCGCGGCCCTTGCCATCCACGTAGGGCTTCATGTGGGAGACGCAGTAGTCCGCTTGTTCCCGAGTCAGGTTCTGAGGGAAAAGATGGCACCTTCAGCCCAGCTACCCCTGCACTATGATAGGGATGGGGGGAGCCTGACTTCAATTCCCCTAGGGTTCAGGGAAGGTCCTGGAGTAGCATAGTTTGTGCCTGACTGCTAACCTAAAGGTTGGTGGTTTGGACCCACCCAGCAGTACCATGGAAAAAAAAGCTTGCTGATCTGTTTCCATTAAGATCACAGCCAAGAAAACCGTGTGTCTACACAATGAGATGTGAAGCTCTCAAAGTCTCCTGTTAGTTTCCATGAGCCAGAATTGACAGCGACCCTGTGTGTGTGTCAGAGTAGAAATGTGCTCCACAGGGTTTTCAAGGCTGGGACCTTTCAGAAGCACACTGCCAGGCCTGTCGTCTGACGCAGTTCTGAGTGGGTTTGAAGCACCAACCTTTCAGCTCGTAGTCGAGTGCTTAACCCATTCACATCACCCAGGGGACTCCTAAGGAGCAGTTCTACTCTGCAACATACGGGGTTGCCATTAGCTGGAACTGACTAGTCAACAACACATTTTGGGAAGAACCATGTGCTCGGCATTCATACCCCAACTGGGTGTAAAGACCACATCTACTAGCAGTTACGGTTCCTCAGCCAACTATCAAGTTTCATTTATAAATGAGAATAAAACTCACCCCAGGGTGGTTTGAGATAGATGGAGTGAGCGATACGTTTTAAGCACTCAGTCTAGGGTACGGCTTAAAATGGGGTTGTTACTCTAGCACTGCTACTGATTCACAGGCAACCTTCGGCTTTAGTTTTCAAAGGGAAGCCTCCCAACAGAAAAGGGAAGGTCTTGAAAAAACCCTTATTCTAAACCACTTCCCAAGCCCCAGAGCCACCTACCTGGTATAACTCCTCCTTGGTCACATACGGCTTTCCCTCTGAGCTGAGGGCACGGAAGGCGCTCTCGATTTCCTCGCTGGACTTGACATTCTCAGTTTCCCGGCTGATCATGAAAGCCATGTATTCTTGCAGGGAAACATGGCCATCCCTGGGAGAGGGGCAAACAAGTGGAGTGAGCAGGGAGGACAGAGGAGGAGCCACGGGCAGAGGATTCTTCCAGCACCTTCCCTGCAGCACACCTGTTTGGATCCACGGTGTCTAGGATTGCTTCAAACTCAGGATCGGGTTCCCCTTCCTCCACCATGGGCAGGTCATAGCCCAGGGAGCGCAGGCAGGATTTGAACTCCTGATGGTTCAGCCTACCAGACTTGTCCTTGTCAAAGTGTCTGCAGCACAAACCAAAGGCAGCTCAGCACCCGGGCCTGCTGCTGAGCCCACCCCACCCTGCCCCCGGGAGGACCTGGGCTACTCACTTAAACATCATGCTGAACTCCTTGAGGGCCTCCTCGGTCACACCTGTTGTGTTCCTGGAAGGAAAAGCTGAATTAGGGACCAGGTGCTCACCCTGCACAGCAATGACACATTCGTTTCTCATGCGCCAGGTCTTCATTGACTGCTGGCCTCTGGGATGACCTCGACAGGTGGCTGAGCCCTTGCTGCCCGCCCAGGTACCTGGCCTGGATCTGCTGCTCCAGGTTGTGCTGCATGCGCATGCCCAGCTGGTCCAGCTGGTCCCACTGCTGGGCCAGGCCCACGGTGCTGTGCTCCGTGTACTTGTTGTCCAGGATAAGTGCTTCCTCCATGGCGGCCCCCAGGTCCTCAATCTTCTTGAGCTGACTCCTCATGGCTCGAATCTCCTGGTGTTTGCGCTGCAGGGGTGAGAGCAGAGCTGCGTGGGACAGGGACTCTTGCCTTAGCCACCAGGCCTAAGTGCCTGCTCAACTCACTCCTCAGTGTCCTCACACCCAGCCTGAGACCTGCACGGCCAGACGTGTGGCTGCTGACTACAGGGGACAAGGCAGGTGGGAGTGAAGGTAAATCCAGAACAGCCTCACACCACAGGGATACTTTCAACGTATTGAGTCACAACCCAGAGGGTAGACTTGCCAGGGAGACAGCACATACTGAAGCCAAAAGGAGCCTCTTCACAAGTAAGACAAATGTTAAAGGCTTTCTTTAAAATGATGGGATCCCAGGCTGCTTTAAGCTGAGGAAAAAGAGGTAACTGACCAGCCATCTCATTCCTCTGACAGGCGGGCCTGCCTGGGGAGGGAGTTGGGGGGTTGTGTGAAGGGTCTTGCTGGGCCACAAGCCCGATGGCACTCACTTTGGTAGCTTCAAGCTGGGATTCGAGGGTCCCTGACTCTTCCACCATGCAGGACCTAAACACAGAAGCACAGTGAGAACATGGCCTGATCACAACAGATCAAGACCTCCAATAACTACCTCTCAGATACACAATGCCTGGCAATCTCCAGTCCCTTTTATTAAGGAACATAAACCTTGGGTGCTGTTGGCTATCTTTTCCTAACTGGCCTGTGAGCCAAAGAGAGCAGGGAACATTTCCTCATTTCAGGCAGGAAGCTGCTGTCAGATGTGGCAAGCCACCTGCCCAAGGGCAACTGGTGAGCCAGGGTTGAGCTCCACCCAGCCTGTTCCCTGCTACCAGCAGGACCCAGTTTCTGATGTGGCTCCTCGGGTCCAGCCAGGGTGACGTGTCTGGCCCAAGCTAGGCCCTCAAAGGGTGATCCAGAAATTAAGTTCCCCCATGGGAACAGAGAGCTGTAGGCTTGATAGCATACCCTCTGTGCACCATGGGGGAGAGTAAGGCACTCCGTCTAACCGTGACACCCAAAACGCAGAGGCCTTAGGCAGGAGAGGCTGACAACCTGACAGCCACCCCTGAAACCCCTGGAGTCTCCTTGCAGGTCCCTGAGGAGGGGAGCCACATTCTAGGGTGAATGACAGCAATGGCAGGGGGCAGTGCAATCAGATGACCCCTCAGGGTGCTAAGAGATCATGACCAGATTTGGGTTTTGAAAGTGGTACTTAATCAGCTCTGCCCAAAGAGGAGATGGCTTTGGCTAAGCCCTGGGATTCATGTTCCATAATCGAGAGACAACCAGGGCCAGGGATCCTGTCCAGGGCCAAGTTCTAGAGAGCAGGTAGGCTCTGGGGAGCCGCCATCTTCCCAACATAACAGTGCGAGGCCACAAGTGAACAAAAGGCTACCAGTGAACAGCGACACAAACAAGTTGGGGTTATCCTGCAAGGACAAGTTCACATTGTACTCATGTCCTTGGAATTTTAGCCCAGCCTCCCCTGTACCCACCTTTCCCCCAGTTCTACCCTTTTAAAGCCCAGTGAGCCAGGGTTAGCTCTGAAATTTCCCCAAGTTCAAAGTGCTCTAGCAAGGCAAGGCACCGGGCTTCCTCCTACCCCAACAGATCAGACTCACAGTCACGCCATGTCCCCAAGGGAAAAGCACACCCCCAGAATCTGGGGGCAGGAAGCTGGGTGCCGGTGCAGTGGGAGGAGGACAGACCCCTCCTTCCCAAGCGGCTGAGGGCGGTGGGTTAGTCAGAAAGCGGAGCCGCCTGGGGAAGTCAAGAGTGCATTGGTAAAACCACAGTGAGATAAGAAGAGAAATAAGAGGAGAAAAACCTTCCAGACAGATCATCCCCAACTTCATACTGATAGACACGAATGACCCGACGATACGCTATGCTAGTCAAAGAAAAGAAACCAAATGAATACACCAAAGGGGAGGGGGCAAGAGCACACTGAGACAGACACATGCCACAAGGTCCAAGCTGGCAGTGCACAGGAGACGGCTACCCTGCACCCAGGCAGTATGTGGTGGGAGACCCAAGGGCTGGCCTGGGAGGGCAGGCAGCATTGGGCAGCTCACGCTGGGGCTGGGCAAGATGGGACAGGGCTTGGAAGGAGCCACGGGAAATTGGGAGCATGGCATCTCATGGAGATAGACCAAGACCAGAAGACACAGCCATGGGGCTGAGGAGGAGAGCCGAGGGCCAGGGTGTCTTGGGGCCTCCGACTTTCTTAGAAATCACAGTCTCCGTTCCCTACTGCTCTGCCTTTAGTGTGTAGAGTCTGGTTGGTTTGGACATAATTTTCCCATCACCACCATTAAATGCTTGATTTACTCTCTGCAAACCCGTAGAGATGCTAGCCGAAGCCACTGTAGTCCCACCACCACTGGCCTCTTGAATCACAGAGAGGGGTCTTACAGTGGGCTTCAGCGAGAATGCAAAGGTGGCCGACCAGGACTTAGGAGGGACAGCCCTGCTCCGCTCTGCTGGCCGGCTCCTCCAAGCCCTGTCTCCGTCACGTGCATTCCATCTTCTGTTGGGGCCAACAGCACTTATTCTCTCGCCCCCAGGAAAGCCAGGAGAGAGCCTGTGTGGGGCGCTGGGGCTGGGGTCAACATACAGCTCTTTCTGTCAGCTGTGGACTGACTGCACCCAGCCTGAGCCCCTAAACCCTGCTGTCTAGTTTCATGCCCACTGATCACGTAGTGCTAAATATGATCCCTCTGGACATGCTAGGGAAGTAGAGGCAAAAATGCCAATATAATCATAATGGCTGAAGAAGCTTAAGGACTCCCAGAGGCTTCGGACCCCACCTCTGCCCCCTTGCATGATCACACACCCTACCCAACGAGAAGCCTTGGAATCTGAGCAGAAAAGCAGGAGTGGCTCCCCTCCCCAGACTGCAGGCTCTGTCAGGGACAGTGGGCTGTGGGGCAAGACACACACTCTTTGTAGGGTGACAGGGATGGAGAGGGCATGGGGCGGGGCTGGGACTGCACAGGCCGAGGGAAGTGCAGCCGGCCCTGGGTAGGAAGGCCCATCCTGGAATTCTCTGCAAGCCAGGCCACAGGGGGGACGGAGGGACAAGCACACAAGACACCACCACACCATGAGCCCAGAAAATAAAAAGACGATATTAACCCATCGAGGAGATACGTTCTGTGGCGATGACATCCAAGCAGCCGTAAGATGAGGGTGGTGTCCAGGGAAGCAGCAATCAGGAGGTGGGGGATAAGAAGACACAAGGCAAAACCAAGAACATCAGTACCCATATACTGCATTCAACCCTTGTACGATCTGTCACTGGGTTGCTCTGGGAGCTCACCGTGGGCCAAGCACAGTCCCACACAGCCCAGGATATCTAGCTACATAACCTTTGGGGACATGCATCTTTCAAGAACGCTGCTTTGACTCTACCCACCCCTTCCAGCTGCACAGCCAGACCAGACTGTGCTCCTAACCCTTCTTTATTCCAAGCATGCCTTCTGGTTAAGACACTACATCCTGGAGCTTGCGGTGACACCGTGTCCCCCTCTCATCAAGTCTGGAGCTGGATGCCTGGGGGCTCAGCCCCAGGGACCAGAGCGCTCCCCAGGCCTGAGCACAGTAGGGACCTGTTGCCTGCCCCCCAAGGCCTCTGCAGGGGCTGGGCACCTGGTCTCTTGGATCCACTGGTGGAAGGCGTTGGCATGCTGGGCAAACTCCTGGCGCAGCTTGTCATTCTCCTCTTGCCGGCGCTGCTCCTTCTGCAGCTCCAGCTCCCTTTCCTAACGACAAAAGGGAGGCAAATGCTGCATACTCCTTTGCAGATGGGCTTGGGATGGAGATGGTTTTACCCTTAAGAACTGACTGGCTGGCTTTAAAATTTGAGAGGGGCAGGAACTAAATTTTTTGAAGTTGAACAAGAATCATTTGTGGGTTAACCTCAACCCAAAGATGATATGGGAAGGAGTCTGGGAGACATTAACTGAGCTCAGAAGATTTAACAGCTCTCTTTGCTCACAACCCCAGGGAAGACATGGAGGGGAAGTGACAGATCACAGTCAAGCAGTGAGTTGCTATGAATGGTAACTGACATGAATGGTAACTTCTGATACACAAGACCAAGGTTTTTTCCTTCCCCTCCACTTACTCCTAAGTCTTGTCATCCTTCAGCAAGAAGGGGCTTCTCAGACAAGGGGCCCCAGGCTGACAGCTCTGAGCAGGAGTGGAGTACAGAATGGATGGGGAGCAGGGAAGAAGGTGCACCTTGATGATTTTCTGCAGGTTCCTCCAGGTCTCCTCCAAGGCCTCCATGGTAAACCAGGTGTAGGGGTTGGAGGCCACGCGGAAGCTCTTGATCTGGCGGTCCAGCTCAGCCAGCTGGTTGAAGTCGGCTTGGGCTGAGCTGAGGGAGGAGCGGAAGGCGTCATGGGCCTCACGCAAGGCTTTGATTTCTTCCAGGGAGTTGCAGCGCACTGGGTCTGTTAAATCTTCCTCTGCATTTTCAAACCAGCTGTTGAAGGCAGAAGCCTTTTTGGCAAAGGTCAGGAAGAGGTCCTCCACCTGAAAGTAGAGGAGACACTGATTTAAGAGAGCTGCTAGGGTTGGACTTACCTTCCTTGGGCAGGAAGGCGGGTGGTGGGCGTGCTGAAAGGCAAAGGGTAGCTCAGAGGGCATCAGAGGTGAGTATGGTGCGCTAGTTGCTGGGCTCTGTTCCTTTTTCCCACTCCCACTTCTGTACATCCTCACCAACCTTTCTTCCCTTTCTACCTTTTGCCCCCTGGTACATGCAAATTGTCTGTCCTGTGTGCTTCTGAATAGCAACTTCATGAAAGCAAAGGTCCCATTTGCCCTGTTCAGACCGTTTTGCTGAGTTGCTTCTTAACAGAATGGTGGCAGATCACAGCAAACAGAAGCTGGGATTGCCTTCCCTGTGCTTTGGGCCAGCTGAGCTTTCCTGGTCCCATCCTCACCTTGCGGAAATGACTCTGAGCCTCCAGCAGTTTCTTCTTCCGTGTGGCTGAGTTGGCCAGAAGCTGGCTCCACCTTTTCATGAGGGAGGCATGCCGGGCCTCGATGGCCTTTGACTGAATGTGCTTGGCGGCCAGCAGCTGATCTTTGAGGGCAGTGATGTTGGCAATACCTTCTTGCTGGAAGGCCTGCAGGCCAGCATCAAACGTTTCCTGGAGCAAGGAGGGATAAGCCAGTTTGCAGTGATTGCAATGAAACTAGAACTTACTCCTCCTAGGTGCACGGCTCAGAATGGCACCATCTGTCCACTTACAGTCCCCACCTTTTCCTGACACCTGCCCACTTTTCTGCACCACCTGCATCACCCCTGCAGATGACTGCAGCAGGCTCCTTCTGGTCTCCTGCTCTCGGCCTTGCGTCTTCCGCCCCAGCATCGCAGGCTCTAGGCAGGATGGGCGCCCTAACCACACAGGCTCTCTACTCCTCCAGGCATTTGAACACCCTGCAGGCCACATGCCCAGCCTCTTCTGACCAGTTCCAGCTTATCCTTCATGGTTTAGCTTAGATGTCATCTCCTCTGGGAAGACTTTCCTGATCAGCCCTCTCCTGCTGACGAATGAGCCAGACGCCTCCTCCGAGTGAGGTCCACAGAGCTTTCTGCCTTGCTCATCCCTGTGAGCGCCCACCACAGTGTAGCATAAAGGCCTGGCTACTTGCTTCCCCAGTTAGTCTGGAAGCTCCCTGAGGATCAGGACTGTGTCTTATTCACACTATCTCTAGTGCCTTGCATAAAATAGTCAAATATCTCAATGAAAGATGCTGACCATCATTTGTCTAGCAGGAAATACTATTTGAATACATTTCAATCAATAAACAGATTGGCCACAACTCACTTGTTTGGTAAGAAGAGTCTGGACAGAAGACAGATCTCGGCCATAGTCATCTGTCTTCAAGCTGTTCTCCTTTTCGCCTAGAAAACCAAGCACGAAAAATACACCATCCCTTCTCAGTATAGTGAGATTAAAACAAACAAAAAAGCTGGGGTAAACTATGATTTTGTTTACATTTAAACCCCAGTGTCACTAACAGCAGTCTCTGATCTCACACTCGCTGGCCCCTCCCCGCATCCAGGCCTTGTTCTGCACCCGTGCCATGAAAAGGCTGGAAAGTACTGTCCCGGAAGCCTTCTAGGCTGTCCTAAATGTGGTTCAGTCGCTACTTATGTAAAAGCAACCACTAAGGACAAGTGGGTCCTGGTATCAGGATCTAGTTCTTCCTCACCAAGGAGCTGGATTATAGCCTTGACTCGTGTAGCTAATGGGGCAGTTCTGAGTCTGGTCCCCTTTGGTGTGCCCGTTTTGTTTGTGTAGTGATGTCTGCTACTTTCAGTATTTTGTCAGCCCTAGTGTTGGCCCTGTGCCAAGCACTGCTGTGGCCCTGGCTCTCTGGCCTCAGGACACTGCCTTCTAGCTGGTGGCCAGTGGTCTGCCCTGGTTGGTAGCAGGGTTCTCAAATAATGCCTACAACTCGTCAGTTTCTTCTCTGCGGAAGAAAACCAACTGCATGGGAAACTGACAAATTTTGGCTCTGGGAACAATATTCCTGGCCTGGAGGAACAAGAAACGTCAGGCCTTGCTGAAACAGTGCTTACCAATCCAGGACTCCACCACGTCAGCCTTCCAATTGAACTGAAGGAAGGCAGAGTTCTCATCAAGTTTTGCCTTCCTTTGGGCTGCAGCTTTCTCCAGGTCAGATACTTTCCCATTTAAGCCCTTCATCTTTGAAGAGATGTTCTCCTCGTGGTGATTGTTCTAGGCCATGAAGAGAAGCACAAGCACTGGTCAGCCTTACCTCCTGCTACAGTGGCTCCATCTCTGCTTTGCCCTCCCTGGGAAAGCTGTCACTTTCTCTAAGACGGGCCGTTTGCTCCCCTGTCCACTGCCAGGGGGAGAATAATAGGCAAAACTTCTTTAAGAGCAACAAAGAGTAAAAGCCTTAAAAAGACGAGCACCTTCTGTACTGGCGATTCTACTTCTAGGAATCTATACTAAAGAAATACTGAGGAATGTGCTCAAATGTTAAGTTATAATGACGTAATCATTAGTATTATTTTTGACAGCAGCAGCAAACTGGAAAACATAATCAGTTAAATAAAAATCTGTACATCCAAACTGGCTACTATACATATGAAATAAAAACAATGGTTCAAAAAAATGTTTTGACAGTGTGGATATCGAAAACTGTTGAGCCTCAAACACTGATTCAGTCTTGGTGAAGTCTATTTAAAAACACTGACCGTAAGTTACAATAATTTAAAGAAAAATTTGGAGAGGGAACAAAGAATGCTGAGCCGTGTGTTACTGAGAAGAAAATACTAGGCTCTTTGCCAGCAGGTTGAAGAATATTCACAAACCAGTTATCTCCTAGGTTTAAACAGAGAACACTACGCAGGTGTGTGGGGGGTGGTGGGTTGGAGGGGGGTCATATCTATGGCTACATTTAGATCTGTACATAACGTGCACCTGAAATTAGTTTCTTGTTAGTTTATTTACGATAAGGACAAGGATAAAAACCTCTCCAGTGAACATTTTTTAAAACTACATTGCTACCTCCTATGGAGCAAAAACCTAACGTCGTACGTACACTTACTGAGTACATATTCTGTGATGAGAAATTTCATTACTCATTATGTTTGTTATAGGAAATTATACTTGTTAAAATGTTTGTCTTGCAGCATGAAGTTTATGCTGGTGATTAATTCGTGAGTGCTGGCTGAACTACACTTAGTGCTGAACTTCAATCTGTAAGCAAGCTGACTACACCTGCGGGTAGGAAGACCCTTTATTTGTTGCTTTCTCCCTAAAGGGCTGTTTGAATGAAGTAAACCTTGTGATTCTAACAGATACAGTGTCCTGTATAGCGACCAGATCTTTGATAATTTTATAGAGCAGTATAATTCTATAAACATGCATCTATTTTAATTAGTGGGTAGCTCTATAAATGTGGACAGAAGAAGTCTGGAAGGTTTGACACCAAGATCTTAAGGTAGTTATCTCTGGGTGGTGGGTTTCTGGGTGATTGTTATTTTGTTTTGCTTATTTATATTTTTTACTACCTCAATAATGAGCCTGTATTACTTGAGAAATAAATTAGGGGCAACCATTTGAGAGTGCCAGTGTCACAGAAGGGCCAGCAGCAATGATAATAGGGATGCTTCTCTGTTAGCTTAATTAAAGCAGAAAAAAATAAGCAATGCAGAGGAACTTTACTAACTGGCTTCAAAAAGAAGGAAATAACCCACTTACATAATCTGTCTCTTCTTTATGAAGCACAGAAATGGAACTGTTACTGGTCCCGTGCAAACCTTTGTTTGGCAAATATCCCAGGAGAGAACTTCGTGGGGCACTGTGGTACCAGCATGCTGGTGCCCCGGAGTGGGAAGTGAGGGTTTACCAGGGAGCCAGGCTCACCTTCTTAATGAGGTCTTGTCCGTTAGTGCAGACATCATTCACGCGATCCTTATGGACAGTGAAGTCCGTCTCAAAAGCTTCATGTTTCTTCAGCAGGCCCTGGAATGGAAGCCACAAGGCCAGCTGCTCAGAGTCGATGATATGCCAGTGTGCCAGAGGGAGCACAGTTGGTGTGGTACCTGCCCTCACACACATTACAGGTATACAAATACATGTGTAATTATAAAGGTAGTAAAAACAGGAGGTAGAGAGAATAACCGGTGGTGGGGTGGGGGTTGAGAAGCTACAGTCAGGAAGGCCTTTCTGAAGGGGTTAACGTTTAAGCTCTCGTTAGTCAATCTGTATAGTGTCCTCTTTATCTCTAGAAGACCACGAGAATGAACACAAAGCAAGCTAAACATAATCTCCCAAGAAAACAATGACACTTATTTTTAAGACTTAATTTGAACACATCTCATGGTCTTTTCTTTTCCTGAGTACCATTAAATCACTGGAGACAATACTCTTTTTGCTTGCTTCCAAGGAGCTCATCTACATGTATATATACACATATAAGATGGGAACTCATTTACTTCATCTGAACTCCGCCTGAATCATCCTGAACTAGTTGGAGATGATTCCCATTGTGAGGAGTGTGGCTCAGGGGTGATCCCCATTCTTGGAAATGCAAACTCTGCACCCATACCTGGTGGCAAAAACTTAGAAACATTTGGTCCGGTTAACTGAAAAATATGACCAGGATGTTTTGCAGCTTCGCCCATCAAGAGGCGAGTCACTCCACCTCATGACTCTGGGCTGCCTTGTAACTTGCTTTGCCCAATAGAACACAGCGAGGATGTTGTGTGATGACCACGACTTCAGGGACCGCTTAGCTTCTGCCTTTGCCTCTTTGAGTGCTGCCTTGAGAGGGCCACGTAAGGAAGCTGGTCTGGCCTGCTGGAGGATGAGAGGCCATGGGAACACTGAGACATCCCAGCTGACAGCCAGGACCAGCTGGGTGAGGTCATTTCAGGTCTTCGAGTTGAGCCATGCCTCCACCTGAGCACAGCTGCATGAGGGACCCAAGTGCAAACGGCAGGGGAATACACGTCATTTCACAGAATCATGGGAAACAGTACACTGCTGTGATTTTTAACTGCTAATGTAGGTGGATTGTTTCACAGCATTAGTTAGCCGATATATTTAGGGAGTACTACTATGTGTGGTAATGATACTACTTGAATGACAATAGGACTCCGTGAACTGGGGCTGACAAAGTCATGCCAATTTTGTCTAGAGAAGCAACCTCCCTCGCATGGGATCTTGAGGGTGAGATCAACCGATGAGGCCTTGACTGCTGGTTCTGTGTGCACACGCCTCTACTGTTAAGACCAAGGCCACTGAACAAACAAGTAGGAAAAGAGTGAACAGCAGGCAGCTGCTAAGGGGGAAGCAGGTGGCATCTTTAGTTCTCTGACCTGGATAGCAGCAAGAGTGTCCCCGTAATCTTCACTGGCCACCAGGGTCATTTTCTCATTGATCCAGGCTTCTTCCTCTTCCACATTGGCTACAAACTGCTGATATTCCAAGGACTCGTCTAGCCGCTGACCCCTAGTACAGGAGATAGGAAAAAGTCAGCCATGGTCACCTCCAACTTTGATTCTGACAGTTAACATGCTTAAAAATACTCATGAAGATGGAGGTATGTAAATGTTTTAGTCACGCCTTCTCTGTACTACTCATGAGAGATGGTGCTCTTCAAACATGAAATTCTGGAACCACACACTAGGTCCAGATTTATGTAATGGGACCAGCTCACTGTCGGTCTGCTGGAGGCAGCTCTGGAGCAAGCCGACCTGGCGGCGCTTGTGCGCCCAGGAAAATGGTTCAGGAGCTGGCAGGGGGGCTCTGAGCGGCTGGGCCGGCCCAACCTCAGAGCGTCAGCCTTCCACACTGTGCCGAAGAGCAGAAAGTGCTCTGATCACTCACCGAGCTGCTGCCAGCTGCTTCAGCTCTTTCCAATGCTCCACAAACTGTGCCAGCCGCTGCTGAATCTCCTCCTTCCCAATAGTGTTATCATCAGACAACTTCTTTCCAGTGTCCAGGACACCCTGATAGGCAAGAATGATTAGGTTAACAGCGGGCAGTTCCTCTGTCAATCTGCTTCTAGATTCCTGCCTCGAGGCTTCCAGAAAAAGGCCTTGACATTGAATTCATAACTTTTTCTTCTCATTTTAGACTGAGGCGTCATGAACATTGTACAGACCTCAGTGAAATAAACAAGAAGAGAGGATTTATTTGTCCGTCATCTGGGCCCCATTCAAACCCCTCTGCCCTCTCAGCCAGAAGATGCCCTCCTCACCTGAATTGCTGGCTCATGAGCAGCCAGTTCCGCCTCCAGCCGTTTGTGCTTCTTCCTCAGGTTCTGAACACCTGTTAGGTCTCGGCCATAGTCCTCGGAACTCACCAGCAGCTTCTTCTCCCTGGACGACACAGGCCAAGAGTGAGCCTCTTCCTCTCCCCATTTTCAATTTGAGGAGTTTGGTCGAAAGAGCTGCAAAACTTACAGGCCCCATGATGCCCTCATCTTACATCTACCAATCTCTCCAGAAAAATCCTTGGCAGTCTTCTGGAAAACAAAAGCCTCTATTTCCCAAATAAACAGTGTCCAAGAATCTCCTCTGCCCATTCAGGTATCCATGAGCACCTACTGCGTCCACACTGTAGAGGGTGGGGGATACACTGGAGAACAAGGAGGTACCACTGATGCTGCCTTTATGAAGCCTATTTATGATATACGCATATAAGTACGTTTAAAAAATATATATACGTCTAATTAAGGAAGTGAGAAATTGAAAAAAAAGGATTTTATCCTTAAATTCTGCTTTAAGAAGTCCAGATCTTCCCCAGGAGATCAGATGGTTTTCCAGATACTAACTCACTAATTTTCCCAGTGACCTAAAGGGCAGGGTCTAGACAAGGTCTAGCATAACCACTACCATTTTAGAGTCCATCACTGATCATTATAACTGCACGCCTGGACCCTAGATGAAGACTGAAGTGTCCCACAGTCAGTGCGTGGCAGAGCTGGGATCCCAACCCAGGCTGGTTTCTAAGCCTGCTTCCTTTCTGCCACACTTCCCTGTCTCACCACTAAAACTCTGAAATACTAAAACCTCATGACAAGGCGCCCTAGACCTCTTGCCTTACAAAATCAGTCCCAAGGTTCCTATCACCTGCTGTTACAGGCTCAAGGGGCATTCTAGAAGACCCAGAACATTAAGTTTCAGGAACACATACTTGATCCAGGATTCCTCATCATCCATGTCCCGGAAGAACTGGTGCAGGCGGTGGGACTCGTTCAGCTTGGCTCGCCGGGAAGCTGCCATGCTCTTGATCTTCTGGAAGCGACCGTTGATGGTGTCCCGCTTGTCCTTTACTTGGGAGGTGTCGAAAGCACTGCTGGTCATCAGACTGTCTGCTTGGCTGTTCAGGTCCTTCAGGCGATCCTGGGGCACAAAGGGAGGGTCATAAATCTGGGTCTCCCAAGCATATTCCTCACTGAGAAAACAGCACCAGGAGGTCTAACAGGTTGGTTTAACAATAGGACCACAGTTTATAATCTGCTGTGAGGGTTAATATTCTTTAAGGCAGCCGTTTTCGAAGTGAGTCAGATGGACCCTGGGGTTTTATAAGGTCAAAATTATTTTCTTAACAATGCTAAGATAAGATTTGCCCTTTTTACTATGTGGACATTTGCACTGATGGTGCAAAAGCATTGGGGGTAACACTGCTGGTGCCTCAGCTCCAAATTGTACTAGCAGAAATCAGATTGTTCACTGCCATGCGCCTGCTGTAAAAAATGCTGCTTTCATGCAAGAAACGTCCTTGAGAAGGCAGCAAAAATTGTTAATTTTATTAAATACCCATCCTTCATATAAACATGTTATTTTTCTATCCTATATGATAAAACATCCTGTATGATAAAATAGGAAATACACATAAACCACTTCTGCTGTTTACCTAAGTTCAATGACTGTCTTGAGGAAAAGCTTGTGTTGTGTGTGAGTGGAACCAGCTGCTTTTTTCATGGACCACCATTTTTTTTTGAAAGAACAACTAACTGATAAACTACAGTCCTTCAGACTTGCGTATTTGCAGATACTTTGTCAGAATGAATGAAGTGAGCCTGTCATTTCAAAGAAAACTGACAAAGTTTATTATTAATGAAAAAATTCGAGCTTTCATGAGAAAATTAAACTTCTGGAAAATTTATATCCACCACCATGAGCTTGACAGCTTCTGAATCTGTAAAGATTTTTCTGATGAGACTGGTGGTGATATAAACAAACGCTGATGTTCTGATAACATACAACGAAAAGTGTAAACATTTAGAAGATCTGCATAACTCAGTGAAACAATATTTACCAAGTCATCAACGTATGATGTTACGAAATCACACACGGGTAAAAGATTTCAATTCAAAGTGCAAAAACAGATAAGTAGATTTTATGCATTTTGGAGCCCTGTTGTTGGGTGCGTAAATATTTATTATAGTTATGTCCTCCTGGTGTACTGTTCCTTTAATTATTATATAGTGTCCTTCCTTATCCTTTGTGGTGGATTTTACTTTAACGTCTATTTTGTCAGAGATTAATATTGCCACTCTTGCTCTTTTTTGAGTGTTGTTTGCTTGATGTATTTTTTTCCATCCTTTGAGTTTTAGTTTGTTTGTGTCTTTATGTCTAAAGTGTGTCTCTTGTAGGCAGCATATAGATGGATCGTGGTTTTCTCATCCATTCTGCCACTCTCTGTCTCTTTATTGGTGCATTTAGTTCATTTACATTCAGCATAATTATTGATAGGTATGAATTTAGTGCTGTCATTTTGATGTCTTTTTTTGTGTGTTGACAGTTTTCTTTGTTCCACTTAATTTTCTGTGCTGAGTCGTTTTATGTATCTTCATCTTTTTCACTGTCGTTGATTTTGTATTTACTGAGTCTTTTTATTTTTCTTGTTTTTTATTTTGATGTGTAGGACTGTTAAGTTTCCTTTGTGGTTACCTTAATATTTACCCCTATTTTTCTAAGTTTAAGACCAGTAGATTTTAATACAGTATGAAAAATATATTGATATGGTTTCAAAGTCCACATTATAACTAACCTTTAAGAAACTACCACCTACTAAGCTTGGTATAGTATCACAGAAGAGTACCCACAATTATCTGAATTAAAATACTCTTACCTTTTCTAACTACCTACCTGTGTGAGACCATTAATTTCATCATATACAATCTATCACAACAGATTGAATTCAGAAGCAATTACTAGAATCTAACTGCTTCTATTAGGCCAGACATTAAAGAGATTTGCAAAGCTGTAACCAATGTCACTCTTCCCACTACCTTTTCTTTCGGTTTCTGCTGAGTAGTCCGAGGTTATTCTAATTGACTCTCCTTTGTAGATGACTTTTAGTTTATCCCTAGCCACTCCTAAAATTCTCTCTTTATCTTTGGTTTTGGCAAGTTTGATTATAATATGTCTTGGTGACTTTCTTTTGGGATCTACCTTATGTGGGGTTCGATGAGCATCTTGGATAGATATCTTGTCATCTTTCACGATATCAGAGAAGTTTTCTGCCAACAGATCTTTCAACAATTCTCTCTCTATTTTCTGCTATCCTCCCAGTTTTGGTACTCCAATCAGTCATAGGTTATTCCTCTTGATAGAGTCGAACATAATTCTTAGGGTTTCTTCATTTTTTTAAATCTTTTTATCTGATTTTTCCTCAAATAAGTTGGTGTCAAGTTCATAAAAATGTTACTTATGCTAACTTACAATTGGTTTATTACTATTTTAAGTGATTTAATGTTTTTTGAATTTCCAGTTTTAATCTTTTTAAATTTTGAAATAATTAGATTAATAGGAAGTTGCAAAAACAGTACAATTTCTGTACACCTTTCCTTATTAATAACATCTTACATAACTGTAGTACAATATCCAAACCAGGAAACTGACTTGGGTACAATCCATAGACCTTACTCAGATTTCACCAGTTTTTTTTACATGCATTCATTTGTCTATCTCTGTATATGTATGTGTGTGGTACCTTACAGTTTTATCACATTTGTGTAACCATCACCAAAATCAAAATACAGAACTGTTCCATTAGTACAAAGGAAGGTCCCTTTTGCTACCTCTATATAGTCACACCCAGCCCTCATCCCCAACCCTTGGCAACTGCCAATCTGTTCTCTCTCTCTATAATTTTGTCACATTCTGAGAATGTTCTGTAAATGGAATCATACAGTATGTAACCCTTGAGATTTAAAATTTAATTTAACTTTAAAAATGTATTTAACCTTCAATATGGTAAGTATTGATAGATGGAAACCCACATAAACAAAATCTCTTTGGAGTCCTCAATAATTTTTAAGAGTATAAAATGGTCCTGAGACCAAACTGTTTGAGAACTCCTGCTTTAAATGATGGCCATTACCCTCCTTTCTCAAATGGCCCAGCTCTTGTTCGGAGTCCCAGACACCTGTGGCCTGGCTGCCCTCCCTCCGCTTACCTCATGGGCAGAGATGTCTGCCTCCAGCAGCTGATGTTTCTTCAGCAGGTTGTTCACAGAAGCCAGGTCTTTGCCGTAATCTTCAGATGCCAGAAGGGCCTCCACCTGGCAGTGGAAACAGATTAAGAGAAAGGCTACTGTACAGCACACACTTAGTGTTCTCGAAAATCCAGGATGCCTCAGTTTTATTCCAGGTCCTTGCTCGGACACTTCTCAATCACAAACTTGTTATGGCTATTCAGCTTGTACCAGCCTGCATGGCCAAAGACACCTTCTCCTGAAGTCAACTGAATGCAGACTCAAAAGCCTATTAATTTAAATATTACAGCTAAAGGCAGCATCACTGAGCCTTCACTGTGGTACAATGACAAAATGCACAGCAACCCAACTCCAAGGGGACTCCCCCTAGGGAAAAGAATCAGTAGTATGGACATACACAGGTATGTTCACTGCAGCAAAATTAATAGCACCAAAAAGCTGGGAATACCTGAATGTGCAACAGTATGGAATGGTTAAATTATGGCATATCTCTATGATAGACTGTTATGCAGTTATTCAAATGTTTAGGCAGAATTTTTAGTGACTTGTGATAGCACTCCCAATACATACTAATAAATGAAAACTTACACTGTAAGCTCAACTATATAAAAAAAGTATCTACACAAATATTAATGAAAATATGTACAGATTGGAAAGAAATATTCTAAAATTGTCAGCAGTGGTGGTCTCTAAAAAATTCCTACTCATTTTTTATATTTTCTGTACTATCCAAATTTTCTACAGAGAGAATGCACTATTAACTCACCGCTATTTTGATTTCTGACTCAGTATAGACGCGTTAGAGCTGCCTGCCACAGAGACCCCATAATCTCTTCCTATTTGCATTTCCTGTGGAGATGAGTGACCTGTGTTCCATGTCTCACAGAAAATGAGCTCTCTCCTCTAAACATTTACCCTCTGTGTATAAATCCTTTACAACACACAACTTATATATCTTGATAATAAAGACTTCTGTTAAAAGGGGCACTTGGCCAGGCTGCCTTGTCACTTTTGAGCTCACTGACTGACCTACTACCCAAATGACTAGAAATCCCCCATTGGTGGGAAGGGAAAACCACTTAGCATTACCTCAGAAAGCCAGAAGTCAAAGTCCTTGATTCCAGTGTTGAAGTTCTGCTGCTTGTTGGCTTCCTTCAATTTCTGGCTCTTTTCAGCTGACTTCTGCACCAGGAATTGCCACTGGTCAGCTAGGGCAGCCAGGCGGGCCTGGGGAGGAGAAGGGAGCCATCAGAGATGATGAAATCCATGAAGTACCCCCATCCTCCCCTAGAGCTCAAATGGATAAGATCTAAGACAGGAAAATGGAAAACATTCATAGGAACCACTCTCACTACATTTCCCCATCTGTAATGTGGCAAAAAGTCTTCTAATCTGTTGATTTTCTTAAGACTGAATTTCAGAATTGTCATGAAGTTGACAGTAACAGGTGGGGGTCAGGAAAAGAGTAGCTGGTGGATCATACCTTGACAGCATCTTCGCTGCCAGCACAGGCCCCACGCTCAATGAGGGAGTTACCCATGTCGATGACCCCACGGATCCGGTCAGCATTGGCGTGCAGCTCTGCTTCGAAGGCCTGGTGCTTCTGGTGCTTGCTCTGAAAATACCAAAAACAACCTTTCAAAACCAGGTCCTGCCAGGCTACGAAGAGATTCTCAGAAGGAAGGGAGGAGTAGTAAAAACTTAACAGAACTGGGGGCAAGGGTCAAAACCTTTTTTATAGAAGCAATCAGAGAATGTGTGTGAAATAATTTAGGGGTCAGTCTGTAGGGGAGTTCAGAGAGACTATGGACCAGAGAAAGGAAATGTACCAGCTCAGGAGGAGGTGAATTGAAAGTTGATTCTTAAATCAGCTGGACTCACTTTTTGGGAATTAAGTCCTAGAATTACACGCTTTCTAACATTTTTGCAGACAACAGCAATGGCCTATTTCAGTTTTTAATTTACTTGTGCGTAAAGTTACATTTATGGCTTTCTTCTTATTAGAGCCCACAAATAACACACATAGGGATATCTCATCACCTAAGGCAGCAATCACTATCAAGCAATGTGATGGTCAGTCTTAACACATCTGTTGACAGAAAACAGCTACAGCTGCTAAAGGCCTCAGTATTGCTGGTTACCAACTGGTAGCTGTCATTAAACAAAACTCTTGGATACTGTCAAACCCAGGTTTGACTGTAAGTTGGAATTTATTTTTGCTGGAAAAATAGAGGGCTATTTAAGAAGGATGGAATCCTGACTCTGGGGCCTGAAATAGTTTTTAAGAATCGTCTGGAAACAGAAGGTGTGGAAACACTGTCAACAAGAGACAACTGCAAGGACACAGAAGCTGTGGCACAATTCTGGGTGAGAAACACAGGGTCTCACAGGGAGTGTTATTTGGGAAAAAAAAATAAAAAAAAAAAGCAGTAGAGTTGGGGAAGAATTCTGCATCAAATGTTTCATTTCAGAGGCAACAATCATCAAAGGACAGAGCCGTCTGGTTGGCTAAATTTGGCACTAACAGGAAGTGTCCTTGTTATGTAACTCCAGTCACCTGACCCAAAATACAAGAATAAAAAAGGTCTTAAAAACCCATACATCTGACAAAAGTCCAATTCCCCTCTCCTTCTGTTTCATGTTCTGATCTCTCTTTGGTTCAAATCCCATTCATTGTCTTTTATTTTTTCATTTCTCTCACCCATGGTAAGCAACTTCCGAGCTACGTGTTAACTGAAAAGCCCCTTTCACTGACCCCTTGGGAGACGTCCCCCTCTTATCCTTCTCATGCATAGATTCGGAGGCAGATCACCTGCGTTGCTATAGTTCCCTAGCTGCTCCTCTCCAGTAATCAGCACCTCTGGATGCCAGACTAGATGTGCAACGACCAAACGCTCCTAGCCTGCTAGAGTCCCCACCCTGGGCCGCAGAATACCACGAGCCCACAGCAAGCATAAGCCAAAGTCTATTCAGACAAGCTGGTGATTCCATTTTTCTAAAGAAGCACACTTTGAAACAAAGCAGTCAACTACTGCCCCCAAAATCAAACATTGTACAGAACTTGCCTCAGTGATAAACTGGGGGAGGGGAGTAGAGGGCTGCAGGCTAATTAAAACAGAGAAAGCCACATCCCACAGGGACACGTGAATGAAGTATGATGGATGATTAGAAATGAAAAGAATGGATGGAGAAACACTAACAGACTGTGTGACCACACTGACAATAATCTATACAGAAGAACACAAATACTGGAGCTTATTTAACTAAAACTCTTTGGAAAAAAAAAACTTACCAGCAGCTTGGAAAGCTACAAAAATAGATTAAAAAGAACAAGAGTTCAGTACACTGAC
The DNA here is from genome assembly GCF_000243295.1 of Trichechus manatus latirostris. Lineage (NCBI taxonomy): Eukaryota > Metazoa > Chordata > Mammalia > Sirenia > Trichechidae > Trichechus > Trichechus manatus. Next base: position 12,956,135 of record NW_004443974.1, on the reverse strand, counting down.
GTGAATATGCATATCAGCTATTAAACAGAAACTCATTTTGCTGTCATACTTCCGCTGGGAAGCTCAGTATTTGGGGACAGTAAATAAAAGGGGAAATTTATAGACTTTTATAGACACAAATAAGGAAAGCAACTTTTAAATGGCTCTGATGATTTCTTGGGGGCTTTTCTGAGGGCTCAGCTTACTAAAATAATTTTCATTGGCTTCACCAGGGGGACAAATAGACTGTTTATATGTATATCCCCTTGTAACGATGCCTTGTTTAACAAAATGTACTCAACAACACGGGGCTACTTCAGAGATAAACATCCATTCAGTTCAGCTCACCTGGATGTTGGTGGGATCCTTGTAGGACTCATCACTTGCCGTCTGTAATTTCTCACTGATCCAAGCCTCGATCTCATCCACATCTCGGCTAAACTGCTGGAGGGTTTGAGACTCTCCTAGCTTTGACCTTTTCTCAATCATTTGGGCTTTTAGACGTCGCCACCTGGGAAAGTGAAACCATTAATCAAATGTGACCATTGCTCACCTTGCAGAGCAGTAAGCTGGGAACAGAGCCATTTGTTCCCCTTAGCAATCCCTCAGGATGAGGCAGAGCAGAGCTTTCCCAAAGGGTGCGTGTTCTCCTGTACTTGGTGACATACCCCAGAACACCCACCTGTCCAAAACCTCATTACGGCGGCTAGAAATGTCTTCTTTAGCATAGTGGCCGGCAGAGATGAGCTGGTCAGCAAAGGACTGCAGAGCGGCAATCTTCTCTTCCTGTCAGCAAACAAAGGCAGGAGGTCAAGGTGGGGCAAACTGACTGCCTGGACTGCAGGTCTTGAGAAGAGAATGGTTACTTCGGGCGACTGAGAAATAGCTGGTGACAGGATCAGAATACACTGACACTTTAGAACCGAGTGTAAAAAGCCAGAAGAAAGCTTGATTTCAATCATTACTAGAGCAGAGTTTAACTCAAGAAGATTCCAGGTCACACCGGGGTGCGGCAAAGGCTACAACACCATAGATGTCACACACAAAACTTGTCTGAATCATAGAAAAAGTTGTCAGATTTTCAACACAACAGTTTAGAAATCAAAGAGTTTTATAACTTTCTGACATTATGTTCATGTATTCCTTATCTACCCATTTGTTTTTCTCCTTTCACAATATTTTTTTCTGTAACATTCTTTTATTAAAACCTAAGAAATACCAGAATTCATATTTAAACAGTTTTTCTATGTATGTTCATTTCATTTCTCCTAGACTACAAGGGATTTCTTTGAGATAGAACAAGAAGTATGTTGCTTTTTTGGTATGGTCAGTATCAAGTATTTTAACTTAAGGAAGCTGCCAAGTCTACTTTTGATTCTAATCATGAAGAGAGGAAAGAACACTAGACCATCAAAAAGAGGTGGGGTGAATCTGGAAAATTTCAGATTCAGACTCTAAGGCACAAAGGCCTCACCTGGACATTAATTGCTTTGTCAAAGTCTTCATGTTTTTTGATCAGAGCCTCCACACTGTCAAGCGAGTCTCCTTTGTCTTCTGTATTCAGGAAGGCCTCTCGGGCAGCCATCCAGTTCTCGGCTTGCTCACAATCCCTATGAAACAGCTAAGGAAGGGGAGAGGCAGGTGAGAAGATGGAGTCTTTGGTAATGACTCGCTAGTCAGAAATGCTGTGGGGCAAACAGGAAGCTATTGTCTAGAGCACACGTACCTGAAGTTCAAGGCACTGATCCAACATCATTCTGCGCTGAAACCAGGCCTTCTCCAGATCTGTGCGCTCCTGATCTAGAATATCTAGTTTCTCCTTGATCTCTGGGCTGGCATAGTGCCCATGAGCCAACAGCTGCTGCCCAAACTGCTCAAATGCCTGGAAAGTGCCAGCCCTGGCATCAATTTCTGTCCGGTGTTCCTGGCAAGAGGAGAGAAGGGATTAAATAACTGGCATAGATGCCCATTCACTCTCATGTCAAGCACCGACTCACAACACAGGGTGGGGAGTGAGGCCTTCCACAGGCCAGCAAAGCAGCCGTGTTTCTGCTACTCAGCAGGCAGGTCTACCCACCTGGTGTCGCTCCAGCAAAGCTTCAGCTCCAGTGACATCCTTGGCTAGCTCATCTGAGGATACCAATCCCCGTATTCCATTGATCCAAGACATAAGGTCCCTGGAAACCAGATCCACAAAAGAATACCCATTACACTATCTGGCAAACAGGCCTTCTGCCCAGGAAAAGAGAGAAGTACCTAATTCTGGTGTCAGAAGGTTATTTTGGGTTACTGTAGCCTAATGGGGCTAGATCTCTGGGCAAAGTATTTCAAAACCTCTTGTTTTGGGGTATCAAAAAAAAATAAAGAATTCCTCTGAGGAAAAAATGAATAGCTTTATTACTAAAACCTTTTTACCCTGCAGAATAACAGACTCTAACAGAGGCTATAGCTATGCTTACATTTTCTACAGCTTCAAATGAAAAAGCCTTTCATTAGGGTTAAGCCTTAAAAAATCATAGGACTATGCATACTTTTGGAACCCTGGTGGCCTAGTGGTTAAGAGCTCGGTTGCTAACCAAAAGGTCAGCAGTTCAAATCTGCTCCTTGGAAACTCTATGGGACAGTTCTATTCTGTCGTATAAGGTCACTATGAGTTGGAATTGACTTGATGGCAATTTTTTTTTTTAAATGCACGTATTTAATCCAGCCCTCTACAAATGTACACACACAAGGTTATAAAAATATATGTGTGAAAATATCATTAGATAGCACAAAAATACACAAAAGGAATAGCTGTCCTAAACCGGTACTATTAAACAAGTTATAGGTCACACATTCAGTGGAACGCTATGTAGTCATTAAAAAGAATGAGGTACCAGATCATGAGACATTCTATAAGACAACTGGCCTGGACTCTTCAAAAATGTCAGCCTCATGATGAAGACTGTAATCCATGTCCCTGAATTATACATGTGAAAACTGCTGAATTGACAAATGTTTTGTCATGTATATTTTTACAATAAAACACACACACAAAATGTCAACCTCATGAAAGACAAAAAAAAAGGGGAGGGTGTACTGTTCTAGATTAAAGGAGACCAAAGAGAAAAGACTGCCAAATGTAATAAGTGATCCTTGACTGGATCCTGGATCAAAAAATAAACCACAGCTATAAAATACATACTTAAAACAAATGGAGAAATATATAGATGAAAATTAATTATTATTAGTGTTAAATTTCTTGGGTGTGACAATGAAAATATAATTATGTAGAAGAATGGCCATATATATTACACATACACACACCCATACTGATAGAAAAATAAAAAGATAGATACAGATAAACATATGCTGAAGTATTTAGGGATAAAATGACATGTATCTGCAACTTACTTTCATGTGGTTCAGAAAAACAAAAGTGTTACGTATATGCAGAGATAAGCAAATGTCAGAAAACGTTAACTAGTGACTATTTATTCTTCCTATTTTCCTATAGCCTGAAATTTTTTCTAAATAAAAATAGTTGGCAGAAAAAGACTGAGGTATAGCTGTATCGATTATGTGAAAATTATGTCTAAGGAAAAAAACATCCTGTTCGTCGGGGGAAGGGAAGATGTGCATGTGTGTACACATGCTTAGATACGAAAGTACAGACTTGTTTTTGACTTTTTGGAATTCAGTACTGTTTGGATATTTTACATTAAGAATGTATTATATTCATAATAAAAACAACCATTAAAAGGTTCTATGCTCCAGAACTCTGAGCTAATTAATACTTTGCTTTTTACCGGAAATCGCTAAGGAAGCGCTGCAGGTCATGGGAGTCGCCCAGCTTGGCCTTGCGTTCATCGGCACGTTTTCCCAGGCTGTTCCAGGCCTGGTTTAACTCGGTGCATTTTTCCTGTAGGTCTTCTGCTGACTCAGGATGGGACTGGATCAGGCGCTCTGCTGTTTCACCAAGGGAATTTACCTACAGGAAGAAGGTGGTGAGAACACAAGAAATAAGGGCATTCCACTGGCAACAATGTCAGAAAATGACTTTGCATCCTCTCACCTTGTCGCCGAGAGCAGCAAGGTCTCTCTCAAAGCCCTCATGCTTACGCTGCAAAGCTTGAACACTGGCCAGATCGTGGCCATAATTGTCTGTGTTTAGAGCCTGATTCTTCTCTTCAATCCATTCTTTCGTTTCATCGGCATCTCTATAGGCAAGATAGACATACATTTAAGTTAACAAATGCTGAGTACATTTGCCTTGATTACAGAATAAATGCAGGGATGTAGTTTATTTAGCTGGCATTTGCACATCTGTCAGTTGGTACCACCAATAGCTCTAGAAAGCAAGAGAACATTCATTCCTTCCCTCAGCAGTATTTACCAAGCACCCACCTGTGTCAGATACATCCTAGGTGCTGGAGTGCACAAGTATCAATAAAATCCAGCTGTCACTCTGAGAGCTCTCAGCCAGCAAGTTTGAAGTTGGTCAGTGTAAACTCAGCAAACTTGACAGTCAACAGATTCTCCCTCTTTCAGCGCTGTGCTGGCCTCCTTACCTGTGGAACCTCTGCACCTCATGGGCACTGCCCAAGAGCTGGCTCCGCTCCTCAGCCAGCTGCTGCAGGGACCGCCAACGCTCGTTCAGCTCCTGGAAGATGACAGCAAAGTGTCAGCTCTGCTGCAATCCCTCTTCTGTCACACCAACACAGAAGAGGACTTTGGGGAAAGGACCAAAGGACTGAGGTTTAACTTGAAAGGAAATGTTAGGGCACATAGGATTTCCTGTTTACAACCTTCGTAGTTGAATAAATTAGTATACAACTGCAGCAAGATTCCAGAAAGTCAGAACCAAGCCAAAGCTTGCTGTACCCAGTGGCTTGGATACTCCATAAACACTAGTGCAGGAACTGTGTTTAACAGGAGGAGCCATGGCTGACTTGTCCTCCCTCCCAGCTCCTAGCCTGGTGCCTGGCATGTAGCAACTGCTTCATAAACAATTATTGAGTGGATAAATTTCAGTCTACTGCCTCTAAACACTTAACACAGCTACATCATCCAGCCATAGCAGGCCTGAAAAAGCTGGATTGCCACAGGACCTTACACAGAATGAGGCAAACCTCCTTAAGGTCCAGAAATGGTGGAGTCTGTAAGGAGGCAAAGAAGGCACTCATTGCTTTCCTGAGAATATGTTCCTCACAGATCCCAGCCCTACTGGAAACCAAAGGGGAGGCAACTTCATTTTTAAAAATTAATTTTTTTCAAAATGGAAAATGTTGATGATTTAAAAAAATAAAGAGAACCCAAGACATAAAAAAATAACAGAGACTATTTCTCTAAGCTTAGAAAATGCCAATACCTCCAAAAGTAGCATTTATAGCATAGAACTGGCAAATTTTTGAGCAGGAAAGCAACCAAGCCGCCCTGCTGCCAGGAAGAGTGTTGATATTTGCCTGGGACACTCTTGGCCCCAGAAGAGTCAGAAGTGCTACAATGAAAACAGGACAAGAGCTCCACTACAGAGGGAGGACAGTGGTGAAGAAAGCCGGGGAGGGAGAGAAGAAGATCTGGTCGCTGTTTCTTACCTTGATAGAATTAAAGGTGGCCACGGTGTGAACCATCAGGCGAGCAGACTACATAGATAGGGAGGAAAGCAGAGAGCAAACTAATCAAGTGTCTGCCAATTAAGAGACAGAAATCTGAGATGTAAGTGCCATTAATTAGGTCCCAATTGTCAACCACAATGATCTTAAAGGGATACTGTCAAAATTCAGAGCAGAGGCATTAATAAAAGAATTGGCCAAAAGAAAGTCATGAAAAAAATCCCAAGTGTACAATTAGACCCAGCTTGCTGATTAATTTTACCCAGTTAATAGTTAAAGGAGAGTGGTAGAACCATAATTATAACCTCTGGGATAGACAAAAAAACAGGCAAAGACTAATGCTTAGTGCCTTTTTCTTGTCTGTACCACAGGAAGAATACTTCAGTAAACACACTCAGTTTAATAAGTGCTGGCAACCGAGATTATTTATACCATCAAGTATAGTAATAACCAATCAATTTCATTTGTATTTATGGTTTTTGGGCTGCTGTTCATTTTAACAGTGTCACCTTGAACCAAGACAACAGTCTTACCAGATGAAAAAGAAAAAACAGTGAATCAGCTTTCTTCTCAACAACATCATACCTTCTTATAAAAATCAAATTCCCTTGGGATCTTAGAGCCCACTCAGCTTTATCTGGAAGAAACTCCTCTTGGCAGGCATTCTAACATCCACAATCCTTTCTGTACATAAAGAAAGGAGGGCCTAAGCTTGGATGAAGGGAAGTAAAGCTCTTCAGCTGTTTCAGTGAAAACCTCAGGTGACATTTTCAGCCAGTGTGGACAGGGCTCAAAAGGTAGAGACTCACTGTCTCCAATCCTTTTCAGAATGTTTATAAAGATATCTAAAATATATTTCTGAAAAAATACTTATGTCACCAGAAAAATTCAGGGAGATGAGATAGGTAAGGTTGTTGCCCATCCATATCATTCATGATCAAATTCTGCTGTATGAAAAAAACTAAGATTGAAAAAGGGCAGAAAGGTGAATCAAAGGAAACATTATTCCCCGGCCCAATTTGAAGACCTTTTCATTTAACAAGCAGAATAGTTAAAGCCAAGTTGGATGAAGGAGGCCAAAGAAACAGATCCTTTTCAGCCTAGGTCCTCAAGACAAGCCAGACAAGATGACGGAGTAGGTAAAAAGTATCAATTTAGGAGGCTTGCTGATATCTGTGGTGTGAGGTTTCTTTTGTTTTTATGCTTTCTTCCTATTTCAGGGAAATGCACTTTTATATAGTAGAAATCTCCCTAACTTGCCTATAATTCAAGTTAAAAATTCCTCAACAACTGGTTCAGGAGGGAAGATGTTAGAATTGAGACGCAGGCAAAAAGTTTCATAATCATAACTATAAAGACTTCATATAAAACAACAACAAAACAACCCTCCCCCCTGTACTCCTGGTCAGACTTAGGCCCACTCTGGTCAAGGACCACACCTCCATTTGTTTGGAATACTTTCTACTTCAGTTGGTACATCTCTTGTTCCTCCCTTTACATCTCTCCTCAGGATTTGGAATCTTCTATGAAGGCTTTCTTAGGCCACAAGAGAAAACAGTCATGCAGCTGCTGTATGGAAAGTTTACCGATATCACCCTCCTGGACATTCTCCGTCATTTTCTTGTTCGAGTCGTGTCCTTTTGGAATGCAATCCTATTGGTGGGACCATGCCCAACCATGAATGCCACCCCTACAAGGTACACTCAGGCACCAATATGGGTAATAGATGCAATTTAGCCATGTTGTTATTGTTGTCACGCCCACACAGTCTACAAGACAACTGGCCTGGACTCTTCAAAAACGTCAACCTCATGAGTCAATTCTGACTCATAGTGACCCTATAGGACAGAGCAGAACTGCCCAATATGGCTTCCTAGGCTGTAATCTTCACAGGAACAGATCACCACATCTTTTCTCCCACGGAGCAGCTAGTGAGTTCGAACTGCTGGACCTTTCAGTTAGCAGCTGAGCATTTAACCATTGCAACACCAGGGCTTCTTAACTGTTCTGAGCACTTATATGTGATCACTTTGCTTGTGTACATTAAACACCACATTTCAAGAGATAACAGATTTAAAGAATATAATGCCAGGTTCAGAAAAAAACAAGTCCAGAAATGACCAAAGGCTCAAATAAACATGAATACTCAGGTAAAGGACATAAAACATTTTTATGCTCCTGCAAAACCTCTGGAAACAATAATTTACAAAGGAATTCTTACCTTCCATGGGGAGGCTGTCTTGGATTCAGTTTCATCCTAATTCAAAATAGAAGGAGAAGTTTAGGCAGCACCAAACAAAGCAGTGCCCCTATCTTTCCTTTTAAACGCCCCTATTATTTCTCCGGGGAGAATGCACAGATACATTAACCGGAATAGTATTCTTCTCTCCGTAATTTAGAGCTTATCATTGGCTCATAGCAAGTTGCAAGACTGGTTGAGAGAGATTAAGCAAATGGAGAAAAATTTCAATTTTCTATCCCAGTAAAATTGGTGAGAATGAGAAAATTTAATAACAAAACTACCAACTCTTCTTTACATCATACTCATAGGATCCTTTCAAAAGGGGTAATAAACAAGCCTAAATGAAAGGTGTCGAAGAAGTTTTAGAAAACTGAAGAGATAAAAAAAACTCTGGTCTTTTGGAGAAGAGCAAATGGAAATCAACTTCTGGTGTTTCTTTTCCACACGTCTTCACACTTGGACTTTACAGTCTTCCCAAGATCTAATCCTTCTCATGTTCAAGTTCCAAATGGAGCAGGTGGGACTTACCTTGGGCATCATGCCATACACCTCCTACAAGGAGAAAGGGAAACAAGCGTTATTACACACCTCTCAGGAATATTCATCTTGTCAAACTTGGAGACACAGAATTACAAAAAGGCACATAAAAACGCTAGAGCTTTCTGAAGTCTAGTAAAGAGACCAGGTACTTATACGTAAATACTTTTTATTTATAAGGAACTCTTTAGTTTATTATTAGCTAAGGGCTATACAAACATTAAACAACTTTAACATATTCAGTAGGCTTAAGGAGAAGACAGGAGCTTTTTTCTCCACTATATGAAGGTAAGGGATACTGGCCCAGGGAAGCTAAAACAAATGGTTTAGGTCACACAGGGGACCTGGCGTATACCCTAGCCACAATTCTGTACTACAAATCACTGCTTGTTGAGCTATGAAGGACATGAGAACCACATTGCTTTCTTATGGCAACAAAACGTCATCCAAGATCGAGATACCCACCTGCTGCTGTACTGCCTGCACCTCCTCTGCCATTAGGCCTTCAGACTCCAGGTCTTCAGCCACCTTGTTAATGTCCTTCAACCGTGACTCATTGGCCTTCAGATCCTAGAGCAAAAGCCACAATAGCAAGTCAAAGAAGACTAACAGATATTCTTAAACTATATTCTAAAATGACAGCTCTATCAATTTCTGTTCAACAGATACCCTATGAACTGGTTTTCCTATTCCTTGACAGTGACCTAAATCAGGAAGTACTGATTACCACTAAGAAGGAAACAATAATAGGGTATTGGCAACATTCTGTCTCAAATTTACTTAATTAACTGTAGTTAATGAACAAACTTTTTTTAAAATCTTCTTCAGCAGAAAGTGAGAAAACAATGTCTTTAAAATGTGATGAAATTTTGATGCCTAGCCACTATGGGGAAAAGCCACATTTTAGTTGGTTATAAGAATATTTTTACACCTTTTTATATTTTAGGTTTACAAAAGTTCTTAAAACAGTATGTAAAGAAAATTGCATCCCTTTGTATGAAACTAAAAACTGGTCCAAAAAAAGTTTCGATTAAGGTAATTTAAAATGGTGGAACATAATCTACATAACACATTTTCATTCTAGTAATCTGCAATCAAAAATCAAATCTTTAAATGATTTTTCAGCCCAGCTGCGAGACTTCCCATACCTTCTGGAAGTCATCAAACTTCTTCTGTAGCACCTCAACCTGCTCCAAGTCTGCGCCGACCTCCTCACTCGTCAGAGCAGCTTCCTTCTCGTTGATCCACTGCTGGAGTTCATTTGCTTCACGGAACAACATAAACTTCTTGCAACTTTTCTCCAACATGCCTTTACGCTTCTCACCCAGTTCCAGCAGAGAATGATATCTGATTTAATTCAAGAGGGTGACAAGAGGGGGCAAGGAAGGCAGTTAGCTTCCTACTGATGCTAACATAAAGGCAAACCACCAGGTGTCTCCAACAGGTGGATCCAAGGCTATGAGTTTGTAATGATGATGCCTAGTGACAAAGTATCAGAACGCAGATGAAGATGAAGCTCCCAAGTATCCACACTACAGCCTCAGGGCAAGCATTTGCTGTATCGTTCACAACTAGGTGGCTGGAACAGTCAGGCACACTCATCCCCAGGCCAATTCTGCACTTACAATAGCACAACCACAAATGACTGGAAACAAGCGTTTAGCACATAACACAGGGTTCATGCGATTATGGCTAAGAGATGAGATGAATCTGCTGAGCATAATGTTTACAGAGATTTTTTTTCTCCTCTAATTCTCTAAACAGGCCTCAGGCGAGAGGGTGGGAGAGGGTACACTGAGCCTAATAGCCTAATATAGGATAACAGCCTAATACAGGATGTTTGTATCTCTGGATCAGTAGAAATTTCTGGAATGATAGTATTTATTTTTCAGAAAGTTTGGGCAACTTCAAAAGGAAAATCAGGTAGAGTACACAGAGCATCTGTATCATTTGTTATCTGGAAGATTTCTTAAGAAGAATAGAAGGCTATTCTGACCATTGGAAACTAAAATACAAAAGGCTGAATTCCCACTACTTTTGGAGATGTGAAAATGACAAACTCAATAAAACTGAGCTAGAAGTTAAAAAAAAAAAAAAGTAGTCTAGAATGACCATCAAATCTAAGCTTCCCAAACTGAAATAAAAAAAGCAATAAGTTACCAAGAATCAGAGCTCTTTAAGAAAGCTATTTAATTTCCTTTCTACTAAGGAATACTTTAGAATCAGCCTTTAGGTTTAAGGCTGATAGACTGGTCCACCACAAAGAACCAACAGAAGGGGGAACCAACAACACTCGGAACACACAGCTGCACATGGAAGCAACCAATGAGGTAAGCAGCCATCAACTGGCACAGCTTCACCAAAACCTCTTCCCTCGTGAGCGAAAGCTGCTGCACAGAAACACAGTTGCTCCCACCACCTCATCTCTTCTAGATGAACAACTGGCTTCAAGAGAAGCAGCAGAAGCGGAATGAACAGGTATAGCAATGGACACAGGGTGCTCAGCAAGGCTTTCTGCCTACTCACAGTTCTTCCACCTGTTTCATACGCAGAGATACACTGCCGGCCTCCTTAGTTATGCGTGTCCTGCACAGAGGGGGCACAGCAAAAGCATGCACAAATTAGTGGGATTAATCCACCGGAATGAAAAGCGGCAGCTCCGACTGGTGCCATGATGGTGGATGCTTTAAGTAGGGGAAAATTAGGGAGTCATTCAAAAGCTGTCAGAAGCAGGCCAGGCCATGAATGAAATCACAGTAAAGAAATAGTAGGAAAATTAAATTGGAGGGTTAGTTCACCTTCATCTTCCTGAAAAGTCTGCCATGCTTAAGGCAGTAGATTTTCCTGTACTGGAAACATTGCTAATTTCACAGAGCAAGGCCAGGGAGTTAAAAATGATCACCCTTAGAAAGAAATTTTACTGAGGGCTAAGAAATAACTTTAGCCATGTATGTAGTCCACATTTTTTGCTCTCATATTTATGATCCAAGCCAGTGGAAAGAAAACAAACCGAAACCTCTCATTTTTGTCTCAACAATAACAGAGTTTTTAAGTGTGCAAATAATTCTAATCTTTTTAGGGATCACCTGGGTCAGAAAAATTCAATTATTCTAAATTCTAGTGGGAATGTATTTTCTGGATATTTCCCAAGTGTCCAAAGCTGCTGATTTCATTAGTGGAATAAGATGTGCTATAAAGGAGGGACACACGTCAATATAGTTTAGCTATACTAAAGAGGACAGAACCATTTCGTAAAAATAAATTCCATTCCCAGAACACAAATCCGTGGTAGAGAGAGCACTTCTCTAAGCAGGCAGAGCTGTAGAACATCTAAGTATCCATTTTCAGAAGGCAGCTCGAAATCAGAGAACAAAGATTAAGATGGTAATGATTAGAAAAATGCTGTTTAGAAAAAGAAATGCAGGAACACGGGAAAAAAAACAAAGGGCAATAAAACATCAGTCATGATTTTAGCTTCAAATGGCATTTTGTGAGTTAAAAATGACTTGGGGAAAGCAGGAAGAATATGCCTTGAGTGTAGATAGGCGCCAGACGAACATTCATTCTAGAAGCCTCGACACTGCCTAAACCACCCGTGATGCAGACTAAGCCCCTTGTGATGACCATTGTGTGGTCATCTGGGCCTGTGTGATCGGACCCGACCGCCCTTACTGATTGTCAATTTGCTCCTGCCGCAGCGCTATGCTGCCCTGCTCCTCCAGGAGGTTCTCCCGGGATGCTGACTGGGCGGGGTCCAATTTCTTCACATATGCAGCTGGCACGAAACCCTGCCGATCATTCACTTCCACTTTCCACCAGTCCTAAAAACAAAAAAGGGGAGAGAACTAAAAATAAAATTCCTTCGTCGTTGTTGAAAATATACACAGCAAAACACGCCAACAATTTCTACATGTATGATTCTGTGACACTGATTATGTTCTTCAAGTTGTGTAACCATTCTCATAAAACTCCTTCTTGAGAAGGGGAGAATCCAAGGCCTGTGTACGTGTGTCTGCATATTCACACTAAACTGAGTGCTATATCATTTTAAGAGGATCCCAGGACTGTTAAAGTCACTGCACAAGCACTGAAATTTTGGCCCTGTCTTTTCATCACCTGCCAAGCATGGAGGAGGTCACAAGTGAAGCAGCAATGATACCCCAACACAAAGGACAGCCTTCTCTGGGCTTAGACACTCTAGAACTGTGCTGTCCAATACTGGAGCCACATGTGGTTATTTAAATTTAAAGAAATTAAAATTAAATACGGTAAGAAATTCAGTTCTTTAGTCACACTAGCCACATTCAAGTGCTTAATAGCCACGTGTGGCTAGTAGCTACTGTATGGGTAACACAGACATACACAATTTCTACCATCATAGAAAGTTCTATTGGAAAACACTGCTCTCAAATAAACCGGAGTCAGACCAGTGGGGTTGGTTTAGGTCGAAATTAGAGTGAGGAAAGATATGAATCACATGTTTCCTCAAACTCTCATGACTAAACAATTGGGGATGTGGGAATAGGGGAGTTCCTAACAAGGGCTGAGAACATTTCTCTAGCCTTAACCAGGTTGGGAGGTAGTTTCCTTCGGGACTAGTCAGATAATATGTAGAGTATCATGTGCCTCAATTCAAGTCACTGTCAAACCAGAATGTGTCAAGGAAGAAAGACTGATGAACCAAGCAGTATTGAACTTGGAGAAGACAAAGCCTATGGGATGACATCACAGCTGTCTTCAACCATCTGCTGGGCTGAGATGTAAATGTACAGTCTAGGTTAAGAGCCAATAGGTACAAGTTATAAACAAGTGGACTTTGGCTCAAAAGGGAAGGAATTCTCTCTGGAGAGTTTGAATCTGTACTACTTGCAGGTATTCAAGAAGACAGATTTATGATGTTCTTGACCATATGCAGTACAGGATAATAAGCCTGTACTAAGTGGGAGATTAGACCAGGAAACTCTAATTTTAATCTCTTCAAATTCTAAACCAGCTTCATTCTGGGGCAACATAACCAACCAAAGGCACCCAACTGAGCAAACCTGGCGCTGACTGAAACACACACACACAATCACTTTCTATGCCTTGCCTTGTTGGTGCTGTTGAGTAAGGTGAGAATATCTCCTTTTTTCATGGTGACCTCTCGAGGACTCTTCTCCTGATAGTCATAGAGAGCCAAGACCAACTCCTTCCCAGTCTCATCATCCATAGGGGCCACTTGTTGCTAAAAATCCAAAGGAAGGACAAATATGGTTAAAAGATGTCCATGGTGTGTCATCTAAGAACACAACAGATCCCAAGCTCAAACTTAACTACGTACGTATTTATGAGAGTTCTTCCCAGAAGCTATCCATATAATCTTATTCAAGAATTTTAGCTGCTTGATATCATTAAGAAATCTTGCTTTAAACCATAAACCTTTGTGTCATAAGAATGATGTGGAGGACTGTAACACCTGTTGGTAATAGCCCAAGCCCCTCAACTTTCCCTGCCCCCCCCCATAACCCATAAATGCTGAAACAAAGCCAAGTTTACCCGGCACGATTGAGCTTGCTCTCGCAAAGCATGAATGCTGCTGCCATAGGCGCTGAGATCTGACATCAAAGCTTCGTGTTTCTTTAGCAGAGCCTGAAACCAAAATCGTACATGGAGTACCTGCGTGAGGAGTCTGAGCCTGCCGCCATCAGCTATCTCCCTAACATGCCAACTGGCCTCTGAAATCTTAATTACACAACGATTTGATCATCTTCCACTCTGTACTTTCCCCTTTTTTCTAAATAAACATTTAGGGAAAACATTAATTGTGACTAATAGTATTATTTTTTACTCTACTTTTATGTACTTAAATTATGTAATACTTCAAATATACGAAGAGACATAACACTAGCACACATACTGGTGAATCCACCACACATCTTAAGATATAAAACATTAGCAACAAACAGGAGCTGACTGTACGGACTGCCCTCCCTGATGATGTATCCCATCTATCTCCACGTTTAGTGCTTTCATCACTTCCTACCACTACCATTTTCAAAGCTTTTCTGTTCTCCCATCTTTTGGGAGAGTCATATATACTTCATGTCAATATTCAACTTATTCTGGTTTTTGTGAAGACTGTGGCAAGAAGAGTACAGGAACAACACCTAGACCTTTATGAATACAATTTAAGAGTTTTAGTCAAAAAACAGATGACCAGCAAAAATGTGTGTATATGTGTGCGTGTGCGCATGGTGGGGAGAATAGGTAAAACAAGAATGGCAAAATGTTAATAACTGTTGAAGCTAAGACTGATTTTCCATAACAGAAAGTTAAAAAATTAGATTCTAAAACACCTTAACAAGCCAACAATTATGATGCCACACATCATCACTTTTCTTAACTTGTTCCCAGTCCAAGCCCCGGCTAGTTTCCCAGGCAAGTGCAATGCGTCCCAAGCTCAGAGGCTACCTCGGCAGAGTCCTCGTCCTTCCCATAGTCGGTGCTGCCCACGATGGGCTCCTTCTCCCGCATCCAGGATTCAGCTTCGTTGGCATCGGCAAAGTACTGCTGGGCCTGCAGCGAGTCCTCAAGGTCCTGCCGACGCTGGGAGGCTTTGGATTTCAGTGACTCCCACTTCTGGTTCAGTTCATTAAGTTTGGCCTTCACATCCTCTGCAGCAAAATGGCCTGGAAGATGGGTGGGGCAAGAAAAGTATGTTGATACGTTATAGAAGGATAAAGAGGTCTGCTTTCTTTGTGTTCCCAGAACTCTCATTATTGCATTTTGGTGAGCCAGGCCCCCTCATAATCCAGTTTTAAGAGCAGCTCCAATCCTTTAATAGATTGTCTCATTTTTTTGCCTCCTCCAACCTTGACTTCTGTCCAGATTCTAAGAAGCAGATATCACAAGCTGGCATTAGTAATGCTATCATAAAGAAATAATAAAGTAATAGTACCACTGTAGTTACTAAGACTTACAAAAGCCACTGTTATAAGGCTCTTTAGCTACTTGATCTCATTTAATTCTCACAACTACATTAGGAGCAGTATTGTTATCTCCTTTTTACAGATAAAAAATTGAGGTGCAGAGAGGTTAAGGTCTAGCCAAGGTCATACAGTTAGGAAAACAATGGGGATGGTATTCAAGCCAGGCCTTACTCAATTCCATAAACTTAACTAAAGGGAGATATGAAGAGCAAAAGCAAAGCCACTTTCACTGATAGTAACTTCCACACACACTCACCTTCCTCCACCATGGCATTCCCCTTCTGTGTAACTGCCTTGATGCGAGGCTCATGTCCAGCAATTTCTGCTTGTAGGGCCTGGTGTTTCTTTAGTAGATTTTGGACTCCAATCAAATCCTTGCCTGCAAGCAGAAACCACAGCCTCGTCATCCAAGCCATGAAGACAAAAGCCAGCACTAACCTGTCACTCTTAGTTACCGCCATGACTCCAGTTTAATAATTTCAACTTTACTCTGTTGTTCTGAGACGTGTCACCTTTATGTTAAAAGGCTACAGCCCTTTCTTAACTTGGTTCCTATCTGATGGAGACAGACTGACCTCTGTTGGTGGATGCAGCAATGGGTTCTTTTTCTCGAATCCATGTCTCCTCATCCTCAACATCACGGAAGAGCTGTTGCAAACGCAGAGAATCAGCCAGCTTCTGCTTTCGGGCTATCATGGGTTCCTTGAGAGCCTCATAGCGAGCGACAAGGGCTTCCTGCTTCTTCTTGATGTTTTCAGCATCAAAATGGCCAGCATCTTGGAACTGGCGGGCCTGAATGGTGATGCCATCAATTCGATCCTTGGAATGGGAGAGAACAGTCTTTAAAGCTTGGACCAATGTTGGGGAACTATGTTCTGGACATTTCTAGCTGTGGTCTAGTTGTATCTAGGACAGGGATCCTCTTCCCACCCCTGAAAGTATTCTTTTTGCCATCCCCTTACTCTCTTGGGCTCCCAGAAAGCTCTGAGGGAAGACAGCTTAATTTGAGTAAAAGCATATTGAACATATAGGGTTATCTAGAAAAATGAATACATAACACCCTTCCTAATGCTAGTCTAGTCTTGAAATTGCTTGCCATTCTTCACTCCTATTGTTTCTGTGTTCACGTGCCTAATAAAAGCCCCAAATTCACACTCTACCTGGTGAGCAGCCACATCTGCCTCTAGCAAGGCATGTTTCTTCTGGAGGTTCTGGACATTGGTAAGATCTTTGCCATAATCATCCGAGGCCAAGTGTCCTTCTACTTCATACAGCCACAACTCAATATCCTCGACATTGCGATTAAACTGCTGCTGCTGGTTGGCTTCACGAAGCTTTATTCCTATTCAAAAAGGCAAGTTGAATTTTCCATTTCTTAATAGTATGCTTTTACCAACACTGCTCATAAACAATGGTATCTTAGTAAAGAACTATGGGTTAGAATTTAGTTAGTTTCATTTCTATCACATAGTTAAAGAAAACAAATTCCAACCACTTCTCTACTTCTAGAGGCTGCACCGAAGTTGAAAAGCATGCTCACCTCCGTAAGAGCACGTGAGAAGTATTAAATGCCCTTGGATCAAAGCTGAACTTTGATTTTCAGTGATGGGGCCCAATTCACTCAATGTAGCTTGGTCAATTCATTCCCTCTACTCAGGCCTCCCCCTGCTAACCAGCACATTCAACCACATCTACCAAATCAGCAAAGAATCAGAATCTAAGCCAAGTAACTCTTCCATAGGAAAACAGCCCTAATGTCCAAGCAGTGATCCACTAAAACACTTAACCAGAAAAGAATATTTATTTCTCCAAATAGTCCTATCAGAATCTAGTGAAAACATTTTCTCTTACCTTTCAGTTCAGTGGCCTCTAGCAGTTTCTTCCACAGACTGATGACCTCATTCATACGAGCTGCTACTTCATCCTTTGCATAGTGGTTGACATCAATCAGCTTTTGCCCTGCTTTCTCCAAGGCATCAATGCGGCTCTGGTTTGCTGAGAGCTCAGCCTCAAAAGCCTGATGCTTCTGTACTTTTCCTTGTAGGTTGGATGGGTCCTGCCAATAAAAGAAGGGGGTTCTATGTTGTACCCATACGACAGTTATCCTGGTATTACTTTCATACCTATCTTTATAGGGAGGATTTATAAATCAGCTTATGTTAAATGACTTGGTTTTTGGAATCCCCTATTTGTTTCTTTAGCTACAATTCATTATATGTGAGCATTTCAGATAAATACTCTGAGCTTAGCTTTACTAGCCAAGTGCCACATGGCAGTGCAAACAGTACGATACCTTATATGCTTCATCTGTGGCAGTCTTCATCTTCTCATTGACCCAACTCTTGAGCTCATCAGAATCACGGAAAAACTGCTGTAAGTGGAATGAATCAGCCAGCTGGGCTCGGCGATACATGGCTCTCTCATGAAGGGCATTGCGGCGGCTCAACAGCTGAAAAGACAAGGGGCCATGTGAATCTCCAGCTCTTATTCCCAACAAGATTCCAGCTGATTTAATATCTGTCTTAGAAGGGAAATTCATGGGTAGAAAGGAAGGAGCAGAAAGAACCTGGAAACTTACAGCATCTCGGCGAGTAGCCACATCTTCCATCGCATAGTGGTTGTTCTGAATTAGCTTGGTTGCAAATTCATCCAATGCCTAAGAAGGAAAATAAGAGCTCTTCTCTAGTAAGCATACTCTTAGGGGCCCTTGTGGTGCAGCAGTTAAGAACTTGGCTACTAACTAACTGAAAGGCTGGTGGTTCAAAACCACCAACCACTCTGTGGGAGAAAGATGTGGCAGTCTGATTTCATAAATATTACAGTCTTGGAAACTACCTATGGGACAGTTCTACTCTGTCCTGTAGGGTCACTATGAATCGACTCGATGGCAATGGGTTTGGACTTTTTTTGGAAGCATATTACTCCGTAACTTGGTTATCATACAAAAGGAACTGCTGAACAGGTCGCAAAACACTTTAAATGTTAACACTGGTCAAAGTCTTTAAGGATTGCTACGACAACATTTCCCCCTTAACGTTTGAGTTTTTGCTTGATGTTATTAGTCAGATGTAACAATATTATTCTAGTTCCATTCAAGATTGCTGACATTAGCTGCAGCAAGATCACTTCACAGGGGTCGGATGCAGATTAACAGCCTTACAATTCTTACTTCTAAGATCTGTTTTCAATGGGAAGAGCACCTCTTACACTAATTTTTAACTACTTTTAGTGAAACGTAAAGCTCAATTTGTAGATTTATAGCAAGTAAATTACTTCATTCTACAAAGTTGTGTATGTCTCCAATAAGATGGTATATCATCATCATGAGACTTAAGCAGCCACAGAAGTGCCTTTACACAGATCCTTCATCGCATCTGTTCAGAAGCCTAGAAAAAGAAGAGACTTCCGGCTTATTCTAAGAACCATTTGAAGTCACTGATAACAAAAAGGGATCTTACTGTAATCTTTTCCTCCTGGGCACTGAGGGACTTCTCAAAGTCCTCATGCTTCTTGAGAAGTGCTTCCACACTATCCAAGGAATCTCCCAGGTCTTCATTTAACAGGAATGCCTTGCAAAAGAAAGCAAAGTGTTCAGAATACTGTCCTATCCTGTGATCGTCTAAGACTGGAAACAAAGGATAATTTGGCCAAAATACAGAAAGGAAGAAAGAGCTCTATGGTCATTAAACTTCTAAGATTTCCTCTGGAAAGCCTAAAGTGCTTCTGGATTCACTTAAAAACCAACACGGCAATACCATAAAATCCTTAGTCCACATCATACAGAAACCTTTTTCAAATAGCTTTTGTTGATTCCATTATTCTCTTTAATAAGAAGCAATTTTATATCATCAGACCCATCTACAACACTGGAGTCTCTTCTGAGCCCCTTGTAATCTCAGCAGGGAGAGATGCTGGCAGAGCTGACACACAGGAAGCTTGTTGAGCTTTCCCTCTTTGCTTGATTCAGAACTGAAATGGTACTGATTTTCTAAAACCAAACAAACTATCTGAAAAGTAGACAAAAAGAAGACTTCTCATTCATTTGGCTCACAAATTACCTCTTGTTTGCTCATCCAGTTGTCGACCTGCTCGGTGTCTCGGTAGAAGAGCTGCAGGTCCATGCACTGCTCGTACTGCTGCCTGCGCAGCTCCCATAGCTCCAGCAGGGCGGCTCTCTCGTCAGAAAGGATTGTCAGCTTGGAGGGACAGGAAACAGAGTCCAGTTCACTATTTGGATGAAATGTCAGTCCCAACCTAATGCCCTCCAGTCAGAGATGCCACGGAATTTCTAATCTTAATCTTGAGGCCACTTCTTCTGATTTGCAAAAGGAGAATAACATTACTTGTATATGTAAGCCACGTCACAAGAAATACCCAAATACTGATCAGCTTGTATATACATTTATGCTGAATTTAAGAGGGATAGTCTTGGTCTGATTAATCTAGAATTAATTTATTGCCACATTATCACAAACAATTCTAGGTATAATGGTAAGTCAATTCCTAGGTAGAAGAAAAAAAGAGTATACATCTAAAAATGAAGTCGTGTAAATGGAAGTAAGAGTTTCAATTTAGAAAAGTCAATTGAGTAGAGCACCCATAAAATGTTAAATAAATCCACAAATTCCTCAGATACAATTTTTAGGCTCCAAAGTTATTGACAACAAATTCTATGAAATATCTCCTCTTAGTCTATATAATATAAAAATCATTATTTATGTAATGTTCCTTAGGCAACTTTATACTCAAAGATAGTCTGAAACATATAAACACAGTTTTATAAAAATTGGTTGCCTCTTGGCTCCACCTAGTAGTGCAGGACTCAGCTCCTTGCAAAATTCCAAGTAGGAAATGTGTCCCAAATAAATGTTTCTCTCTCTTTGATGAGACACCTATAAGCACACTGTACAATAATCTTCTCTTTAAATCTCTGAAAAGATGCTCCTTAACTCTCAGGTAGAATCTCCCTATAAGTTCTCTCACATATCATGGTGAGATGCATGTCCAGATATTTAAGGATGGATAATAGCTTACAGAGGCTAAAAAGAAAAAAAAACAAAACAAAAAACAAACAACCCAACTACCTCTTCAAAACCCCCTTTTCTCCTTTCTTACCTTCTCCCTCACTTCATCTGAGGCGTAATGACCAGCAGCAAGCAGGGCCTGACCAGATTCATCTGCAGATTTAAAGCTATCTTCATGAGCATCAATTTCACCCTATGAAGGAATAAAAAAGGCACAATTTATGCCTACCATCTTGTAAAAGGAGAACAGTCAATCTGGGTTATGAAATGTGAGAGCATCACTTATTAATATGTTCTTTTCCTGCTGGCTTTTCATGCCACCTCTATCAGATGTAAAGTTTCCATACATTCACATAGGTACGAGTCTCTCTTCTGTTTCATTGGTCTATTTGTCTTTCTTGAGCTAAATGGGCTTGTTTATTATGACTTTATGTACCTGGCAGAGTGAGTCCCTCCCCAAATCCAACCTTGTTCTTCAAAGGTGTCTTAGTTATTTTTTTATTTTTTCTTCTAAATAAATTTTAAAATCAGTTTGTTCATTCCAAAAACAAGCAAAAAAACAAACAAACCCTACTGTGCTTTTGACTGGAATTGTACTGGATTTGTATATTTTGGGGAGAATTTATACTTTTGTAAAAGACCATTCCATTCATGAACCCAATAAGCCACCTCGTTTATTCAGTTTTTCCTTAATGTCTTTCAAAAAAGTTTTATAGTTTTCTCCACAAATATCCTGCACAATTTTTGTTAAATTTATTTCTAAGAACTTTATACCTTCTGATGTGATTATAATTTGTTGCTGGTGTAGGGAAACATACTTGACTTTTGTATACTGACTTTATACCCAGCACATTAAAACTTCTCAGAAGGTCTATAGTAATAATTTTTAAAAATCCTGTTTAACAGTGTTTTCCAAAATTACTTAGCCATGGAAAATTCCCTTTCTTTTTACAGTAAGACCTATTAAGATCTCACATATAACTAGTTTCCATGGAACATACTTTGGGGAAATACAAGAAGAAATCTGGATTTACTCAAACCAACCATGAAATTCAACATTTAAACAAAGACATTTTTTAAGATGGTACAGGAAGGGTGTGCAAAGTAGAACCTCTAACTTGCCAGAGATAGTCTCTTTGCTTTTATGGATCATAGTTAACCTCCTGACATTTACCCCAAGATCTCTTCTATCTACTAGAACCAAGTAGAGCAAGTCTCCTAAAACAAAACTAACAATGATCCCATGAAAGACAGCTGTGAACAAGGTTTCAACAACTCTGACTATAGACCTCACTGGATAGTGACACACTGATGCATTATAAGCTAGTATCTTTATTTCTGGAAGATCCTGGAGACACTACCTTGTGCTCTTGATGCCTATCCAGCAGGGCTTCAGCCCCAGCCACGTCATTGGCAAGCTCATCTGCATTTATGAGGGCTTTCATCTCGGTGACCCAGCTGGTGAGATCACGGAAGTCAGCAAGGAAGCGTTGAAGCCTTGGGAAAACCAAAGATAAGTTACTAAGACTCTGCCAGTGGCAGTCCCAGGAGGGAAAGTGGCCTCCCTAAATATCTGAATTCTATGCTCTCAAAAGTTTAACAAACTATACAAACTCTAGTCCTAGGAAATATAGGATTCTCCCAATCTAGACTATAAAGGAAAGCAAAAGAAGGCTGAAATCAGTCCTTTAAAACTTAGGTTCTGTCCTATAATGCTCCAATGTTGTTCCACATTTTCACCTTCCTTGTTATTCTCAAGTCAACTCCTAGTTAGTAAGAAGCAGTCTTTTCCTTTCCAATCCTTGCTTTATTCAGTTTTAACAGGATATTTCACATGGTGCTCAGATAGCTTAGAGGATATAGCTATATTTTTTTTTTATAGTGCTTTCGGTGAAAGTTTACAGCTCTAGTTAATTTCTAATTCAAATATTAGGGGATATTTCTATTGGTCTTAATGCAGTGATATAGAAGAAAAATATTCAGAGTACTATAGAATTGCCAGTCTCCAAACTAACATAATATAGGTAAGCAGTCACCTGCATTTTCTTAGCAGATGAAACCTAACAAGCCACAGAAAATGGTTTTTCTGTCCATAGCAATGACCCTTAACTCCTGTCTTCCCTCTCGTCTAGAAAGAGTCAAACGATGCAGGCTGTTGAGCACTGGAGAATTATTTCTACCTGTATGAATCATTGAGACGTGCATGTCTCTCCGCTGCCAGAGTGCGGATCTGTTCCCAGTTTGTAATCAGTTCCTCTCGCTTCACTTGAATCTGAGTGGCGCTCAGAGGGTGGGACTGCTGCAGGCGGTCAGCCTCAGCACACAAGGCTTTGACCTGGAAACACACTCTGTCAGAATTGCTCTTCTGATCCTTGGTAACTTATTTCTAGAATCAGCTGCTTTCAGAACCTACCTTGTCCTCTAAAGCAGCAAGATCTCTCTCCAAACCCTCGTGCTTCCGAAGCAGAGCCTGAACACTTGCCAAGTCTCGGCCAAAATCATCAGAGGCCATTAACTGCTCCTTTTCCTTAATCCAGCCGATAGTCTCATCCACATCCCTATGGATAAAGGCACCAGTTAATCCATGGTTATGCTGATCCTCTAGGAGACCTGGGAACGCCACACTGGGCCAAGACCCAGTCAGCTACCGCATCTTATTAGCATTTGCTGTATTTTACTAAGCCCCTCCAAGTAGATGCCCATTTCTGGAAGCCCATTCTGACTTATTACCTGTTAAACCGCTGAACCTCAGCTGCCCCAAAAAGCTTCCCTTGTCTCTGAAGAGCCAGCCCTTTCAGCCGCTGCCAGGCTGCATTTACTTCATCCTGTTTAGCCTTGATCAGTTCCTCTTCTGGGTGCTGTTCCTAAACAAGGAGAAGAAGAGACTGAATTTGGTCATAACCTCTAGTTCTCCAACTAGTTACCCTAGGGCTGGCTCCCTGAAGTATCTGCTTTAGTAAAATCTCCACCATTCTGAAGAAAATCTATGACAGAAGAAATACTAGTCTTCTGGGTGAAATGAAGTGAACTACATCTTAAAAGGGCTTCTATTTCCTTTTACATAAAAAGGGAAGAGACACTCTCTCTCCCTTGGAGTAGCATAGTTAATCTAAAACCAATCATGAACATCAGTACCAAAAGCCTTTATATTAAGCACCTCAGCCACAACTTTGTGGTGTCTCCATCAATGCAACCATCTGCCCAACTGCTTAAAAATTTGGTATTTCAAATGTTCATGAGGCTGTCAAGCATTCTTGCCCAAACATATGGTTTTCAGGACTCCAAGGGTTTTATTCATTTGTTCCTGGCTTCAGACTGGAGACATTTCTTTAAAAGTACCCTTTCCCACCAAGTACATTTTATTGTTTTAATTAAAAACAATATGTATATATAAAGCAAAAAAGGTAAGCATTTCAGGGTTCTTAGAGCCATTTGCTGAGATCATGGGTTTGGCTTGACTGCTTTTCGTAAGCACAACTTGGGATGGTTCAGGATTGTGGGAGGTGGCACATCTGTCACTGTGGAAGGGTAAGGTATTTCTGAGGAATACTCGTTACTCTTTCTTTTCAACACCGACCAAAAAGGGAAGAAGCACCAACCCTGAAGCAGAAACATACATTTAAAATCAAATTTCTCTAAAAATAAGCACTTTGAACTCTGTAGTGGAAGGTGAGAGTAAAGAAGTAGCTTATAGAACTGCAAACTGCAATGAGCAATGAGGGAAGGTTGCAAAAAGGCAATGAAGGAAGGCTGAGTCAGTCTGCTCTTAATGGGCTCCAGATCTACCAGTGGGAGAGCCAGTGGAGAGCCTTTTCATTCCGAAGTTTCCCTAGATTCCTGAGAGCGCTCAGAGGAGCTTCGAATCAAAAAGAAAGGGAAGAGCAATTAGGCACTGGTGGACATCTACCAGTCCTAAGAAAGCATTTACTACCACACCCTTGTCTGAGAAACTCAGACCCAGTTTCAGTAGTCCAATAAAAGCTTTACCAAGCCCCACCCGAAAGTGGGTGGAGAAGACAGATCAAATGAACTCTGCCCTTCCTGCCCATGGCAACAAGTTAAAAAGCATTCTCTAATTCAAGAGTAATCAGTATTGTTGCCCTACCTAGATCTAAATAAAACTATTAGACATGCTCACAAAAACTTGCTTATTCAGAAACTGGGGAACCGATTCCGAAAATTTTCTTCTGAATACACTAGGAAGTTAATATAATGATGTTGTGAGAAGCACATACAGCTCTCCTCTGCTATTTACCTGAATGAGTTTGGCAGCAAACTGGTTCACTTCATTAACTCTCTCTTCATGGGCAGCCATATCGGTTTGAAACTCTTCAAATTTCTTCTGTAAAACTTCCACATGTTCCAGGTCCTGGCCCAGCTCCTCAGAAGTCACAATTGCTTCCTATTCAGGGACCACAACAAAGCCAGAGTTACCAACTAACACATGGTAACAATGGCTCCCAGAAGCTTACTGTGAAACAGCCACATTAAGGATGGGGCGTGTTAGCTTTAGCAGATGCAGTTTTCCGTGTGGTCTGTGCTTTCAGTTCTCTCATAGCTAAGAGGTGAGCTCACAGCATTTCTGTCTCAGAGACTCCAGGTTTCAGAGCTGCAGAATGGAGCATACCTACAGAGCAGCTGGAGATCAGCAAACCCACTTCCACCCCTTTTGCTTAACTGGCTGCACCTGCCACAAACACTGGCTCTTGGCTGCAGGTCTCAGAGCGGCCTCTCTCTTCCCTTTCGTTTAAGGCTTTGCAAACCTTCCTTCCCAAAACATACCTTGTCATTGATCCAGTCCATCACATCCTCACATTCTCGTAAATATTGCACCAATTTCTGGGCCTGCAGCAGTTTGATTCCTTTCTCCCGCATCTTCTCCAAAAGTAATTCCCACTGACGGTGCAGCTCCATCAAACGAGTCTGGAGGTTAAAAACCAACCCTACAGATTACAGCCAGTTCTATGGGATCTGGCTCTGCCACAGAGTTCCAAAGAGTTAGAAACCTCATGGAGCTCTGAATAAAAATCTTTTAAAAAGATAATCCTTAAACTGAGAGAAAATCATAGAATTAACTGAAAGAGGAAAAAAGTACACACTTCTAGTAGTTTGGTAGGTTTTAAAATTACAAAATAACTGACCTTTTCCATAGGTAGATTTATTCTAGTTTACTTCAGGAAGCTATTCCCCAAAGGGGATTCCTAGGCCAGAAAACTTGTGCAGGGAAAGATGAGGATTTGGAAACTGAGCAGAAATTACTGGAGGGTGTATTCTGAATTCACAGAGGTGTGGAAAAAACAAAACAAAACAAAAGGTCCTATAGACATCATAAATAAATAATTGAGACACAAATAAAGAAGAAAAATCCATGCCATCGAGTCAATTCCGACTCATAGTGACCCTATAGGGCAGAGTAGAACTGCCTCATAGGGTTTCTAAGGCTGTAATCTTTACAGAAGCAGACTGCCACATCTTTCTCCTGCAGAGCAGCTGGTAGGATTGAATCTCTGTCCTTTCAGTTAGCAGCCAAGCACTTGACCACTGTGCCACCAGGGCTCCTTAAAGTAGAAAACCTCAGTATTTTTAAAAGTAAGAAAGATGGAATTCTGAAGTGTAATCAACTATCAAAAAGGGTTCTTGGCAGAAAAAGTTTTAGCACGTCTGTGAAATATATCTCAAGTTTATTTCAAACTTCACCCAAGTGGCAACCACAGGCCCAAACATATTCACTTCCCAGCATCTTTGGGTTCTCATAGCACAGGCTCAGTAAGGACTTGTGAAGAAGTGGTACAAATTGATAATCAATTCAACGTCAGGTCAAGCCTTTTGGTATTCCAATCCAACCTCAGTGCCTTGATTATGCCTACCCAAGATACTGGGGTTTTCTGTATAACACTGACAGATGTAAGAAAAACAAACACAAAAGGTTCAAACACTAACAGAAAAGGCTGGGATCCACCCATTGTTGAGATGCCAAGCCCGGCAAAATAAAAACTTGAAAGCCATGGGATAGTCAACATGGGTGAATTCTCTTAGAAACTAGTATGGACGTTTAATCTGAAAGGAGAAAGCAGTGTGTGTGTGGGGGGAAATAAATGCTCACACAACTCACTTCTACCACTGCAATCACTTCCCCCACTGCTCATTAAAACGGTAACCCACCACTGAGAAGGAAGTGAAAGGCATTCCAAGGCAAGGGGGAAAAAGCAACCAACAGCAAGCCAATACTCCACCTACTCGGATGTGGGACCCAATGTGGGTGGCGGTGACTATGGGGCGCCATGCCGTCCGGTACGGTGTGAAAGTCTAAACCAGTGACAGACAGGTTATCCAGGACACATAAACAGCCTCTGCACTATACCCACCTTCCTCTGTGTTAACACTGTCTGCCAAACTGAGTTGCAACTTATGGGACCAGGTAAGTAGCCAAGATCTCCATGGGAACCGTGTGCACAAAAGTAAAGATCAAACAAGAGCCCTTTGCTCAAATTAAAAATGAAGCCACAAAAGGCTAGAGAAAATCTCACCCTCAGATCAACTGTCTCTCACAACTTCCATTTCCACACTCTCAAGTGAAGAACTGGGGCAAGGCTTCTTCAGTACTGGAACAATTTTCCCATCCCTGGTGTGTCTGATCTTGTCAATATTGCAGGTTAGAGAGAGTTCAGTTTCATAAGCTTACTATTGTTTTAGAGGTGAGTGAGCAGGGAGACAGGTTACTAGTCTGACCAAAGGAAAAAAAAAAAAAAAGAGTCCCTAACCACCACAGGTGCACTTAAACATACTGAAAGCTGACAGGGTGGGGAGCAAATCTTAGTTCTGACTCAGGCAGATTTCTCAATAGGGACTAAGCAAGCAGCAGGAGCTGTGAGAGCAGCAGTTGGGGAAAAAATTAAGGAATGCCAAAAGGAACGAAACACAGGCTGAAAAAATAAAGCAAATAATTATGACTGGAGAAAGAAAGGAATAGATTGAAATTCCAGCTCTGTCACCTACTAGCTGTGTGACTCTGGACAAGTTACTCAAAATTCTCTGAGACTCAGTTTTTAACCTTCAAGGGATAATAGTTACCTTGCAAAATTATTGTAAAGATTAGAGGTAACATGTAAAATGCCTACTAGAGTGTCTGCACCTAAATAGCTATGCAAAAATAGGAGCTAGTAGCACTTTTAAATGTTGCTTTAATAAGATCTCCAAACAGGGCAGAGGGTATAAATAGATCTGGATGGAGTAAGTGTTGGGTCCCCTTCCCCCACCCAATTAATTACTGAATCCAAACATTTGCTCTATTTCCCATGTTGTCTATCTGTAACGTGGTTATACCACTACAAAGTAGCTCCATTCACTCTTGGAAAATAACTTCAACCAGGGAAATAATAAGGAATGCTAATTTCATTTATTATTAAGACTGTATACAAAATAGAAAACAATAAAAACTTGTCATTACAACTCACAGCGACCCTACAGGACAGAGCAGAACTGCCCCATAGGGTTTCCAAGGCTCATTCAAACTGCTGACCTTCTGGTTAGCAGCCCAGCTCTTAACCACTGTACCACCAGGGCACCAGTAGAAAACAGGCAGATAAATATTTATTTGTAGAGATACATATAATGCTACCCAAGTGGGTTGAATGTAATTAAAGAAATAGTTGGTCATATGGATTTAGAATTTACTTTTAGTTCCTATTTATCATTACTAGTAATAGTAATTAATAATAATAAACTTAGGGCTAATTGCAAGTCTTGAAAGTCTGCAGAGTATAGCGGAGCAGAAGTGAAACTACATTTACTCAAGACCTTTTACTTGAAAACCACTAAACTAGATCCCAAGGGAATGAGACCACCAAATCTGGTAGCAGGGAAGAGTGGTGGATGAAACCATTTCTGCTGGGGATTAAGAATACTGCTTTCATCTAAATCTTCAGGATCACTTTGACAGATAAAGAACTAGAAAAGGCTGGTCCCTCAATGCAACAAAACAAAACATGTAGCTGGAGGGATACCAAAGAGACAAGAGCATCCAGTTATGGGAAACTCAGTGTGCATACCTCATTCTAAAGGGGTTTGTTTTCCCTTAATATCTTGGTATTGGAAATGTGTAATAAAATAGGGATAGAGCCAACTACAATGAACCAAAGGGTCTGAGGACTCCTGCCTTAGAGTTAGTCCTATCACCATGATCACTGACCACAGGTGCCGAAAATCATTACTTACAGCTGGACCTTTAACTGGCTTGCTGACAAACGGAAAAAAAAAAAAAAAAAACCAAACCCGTTTCCATCGAGTCCAACTCATAATGACCCTATAGGACAGAGTAGAACTGCCCCATAGGGTTTTCAAGGAGCGCCTGGTGCATTTGAACCACCAACCTTTTGGTTAGTAGCCGTAGCACTTAACCACTATACCACCAGGGTTTCCAGGCTTGCTGATTAGAGCTCAGTAAAACCCCTCCCAAGGCAAACTACCGAGATTCAATAGCAAGCTTCCCAACAGAGAACTTTAGAGTGTCCGTGATTGATCTTATCCTTATATTCTAATCCCTAAATTCATCAATTACACCAATATGCTCTCCAATCTAATTATGACATGTAAATGTCAGAGTTAAATTTACTCAATCTTCTTTAAAATACTAGGTTGTAATCACATTCTAGTTGTTCTACAAAAAGAATATTAATTTCCTCACTGAACATACAAAGACTTGTTTATATTCATGCTGAATTATCATATTACAAAGACAAGGTTTCAGTAACTCCTCTAAGAGAGGTCATAAATTCTTTTAAAAGGCTGAAGATATCTTTTTAGGAAACCCAAACTGACATGTAAACATTAATCCACCGTACTCCACCAACCAGCTGAAAGCCATCCAACCAGGCACTTACTCATACTCACCCTTATGGTTTCAGATGCAAAATGCCCTTCTGAGATCATCAGGTTTCCAGTTTCATCCAGCTTAACAATGGCTCCGGAGTTGGCCTGCACTTCAGCTTCAAAGGCTTGGTGCTTCTGAAGCTTTCCCTGTTGGTGGACCATGAAGACAGTCATAAAATGCAACCCCACAGCACTCATCTTTTGTTTTCCTCCATTTATTCCTTCCCTCCTTAACCCCACCCCTTCTTATCAACACATCACTCAGCATCTCACCCATCTCCCTATCTGCTCAATTACTCAAATACTGCATCTATATTGATCCTCTGAAAGTTAAGCTTGACCACTGAGAACCATCAACTTTGCAGTTAGGAAGATGTTATAAAATATCCTAGTTTTACTGTCCATCAGGAAATTAGCCTTTATGTGGATATTTAATCCCTTCTAGAAATACAGAATCATATCAACAGTTTTAAAGAGCCCTGGTGGCACAGTGGTTAAGCACTTGACTGCTAACTAAAAGGTCGGCGGTTCAAACCTACCAGCCGCTCTGTGGGAGAAAGACGTCGCAGTCTGCTTCCTCCATGAAGATTACAGCCTTAGAAACCCTATGGGGCAGTTCTGCTCTGTCCTATAGGGTCGCTATGAGTCGAAACCAACTTGACAGCAATGGGTTTTTAATGAACAGTTTTCTTAGCATGCAGTGTTTACCCTTAAATAACCCATCCACATTCACTCATGAGACTTTGTTTGGCTTGCTTTCTTTGATCTGCATACATTCCATTTCTCAATACCTCTTTTTTACAAAGTACTGAGCTGGGAAAGGGCCTAAGGATTGCAGCTAAACTAATGCTCATCATTTTCTGTTCTTAGGCTACTTTGGTATGGTAAAAGAACCCACGGGCCTAACTACTGCTCCACTAACTAGCTACAAAGACAATCGAGAAAAAAGTCTTTTCTCAATCAAAATCAATGAAAAGAAAGCCTGCTGCTTTACAAAAAGTTTTATTGTGGTATAATTTACATACCATAAAATTCACTCTGAAGGGTACAATTCAATGATTTTTAAAGGCTTTGCTTCTGATAAGACTTACCAATGAGTCTCTTAAAGGGACTTTAACAAATCATAACTAAATTTTTGCCAGCAACAACACTGTTAGCATGTCCTTCTCAAAAACACATTCTAAGAGATCAACCTAGACCTTCCCTGAAAAATGCATAAGGATCATCAACGGTTGCAAGGCAGTGGCTTGAGAACCACTCGCTTAAAGCATCCAAAGATAAATAAATACCTGCAAGATTCCACACTCACCCTAATACACTAGGGCTTTTCAGAATAGTGAGTTAGTCCTTCCTTATGTCTGATCTACATTCTTCCTATTGCCAAGGTCATAATTAACTTTCTTTGCTGATTTTAGGGGAAGAACATTTGGGCTCTCCAAAATTTGGAAGAAATCTCAGAGAGATCAGACGCACCTGCAAGTTGGTTGGGTCTTTATAATTTTCATCAGATGCAATCTGAAGTTTCTCCTGAATCCATTTCTCCAACTCCTCAGCATCTCTTTGGAAAAACTGGAATCGATAGGAATCTTCAAGCTTCTGACGTCTAAGGGTTGAGAGCTCCTTGAAGCGGTGGTAGCGGTCCAGGACCTGCTGGCGTCTCTCCTGGATGTCCTCTGCTGTTTCCAGCACTTTGACCCCGCTTGGGTCCATTTTCTGTAATAACAGAATGCCCTGAGATAAGCACTACAAGACACCAAAACAAATTCAATGGAATCAATCTCTCTGAGGCAAAGGGAATTATCAGATTGCCCTGGCAGACAAATGAACTGAGAAGGTAGCCCCTCCTAAGGATCTAACCATGAAACCGAGGTCCTATTCCTTTATAAAACACAGCTATCCACTCCCCACAACACCTGCCTACAGGGGATCCCCAGAGAATGCCTACCAGTATGCCAATGAAACCAAGTGAAAAATACAAACGAAGATGGCTTATACTGTCAATTTTGTAGGGGCTTTGTGAATTGAAAGGAAACACCAACTTTTGTACTCAGAATTATTGACAAGTCCATTCAAAAGTCCTTTCATCTGGTCTCTGCATTTCATTGTGTGGGGAATTAGAAAGAATTTACTCTTACATCAGATTTTCTGTCTTTCTAGATCTCAGCCTGTTGTTACTCATTAAAGAAAAGGAAACGATTAAAAATAATTGAATCCTTAATAATAACACCAGCCAATAAAATTTACCTAGACAAAGTAACTGATTTCTCAGTTACCCCAAAATGTCACCCCTCCAAGTCTTCAGAATATCAGAGAGCCTGGGCAATGAATAGGCTTGGTTTTATCTGAATGAGCGTAATCAAAAAAGAAAACCAAACCAAACAGTATCTTAAAAAAAAAAGGTGGGGGGGTTGTTGGAAAGATTTGCCCTACTTTACTCCTACCTGTTATTTTGGAAAGCAAGGAGACTGCATGAATTCAACATCAATTTCAAGTTAACCACAAATGCAGGCTAACTGGGCAGGTGGTACTTCCCTGTAGTACTTTAAACTCTCAGATTTCTGGGTAGTTTCACCAGCTTTAATATCAAAGAGAAAACCTGACCTAGTTATGTGAGAAATCCAGAATATGCTACCTGCTCTTATCAAGAGTAAGTCATTTTACTCTCTAACCAACTAAAGACCATAGAAGAATATAGGTACCAGTGAATGACAAAAAGCTTCTAAATTTGTCAGTAATGTGTAACCGTGCATGAGCCACTTTCCCTCTCTATGCCTCGATTTCCTAGAGTGACTAAAAATGACAGGTGAAAGTGAGATGGCCTCAAGTCCCTTCCAACCTTAAAATTACATTATACAGGAAGGATTCTGAGATTTGGCAAGGAAGCAGACCAGATAAGCTTTATGGTCCCTTCCAGCTATTGATCTATAATCTATAAAAGGTATAAAAACTGTGTCACCTGGGTAACATTTGGGAGTTCCTCCCATCATCCTGTTAGACTCTTCCAGCTAAAAGAAAAGGATAAGCAGGCCATGGATGAGAAATTGGAAATCAGTGAGTGCTCACTCACATCCAGCTTTGAGATAAACAACACTGGTGAGACCTGGAAGAGGTCAGAGTTTCTAGTTCATTCCAGCTCTTCAGGGGATTAAAGCAGCTCCCTGAGGGGTGAGAAAGCACTGTTTGCACCTGATCAACTCTGAGTGCTATCTTTCTATGAAGAGACCATCTTCTTAGGGAAGGGTACATAAATAAGATGATTTTAGCTATATCACCATTTCTTCCATATTATTCTCCACGTATTAACCAGTTACTTATATTGCATTATTGTTTTTTCACAAAGTCCAACTTTTTTTTTTAATAAAAAGAAAACATAATCTTTGCCATGTCACTCCTGTGCTTTAAAACCTGTCATGGATCCCGTCTGATAGAAGAGTCCACCACCTCTTTATCAGGTCATTTAAAGCCCTTCATGATCTGGCCCAACACACCTGACTGGTATCTTCTCTCACCTGTGCTCCCTCTAGCCTCTCGTCAGATAGAAATATTTTCTCCTCCAAATATATAATTCCCTTTAAAAATACCAATCCACTGCACATGCTTCCTTTGCTTAGAATGTCCTATGTATCTTTTTTGCGTGGGTAACTCCTATTTATATTTCAACACCCAGCTAAAATGAGTAAACTGCGGGATCTTGCCTCCTTACTAAGCTGTACTCAATGCCCCTTCCTCTCCTCCTTTTCTGATTTAATCACATTCTCTAGATTCACAGGAACGCTTGTGTATACTTCCCACGGCATAATTAGACTGAGTAACCCAGTCTTTGTATCCCTGATTTCTAGCATACAGAGGTCATTAAGACATGTTTGTTGAATAAATGATCGAGTACATGCTGAGTGTTGCAGCTGCTATGCAGCAGCCCTGAATTCATTCATAAGGGGTTGGGGGAGAGCTCAATAATCTACCCAAGTTCATTTTCTGGACTGTAAAATTGGAATTCCATCCAGGTAAAAGCTAGCTGAATGCAAAACAAGAATGGCAAACAAAAATGTACTTACTTACTGAAGCTTACACAACTAGGTGTCAACCTAATGAAGAAATCTGAATTACTAATCTTGGATTGACCACATGGCAATATATTCTGAGAAAGTAGCTGCTCTTTTCACCATGGTAGAGTGGGACCTCAAGAAGGCACAACTTTGTATCATCAGTAGACAGCTGTGTCTGAAAAAAATATTTTCTGTTCTTAAAACAGACTTTAAAGCATTCTTAAAACCAAAAACTAGGGTAACCTTGAAAAACTAAATGTCTGAAAAGAGTAGAGTTTCTGCAATGATAATTATTAGCAAGGCAGTTCTGGTTTACACTGCTTCCCTAACTACATCAGCCTATATTGGATAAGAATCTTGAGAAGGATCCCTACCATCATAAGCCACATTTACTAGAGTTTAAACATGATCTCATTCATTCACTTCTAGTTGTCTCCTCCATGTTACATATTACATTAAACTCCCTCACTAACCCCAAGTTACAGGCCTTGGGCAGGGTTCACTCCCCAGTTATGCCCAAAAAGTTCCCTTTGCCAGGAATGTTCTCTCCCACTCCAACTCTACAGTTTAATTCATACAAATCCCACAAAGCCTAAAAGCAAATATCTCATCCTCTATGAAGTCTTTCTGAATCAGAAGTCCTCACTCCCTCTATGCTTCCCTTACAGGGCTATCACACTCTGTAGTATGTAATGGTTTTCTCCCTACCCTTTAAGGGTACACCATATCTTACTCTTACTTGGAACCACTCTTAGCACAGACCTCAGGACTCGGCATATATTAGAGAGTCAATTACACTCTGAACTTGGAATTAAATAAACTGCTATCATTTTGGAGCCCTGGTGGTGCGGTGATTAAGGGCTTGGTTGCTAACCAAAAAGTTGGCAGTTCGAATCCACCAGCTGCTCCTTGGAAACCCTATGGTGCAGTTCTACTCGGCCTATAGGGTCGCTATGAGTTGGAACTGACTCCATGGCAAGGGTTTTTTTGTGTGAGTTTGTTTGCTATCACTTTATAAGTAAGTAATCAAGAGACACAAGGTCATCTAGTAAGCCAAGTTAGTCGTGGAGCCTATGGTGACCTGGGATCTTCTGGTTCCCAGACTAGCTCGCTAGAACCAGTGATTCCTAACATGTTTGGAATTGACACATACTTTATTGATGGCTGTTGGTTATTTATTAATTCCTTTCACTGCCTCTTATCTCTTCCATCCCCACTTTAGAGGAGAAAAAAGAGAGAGAGAATATATTAATCATTTAAAAAAATTATTTTTATTTTTAATATTGAGTCTTATTAAATTAGTAAGGAATTAGGATTAAGAATCATTTATATGTTTCCTTTGATCTCATCCTTGGGGAAACAGTTAAGATAGAAAAATAGCAGGAAATTATATATTTGCTTGTTTACAAACTTTTCTTATAAGAAATTTTCCAAGGAAAATACAGTTATGCAGTAACTATACTGCACATGAGTTCCTGAAAGATGTCTAACTCTTTAGGATTAATGTTTATAGGGTCTGTCCCTCCTCAGATCACAGGATTCACTACATTTCTAAAATCCTTTAACTGCTATGGAAACCTCTAAGAAATCACATTTGTGGAGCAGCCCTTTACAATGAAAAAAAAAAAAAAAATCCCCATCATAGTACTGCAAAGGTTCTGCCTAAGCCAGTACCTCTGCTTGCGCCAGCTTGCTAATTCGACCCTACCAATCCAGGAAGACAGTCCAGCGAGGCCCTGCTGAAATGAACCAACCTAAAAGGCCCTCTTTGTCACCCCAGTGAAGTAGAACGAGTCAATTCTATACCAAGTGCTTTGGTCAGGCAATAATGGACTTTTCTTTCCTGCAGTAGATCAGCTGATGTCAGTAGGCGGGAGCTCTGCCAAGCCACAACTAGCTGTCTCTGGGGAGCTGGGAATCTGAAAGTCATAGATGCTCTGCCACTACTGTCAGCATTCAGAATTTTCACTTGCATGATTATAGGGGCCTCAGATTATGGGTTAATAAGAGGAGTTTTCTCCTCTTAACTCAATAGGGAACTATGTCTAGTTTATCTACACAAGTTTGTTTTCGCTCCGAAAAAGGTAATTTCCAAAAACTACAATTTAACATAAGAAATTTTTTCTTAAATATCCCCAAGAGCTATTACCACCCAAGGGTGCTACAACTTCTCACCCAAAACTACTACTGTGTCAGAGAGCTGGAACTTCCTGGACCTGGCCTGCACATACCACATTCCTTTCATGACTGAGGCTGCGTACTGCAAGAACCCCAGCCCTGCCCTGGCAGTATGCAGCAGACTGATAAGGCTGACTTCACAGAGAAAGTTCTAGGCCTCCAGACCATTCCCAGCCTTAATGGGATTAACGCCTTTTGAGAGCCCTAGAAAGGAAGAACTTGGGAAATGTGTCATTAAAAAACAATTCCCAACCTTACTAGCCTTCTATCTATCCCACCAACTGCCTAAAAACCGCAAAATTGAGATTTTCCTAGTACAATCCACCAATTGCTTATCTCAAACCAACAGATCAATTTTGATTTTTTTTGTCAATCAAGTCCATGTACCCAGAGAATGAAGGAGGGGAAACAAAGTGCTAACTTTACTCTCTATTGTTTAAGAATAGCTTCCCATTTAAGGTGATCAAAGAAAACGGTCATTATTTTTGCAATGTTATTGAGGAAGAGTAAAGATGCAAGCTATTTATAAATGCTGCAATGCAGCAGTCAAAATGTTGGCTGCATCATTCAGCAAGTAATGTGAATTGATCTCAGGGGGATGAAACAGTGATTACGACTATGTTGTCTATTGTAACAAGTAAAAAGGACTTGTCAGCATTCTCACAATAGTGCCAAATCTCTGGCAAGAGAGCGGTCTAAAGATACGAATGTTGCCTAGAAATTTCTAGTTTAATTCAAAATTTTAGCATGCCTAAGAATGACTCCTTATATCCAACATAAATTTATACACATTATCAACTGAAAACTGATTCCTTCTAAAGAGACTAGACATTAATTAGTATCTTTGTCTTCTTGATAAATGCCAAAAGACAACTGTCTGAGGCAGTTCTTATGCTTAGGAAATTTTAAAATGTCATAGTCTAATCTACAGAAGCTATATGCTCCATTATGTAAGGGGATATATCTATCTTTAGGGGGAGGACAGTGGTAGGAATCACACTGTGTTAAGCAATACAAAAGACTACAGATACATTTTCAAACCAAAGGTCAAATGCTTTGGACTCTGCAAACTTGGAATCTTCAGAGAGTGGTTTAGGACTCCCTCATACAGATCTTGGAGAGTGGAAGAAATCAGCAATTACAGTTTCCCTATGGAACCCCAGAAAAGAAAAAAAAATTGCAGCAAAGATGGAAGAAGTCTATTAAAACCAGAAGCATTGGGACTGCCATTCTCTGAGCAGGTTCAGTGTGCTGGGATGTAAAAGGCATCTGGAACACTACCACATGAATTTCAATTTTCAGGCAGTACACCAGATAAACTGTTTTGCAAGGAAAGGAATTTTAGGGACTCCCTAACAGGATGAACAGATCCTTTGGCTCTATGGAAAAATTCATGAACATCATTCAAAGCAAAAGGTCACAGAAACCATTCATTGGTTTGTTGCTTAGTCAGAGCCCAAATGTGCAGAACCAATAAATGCTTTTTTTCCATGGCTTAGAATGCCAGCCTATGACTAAATTTTAGATTTGCAAAGCAAGAGAACTACATCTACGGATGTGGAAGGCCACCCGCACCAGAACAAACCACCAAAGGATTGGTTAGCACTCATAAAATTTTATACCAGTTGATTCTCAAATCAAACCAATTAACTCAAAACCAGCTTAGCTGCAGATTTTAGTGGCAGATCTGATAAGCACAGAGGTAAATAACACATAAATTAAGACTTTTAATGCCATGAATAAAAACAAATGTTTTTGCTCAAATCACATTCCAATCAGGATTGTGGAGCCACATTTCAGCCTTCAAATTAATTAATTCATTTCAACTCGTTAGCACAATTCTGCAGAGGTGAGCAGGGACTTAGCTCTAAGAAAGCAAAAGATTCATACTGCATTGCATCAAAATCCAAAAATGCAGAGCAATGTTGAGAAAACTTACTTCTGAATGCTTCCCAAATACTATCTTGCTGCTACTTACCTTTTAACCTGTAAAATTCAGATGAGAAGTATTTAAGTGCAACATATTGTTACTGTGATTCAAAACAGGAAAAGGTTATAAAGTGGCCCATTTTTATAAACCTTATTTAAATAATTAACCGGTCTGGTTTATAAAAACGCCTGTCTTGGATTTAACACCTATAATCACTAGAAATTTGCAAACCTTATATTTCTCATTATGGGATGTCAAAACATTAATTTTAAGCATTTTTTTTCTTTTTGAAAAAGGTTCAATTTTGCAAATACCCAAAAACTGTACACAAAACATGTTTTTTTTTTTTTTTTTAAATAAGAAAATGCAAGCTCCATTTTATTACAGGGATTGTAGCAGGAGAAATAAAACAATGGGACCAGGAAACAAACCCAAGTTTACAATATTTATCAAACTTTTAAAAATGGCATTTTTACTACATGTTTTCAGATTATTATTTTTTTCCAAATATCTAGGATAATCTGTTTAGTCTCTTGGTTCTTAAGAACCAAGTAACCATCAATAAAAATCAGCAACACTACATGCAAACACCAGTAGGGTGTAAGAAATTAATATGTTCATGCCTTAAAGAGAGGAAGGTAAAAACAGGAGGCTTTCGAAATTTCAGAGTAAATTTACTAAGACCTCTGATCATGTAACGCCAAAAAAAGGAAAAGAAAACCCTAACCAATCTGCTTAACAGGAGGTCATGCAGACAGGGTTTTTTCCCCTCTCTTTGGACCATTCAACCTCTTTGACACAAATGTGTCTTCACGGCAAGCCAGGCAAAAGCGAAAAGGCAACACATTTCCTGCATGCTGGGCAAATACCTGGACTCTGCGTTTACGAAACGATGACAACATGATGGAGGAATGTGAAGTCTAAAGAGGGAGGGGGAAGAGCAAGATAACAAGCTTCTAAGGGCAAACTGGACAAAATAATTTCGAAATGTATAAAGTGGATCTTTAAAAATATATGAATACAGGTAAAAATTCATTTTCAGATATTTTCCCGTGCCCCTTCTCTTTCACATTCTATACAGTTTCTAAATCCCACCAAAGACTTAAAATGTGGAAAGAGAACCACGGTTCTCTGGTCTTAGCGGTTACTATCTACCTAGGTGTGCTGCCTTGGCCAAGTCACACCCCCCTTTTGGGCCTCAGTTTCCCTACTTGTCAAATAAAGTAGTAATATCGAATATACTTTTTAAAACTAAACATGCCCTCCCCCTAACCCACACTCTGATAAGTGAATTGAGAATCCCAAGACCAGATGATTCCTAAATCCCCTTCTGTTCAGTAATAAAACAGCATGATTCCATGAAATCATCAGAAACAAGAACTCAAGCTACAAAGATCTGACTTGGACCTAGTTTGCCAGTAAACTTCCCTTACAAAATACTATTTCCTGTTCAAAACTAGTACAACAGGAATATGCAAAAAAGGTGGAAAGGAGGTAAAGGTTCACTAGCACTGCTGCTCTAGTCAACTGGTCCCAAGTGATCAGCTATGCATTCCTCCTCAGCATTCCTGGAGTCAGCATTTGTCATCAGGACCTTGCATTCTTCTACTGTACTTGGCTGGCCACAGCTGATATGCTGCAGCAGACAGGAGTGCCTAACTAGCAGAGTCCTCGCATAGCCCATGGAGGATTGATTACAAAGGCAGGCGACCTCGTGTCTACTGTCCTTAGTGCAGGTTCAGCAATGACAGAACTGTGGTGGACTATTCCTGAGATCCATTTCTCTGGATCTGCAGTTGGCCCCTCCCTTTGGGATGAAGGCAGGTAGGAAAAATGGAGAAAATTCTACCAGGGAACCAAAAGATACACTTAAAACAGCTCTCCCCACCTAAACCTGTTCATCAGATTGCTTGACAGGCTCACATTAGAGCCTGTGACGTATCAGATTTCTCCAATTATTACATTACTACAAAACACACTGCCAAGGAGACAAAAGCGTGTCAGAGAATTAGTTACTAAGCTGATCCTTTACCAATAAGAACTGCTTCACACCTGTGCAGTACACAGCAAATCTTTCGATTCTCTCCATCTAGGTCCCTGGATACAGCTAACATACTTTGAGGGTCCCTTTGAGTAATTATTGGCCCAGTTACTAAAAAAGGATTATTGTTAATTTCCTGCACAGAGGCACCTTGACTGCAGCATTTTTTAACTTTGACTTCAATATGACCTTTCAAAATTTAAGACATTAGTTGCAATGTAACAGAAAATAAATGACTAGTTTAAGGAGTTGGAATTTTGGCTTAATGACTTCATACAGCTGAGTGTTCCCACAGTTATTAAGATTTTCTGTTCCTTGGCTGCAAAACACCCCCACCCTTCCATCTTTGATACATTCTGTTTTACTTAAGTCCAATTGCTATGACAACGCAATTTCTCAACACACAGTGAAAATACTTCATATGGTCTCTCTTCTATTCTTCCCTAACAGCCATGATTGTAACCTTTTCTAAAATACCATGATGAAGACAGAACAAAGGGCCTACATGTTTTAGGATCTATTATATAAAAGAGATTTGACAAGGTGTTGCAGCAATTCAAGCATCATCTCAGCCCAGTTTTCCGGGCTATTCAGGTTTTCATTTAAAATATAATCAAACCTTAATACAAACTCCTTACTGAAAATATATTTTATTCCAATACACTAAACAGACCTTTAAGGGCAATTTTCTTTGGGAAGCATCTAATCAAATTCGCAGGGACGGCTTTCAAACAAAAGACTGCTCTATCATTCAACACTAGCACGGCTGTAAAATTTTTGACAAATAATATATACTACAGTCGACTCAAAGATTCGGTCTCAAAAAAATAACTCTAAGTTATTAAGTTATTTGATGTAGGTCTCATACAAAGCAAGCGTCGCATCTACCTAATATTTACAAGCAAGTCACAACTGGGGAGGAAAGAAATGTTTATTACAAGGAAAGAAAACGAGACAGCAAGTCTCGGACCTTTCTGCGTCTCGAGAGAGAGCCAAGAATCGCCACACAGGATGAAATTAAGGTCAAAGAGCCCTTTACTCTATGCTTTGGGCTCTTCCTCCTCAAGGGTTGAACCAGCATTGCTGCAGAACCTCATTTGGGAAAATGGGCTGCAGCACCAAGGGAAGGGATTGGGGGCGACGAGGAGCGCTCTGCATGGAGGACGAGGATGCAGATCCCGAAGAGAGCGTCCCCACCCCACCTGCCGCAGCCGGATGGAGCAGGGCGGGGCTGCAGCCAGGCTGGGGCGAGGGGGCGGGGAGGGACCCAGCGGCTTAGGGCCCCCCTCCCCCTCAGTCAATGACATTCCAGCCGCCGGCGCCGGGGCTCGGCTGGGCGGCTCCTCCGCAGCCCACCCGCCACAAAGCCGGTCGCGGCCGGCTCGCCGGCTGCTCACGACCTCACCCAACTGGAGGGAGCTGCAAGGCCCGCCCGGCTCACCTGTCCGCGCGCCCGCCCCGCCCCAGGGGCGGCCCCACTCGCCCCTTCCCTGTGGCCCGGCTCTCCGACTAGGGGTCGGCTGCCCTCGGGCCTCGCTCCGGCTCTAAGCTCCCCACACCGTTCTCACCAGCTCCTGGGGGTGAGGGGAGTATATGCGTCGGGCTGAGGGGCTGCAGAGGGATCGAGGCGGCTCCGCGGCCTCCGTCCCTCGCCGTTCGCTCCGCAGCGGGTAGTGGTGGTGCGCGCGCCCTGCCTCTTTTATAGGCGGCCACGCGCGTTCCGGCAGCGGGCGCGCACGAGCGCGGGAGGAAGCGCCCAGGCGCAGCGCGACGGGCGGGGGAGAGTGCCTGCAGAGCAAAGGGGGCGGAGCTCCCGCAGACTCGCCTTGCTGTCGCCTGGTGGTAAGGGCCGAGCGTTCCCGGAAGGAGCCGAAGCAGCGATGCTGGGGAAGACACGAGGGAGGGGAGGGAAGCGAGCGGATGGAGAAATAGGGCGTGCGCAAGGGGTGGGGGTTGATGGTGCAGTGGAGTCACTGCGTCCGCCTCGTCCGCCCGAGATGCGCCAGCCGCACCTCCCTCCCCGCAGCAAAGATCCTCCAATCCTATCCCTCCCCACCCTGCAGAGAATCTTCTGCACCCCACCCCTCTGCCGCTGGGAGCCCTTCTAGGACTGCAGCGAAGGGCGGGGCAGGGGCCATCGCTGCAGTGTGGCTGGGGATGCTGCACCCCAGCCAGAAAAACGCCCAGTCCCAAAGGGTGAGATCACCTATATGCTTCTCTTCATACCCACTTTCCCTAGGACAAGGCTGGGGCAGGGGACCCAGATCAGCCTGCTCTTCCCCCAGGCCTACTCTGATGGGGGCTGGGGTCAAGAAACCGCGATGATATTGAGCTCTGGATTTGAGGAGGAGATGGTAAGAAGAAAAGGACAAATCCAGATCATAAAAAATAAAGTCAGCTGGCTAGGTTACTAGGGTATAAGCCTGTTATTCTGGGATTTGAAGCACCAATAGTTTACGTTCTTAACAGCAAAAGCTTTCTCTCAGGTCACCAATGAAGTAGGATGTATTCGTCTTATTTTATAAACAAGACACTAAGGTTCTTTCTGCCACAGTTAGTTGAACCTTCCTAATGTGTTGTTGGTTGACATCTGGTCGATTCCCACTCATGGCAACCCCATGTGTGCAGAACAGAACTGCTCCGTAGGGTTTTCAGAAGCAGATGCCAGGCCTGTCTTCGAGGCGCCTCTGGGTGGGTTCAACGTTTTGCCTAATAGTCCAGCATGTATACCAGGCACTATTCTAAACACTTCATGTGTATTACCTTTTTTGTTTTTATCTTTGCAATAATCTTATTAAGTAGATATTATTTCCCCATTTTACAAACGAGCACCCTGACACAGAGGATAGGTCTCTTGCTCAAGTCAGGTAGGTAACAAGCAGAAAAGCTAGGATTTGAATCCAAGCAGTCAAAACCTTCTCTCTTAAACAGTATGCTACACTGCCTTTTCATAGGTAAGGGAGGCATTGTGATGCTGGTAGATGCCTGGGTGCTGAGAAAAGAAAAAAATAAGAGGATTCCTGGAATTTCTGTTCCTTACAGTCCTAGCAGTTTAAGGGCTTGGCTCAAAACTCAGAAACTCCTAGCTAGGAAGCGCTTTCCCCACCTCCATCCCGGCGACAGCTGGGCCACAGCCATTGGAAGTAACACCCAGATCATTCCTGTGCAGTCAGGCAGACCCAGAGCTGTGCAGCTCACGAAGGTCTCAGCTGCCTGGTTACCAAGCAGTCCTCCTCTTTAAATAAATATAAAGGCACTGGGCACTGCACCAAAACTCGGGCCCAGGCCCAGCCTGAGCTACCTCGTCCTCTGCGGTTTGGTTCTTCCCCTGTGCCTGGGATCTGCAATCTGGTTTCTAAGCTGTCCTGGCTGTAGCCATGATAGTGAGGAAAAATTTCTCTATACTCTCACTTGATCAGAGTGGAGGGAGAAGGCATGGCCATACCCCAGAAACAGCTATACAGAATCTAAAGGAAAAGCGTAGGCGCTGAGAGGCATTTCCTGCAATCTTCTATGTAAAGAAAACAGGGCCAAGTAACTCCTCCCTGGGGTGTGCATTACTGGGAACAGCTGATGGCGTGCGTGCTTGGATAGCCTCTTCTCCATCGGGTAGCAAAATGTTTAATCAAATATTCAGCTCTGGGTACAAAATGGCTAACACATTGTAGCTCTCCAAAATTCCCAAGGCCCTCTGCTCCAGCAAGGAACAGGTCTCAGGGCTGTGGGCAGAAGCTATAAAAAGGGAGGATTTTTCTTTTAAATCCCCCTGGCCCCATAGTGAAATGGGGTTTTGCTGCTTTGCCAGACGCAAAACAGATTGGAGACATTAGAGAGGGCTTCTGTACTGATACAGAAACTAAAATCATACTTGTTGATCCTTTGTCTGATCTGAGACATGGCCAAGAAACAGTATCCCCAGCCCTTCCCACTTCCCACTTACTAACCCACCCTATTCTGCATTTGGCACTGGAAATCAGGCATTTAAAAAGCAATTCTTCAAGTGTTCTACTCTCTGCCTACCTCATCTCGCATCAGTTTTACCATATGCCTAACATTCTGCTAGGTGTGAGGACAGGGAGAGGATAAAGCGGATAATGACCTTCTTTGTTTTGTGAGAGAAACTCATTAAAAAATACACACACACACAACAAAAAAGCACAGGACAACGTAGTAGCTCTGTAATCAATCAATTCCATGTTCTCAGTCACATCTCTCTTGGCTTCTGAAAAGCAGCGGCTAGGACTGAATTTGCTGGAGAAAGATGTGGCCGTCTGCTTCCGTAAAGATTTACAGCCTTGGAAACCCTATAGCGCAGTTCTACTCTGTCCTACAGGGTTGCTATGAGTTGGAATCTACCAGATGGCAGTGGGTTGGGACTGAATTCTAAGCTCCTTTCTAAGCTCCTGCAGTCCTCTGAAGGATATGCACCCTAAACTTAAGCATCTCTCTCTCACATACACACACACCCTAAACTTAAGCATCTCTCTCTCTCTGTTGACAGGCAAACACTTCCTCTAAGGGAGCTGACTGGGAAGAGCTGTGGGCTGGCAAGTGGACTGTACTTCTTCCCAGGTGACATTTTGCAGTGTCAGGGCTGATAAGGGGTAATACCACAGATCTTCAAAATACTATGACTGCTTCTGAAAGTAGGGACCACACTAGTGTAGAGGCTGATGGAAAAAAAGAGGCCTGGCAGCAGCTGGGAATATGGCCTACGCCAAGCTGGCAAAAAAGAGATTCATTTCTGGGCAAAAACTAGTAGGTGGCAGAGCTGTCTAAACCTGGGCTCAGATGGGTGCCAGGGTAACTCCCTGGAACCACAGCAGTGAACTAAGAAAGAGTAACTGACATTCATTGAGGGCTTCCATTGTGCTAGGCACGTCAGTGTTTCATATGCATAAGCTCACTAGTCCCTCTCAAAGGCAGCGGTTCTCTTAAGTGTTGCCCCAACCAGCAGCATCAGCAAGTTCTCAGGCACACCCTAGACCTGCACAATCAGAAGCTGGGGGTGGGGGGAGTGGGGACGGACAGCAATCTGTGTTGTGATTCTGATGCACACTCAAGTTCGAGAATTACACCTCCAGGGCAGTGATTGAAGCCAGTTTACTTTTAAAACAGTATTTCCAAAATTATTTGACTACAGAACCCTTTTTTATCTTTTTAAAAAATTGTTATAGATGTTTACATTTCAAGTTAGTCTCCCATACAAAAATTTATAGTTATA
The DNA here is from genome assembly GCF_000243295.1 of Trichechus manatus latirostris. Lineage (NCBI taxonomy): Eukaryota > Metazoa > Chordata > Mammalia > Sirenia > Trichechidae > Trichechus > Trichechus manatus. The sequence goes on along the minus strand of NW_004443974.1, from coordinate 12,911,504 downwards.
TGACCCCAATTACTTTCCCCATACTGTGACAGCACACTCCTTCTTTCCACCCGACTCCCCATGTCCACTCAACCAGCTCCTAACCCTCTCTGCGTTCCCATTTCATCTCCAGACAGAAGCTGCCCGTTTAGTCTCTTGTATCTACTTGAGCTAAGAGGTACACTCCTCACGAGTATTCCTTTATGTCCCACAGTCCAGTCCAGTCCCTGTCTGAAGAGTTGGCCTCGGAAATTGTTTTAGTTCTAGGCTGATGGAGAATCTGAAGGCCATGCTTTCCAGGGTCCCTCCAGTCTCAGTCAGACCATTAAGTCTGGTCTTCTTACTAGAATTTGAGTTCTGCATCC